>NC_058135.1:184461104-184508992 GCF_016433145.1 Gracilinanus agilis | reverse complement strand
TGCTGGTGGAGTTGTGAACTGATCCAGCCATTCTGGCTGGCAATTTGGAATCATGCTCAAGGGGCTATAAAAGAATGCCTGCCCTTTGATCCATCCATATCATTGTTGGGTTTGTACCCCAAAGAGATCTTAGATAAACAGACTTGTACAAAAATATTTATAGCTGCGCTTTTTGTGGTGGCAACAAACTGGAAAAGGAGGGTATGTCCTTCAATTGGGGAATGGCTGAACAAACTGTGGTATATGCAGGTGATGGAATACTATTGTGCTAAAAGGAATAATAAACTGGAGGAGTTCCAGGCGAACTGGAGAGACCTCCAGGAACTGATGCAGAGCAAAAGGAGCAGAGCCAAAAGAACATTGTACACAGAGACTGATATACTGTGGTAAAATCGAATGTAGTGGGCTTCTGTACCAGCAGCAATGCAATGACCCAGGACACCTCTGAGGGATGTATGGTAAAGAATGCTACCTACATTCAGAGGAAGAACTGCAGGAGAGGAAACATATAAGAAAAGCAACTGCTTGAACGCATGGGTCGGGGTGGACATGATTGGGGATGTGGACTCGAAACTACCACACCAATGCAACTACCAACAATTTGGAAATAGGTCTTGATCAAGGACACATGACAAAACCAGTGGAAATGTGCGTTGGCCATGGGTGGGGGGACTGCGGGGGGCGAAGGGGAAAGTAGGAGCATGAATCATGTAATCATGTTAAAAATTATTATTAATAAATGTTTAAATTCAAAAAAAAGAAACACACACATCAGACAGACAGATAGACATAGAATGAAAATGAGAGGACGGAGCAAAATCTTTTGGGCTTTAAATGACAAAAAGAAGGCAGGGGTGGCTATCATGATCTCTGACATAGCCAAAGTAAAAATAGGTAAGGTTAAAAGAGATAGGGAAGGTTATTACATCCTAATAAAAGTCAGTATAAACAATGAAGAAATATCAGTACTCAATATGTGTGCACCAAATGGAATAGCTTCCAAATTTCTAAAGGAGAAGCTAGTGGATTTTAAGGATGAAGTAGATAGCAAAACCATACTAGTGGGGGACCTGAATCTTCCCCTAACAGATCTAGATAAGTCAAACCAAAATATAAATAATAAAGAGATAAGAGAGGTGAATGAAACCTTTGAAAAATTCGAGTTAATAGATATTTGGAGAAAAATAAATAGAGACAAAAAGGAATACACCTTCTTTTCAGCAGCAAATGGAACATTCACAAAGACAGACCATGTAATAGGGCATAGAAACATGGCAAACAAATACAAAAAAGCAGAAATAATAAATGTAATCTTCTCAGATCATAATGCAACAAAAAAAGTTATTAGTAAGAATACATGGAAGGGGCAGCTGGGTATCTCAGTGGATTGAGTGCCAGGACTAGAGACAGGAGGTCCAAGGTTCAAATCCGGCCTCAGACACTTCCCAGCTGTGTTACCCTGGGCAAGTCACTTGACCCCCATTGCCTACCCTTACCAATCTTCCACCTATAAATCAATACACAGAAGTTAAGAGTTTAAAATTAAAAAAAAAAGAATAGATGGAGAGGCAAACCAAAAACTAATTGGAAATTAAATAATATGATTCTCCAAAATAATTTAGTGAAACAACAAATCACAGAAACAATTAATAATTTCGTTGAAGACAATGACAATGATGAGACATATTACCCAAACTTATGGGATGCAGCCAAAATAGTTCTAAGGGGAAAATTGATATTACTGAGTGTATATATTAACAAATTAAGGAGGGCAGAGGTTAATGAATTGGGCATGCAACTTGATAAACAAGAAAATGAACAAATTAAAAATCCTCAGAAGAAAACTGAATTAGAAATACTAAAAAATAAAGGAGAAATTAATAAGATCGAAAGTAAAAGAACTATTCAAATAATAAATAAGAGGAGAAGCTTGTTTTTTGAAAAAAACAGATAAGATAGACAAAGTACTGGTTAATCTAATTAAAAAAAGAAAAGAAGAAAACCAAATTAATAGTATCACATAAGAAAAGGGAGACCTCGCCTCTAATGAAGAGGAAGTTAAGGTAATCATTTTGCCCAATTATATAGCAATAAATTTAGTAATCTAGGTGATATGGAGGAATATTTGTAAAAATATAAATTACCTAGATTAACAGCATAAGAAATAGAATACTTAAATAATCCAATATGAGGAAAAGAAACTGAACAGGCCATTAAAGAACTCCCTAAGAAAATAACGTCAGGGCCTGATGGATTCACAAGTGAATTCTGTCAAACATTCAAAAAACAATTAATCCCAATACTATACAAATTATTTGATATAATAAGCAAATAAGGAGTTTTACCAAACTCCTTTTATGACACAAATATGGTCCTGATTTCAAAGCCAGGTAGATCAAAAACAGAGAAAGAAAATTACAGACCAATCTCCCTAATGAACATAGATGCAAAAATCTTAAATAGAATACTAGCAAAGAGACTCCAGCAAGTAATTAAGAAGATCATCCACCATGATCAGGTGGGATTTATACCAGGAATGCAAGGATGGTTCAACATTAGGAAAACCATTCACATAATTGACCATATCAACAAGCAAAACAACAAAAACCACATGATTATCTCAATAGATGCTGAAAAAGCCTTTGATAAAATAAAACACCCATTCCTACTGAAAACACTAGATAGTATAAGAATAGAAGGACCTTTCCTAAAAACAATAAACAGTATATATCTTAAACCATCAACAAGCATCATAAGCAATGGGGATAAATTAGAAGCCTTTCCAATAATATCAGGTGTGAAACAAGGATGCCCATTATCTCCTCTACTTAAAAAATTCTAGAGAATCAACTAAAAAGCTGGTAGAAATAATCAACAACTTTAGCAAAGTTGCAGGATACAAAATAAATGCACATAAATCATCAGCATTTCTATATATTTCCACCAAATCACATCTGCAAGAGGTAGAAAGAGAAACATCATTTAAAATTACCCTACACAATATAAAATCCTTATGAATAAATCTACCAAAACAAATACAGGAATTATACAAACATAACTACAAAACACTTTCCAAAGAAGTAAAACTAGAACTAAACAATTGGAAAAACATTGAGTGCTCATGGGTAGTATGAGCTAACATAATAAAAATGACCATTCTACCTAAATTAATTTACTTATTTAGTGCCATACCTATCAAACTACCAAAAATTTTTTTACTACATTAGATAAAACTATAACGAAGTTTATTTGGAATAACAAAAGATCAAGAATATCTAGGGAAATGATGAAAAAAATGTGAAGGAAGATGGCTTTGCAGTACCAGATATTAAGTTATACTATAAAGCAGCAGTCATCAAAACAATATGGTAGTGGCTAAGAGATAGAAGGGAGGATCAGTGGAATAGACTTGGAGTAAGTGATGTCAGCAAGACAGTGTATGATAAACCCGAAGAGCCCAACTTTTCGGACTAAAATCCACTATTTGACAAAAACTGCTGGGAAAACTGGAAAACAATATGGGAGAGATTAGGTTATATCAACATCTCATACCATACACCAAGATAAATTCAGAATGGGTGAAAGACTTAAATATAAAGAAGGAAACTGTAAGTAAATTAGGTGAACACAGAATAGTATACTTGTCAGATCTCTGGGAAAGGAAAGATTTTAAAACCAAACAAGAGTTAAAGAAAATTACAAAATGTAAACTAAAAATTTTTGATGATATTAAATTAAAAAGTTTTTGTACAAGGGAAAACAATGCAACCAAAATCAGAAGTGAAACAACAAACTGGGAAAAAATCTTTATAACAAAAAATTCTGACAGAGGTCTAATTACTCAAATATACAAGGAACTAAATCAATTGTATAAAAAATCAAGCCATTCCCCAATCGATAAATGGGAAAGGGACATGAATAGGCAATTTTCAGATAAAGAAATCAAAAGTATCAATAAGCACATGAGAAAGTATTCTAAATCTCTAATAATTAAAGAAATGCAAATGAAAAAACTCTGAGGTACCACCTCACACCTAGCAGATTGGCTAAAATGAAAGCAGGGGAATGTAATGAATGTTGGAGGGGATGTGGCAAAATTGGGACGTTAATGTACTGCTGTTGGAGTTGTGAACTAATCCAACGATTCTGGATGGCAATTTGGAATTATGCCCAAAGAGCGATAAAAGAAGGCCTGCCCTTTGATCCAGCCATACTATTGCTGGGATTGTACCCCAAAGAGATCTTAGATAAACAGACTTGCACAAAAATATTGATAGCTGCACTCTTTGTGGTAGCAAAATACTGGAAAGCAAAGGTATGCCTTTTAATTGGGGAATGGATGAACAAATTGTGCTATTTGTTTGTGATGGAATACTATTGTGCTCAAAGGAATAATAAACTGGAGGAATTCCATGTGAACTGGAAAGACCTCTAGGAATTGATGCAGAGTGAAAGGAGCAGAGCCAGAAGAACATTGTACACAGAGACTGATATAATGTGATAAAATCAAA
The DNA here is from genome assembly GCF_016433145.1 of Gracilinanus agilis. Classification (NCBI taxonomy): domain Eukaryota; kingdom Metazoa; phylum Chordata; class Mammalia; order Didelphimorphia; family Didelphidae; genus Gracilinanus; species Gracilinanus agilis. The sequence continues at coordinate 184,504,481 of NC_058135.1, read as the reverse complement.
TGTAATGGATGTCTGTACTAGCAGCAACGCAATGACCCAAGACAATTCTGAGGGACTTATGGAAAGGAACACTACCTACATTCAGAGGAAGAACTACAGGTGTGGAAACACTGAAGAAAAACAACTTCTAGGACACTTGGGTTGATAAGGACATGATTGGAGATGTAGACCTGAAAAGACCACACCCATGTAACTATCAGTAATGTGTAAATAAGTCTTGACTGACCACACATAATAAAACCAGTGGAAATGTGAATTAGCTACAGAGGAGGGGTTGGGGGGGGGGATTGAGGGGGTGAAAGTGAAAGTAAAAACATGAGTTATGTAACCATGGGAAATTTTTTTCTAAAAATAAAAAGTTATTAAAAAAAGAAAGAAAAAAAATATATACTCACATACACACACATACACATACTAATTAAGAGAATGTTAGCAACAGTTAAAATTGAAAGTCTATTCTTTTCTCAGAAAATAAACTTGGGAAACATTTGGAAGGAGGAACCATGGACAATTTCTTTTTCTTGATCCCTCCAGTGCATATATACTCTAAAAGTTTCCTGTCATGAATGTGAATTTCCTATTTTAAGATGAAATTATTATAAAATTCATGAAGCCAATAATTCACTACTAATACGATTGTCATGTCATGGGAACTCAACTCATCATTACTGACATTTACTACTTTTAGATGTTGCAACTCCCTGTCGCACATATGTCAGTATATTTGCTAGTATATTTGGAATGGCAACATGCCAAGGTTGTGAAGTATTAAGTTCAGATTATTCATTTCAGAGGGAGAGAGAGAAGGTATATTAATAATCACAATTTTTTGCATTTCCTCATTGAAATAGAGTGAGTCACTGCATTCATACCCAAGGCAGGTATATTTAATGTTGAAATCCTTTCAAATTGAACTGCTATTATGTAAAACTTAGAAGTATTATGAGACTCAGAAAATTATAAACAGAAATGACCTGAGAGATGGAGAAATTTTTCTCTCAAAAGGCATTTAAGGCTAATCCAGATTGTTTGACTCTTTTGAAGTCTACTCTTTGGATCTCATCCAGCCCAGATGTAAAATCCCTTTAAGTGTTCTCCTGACCACCAACACACATATGTTAGGGCTTAGAAATACAAATAATAATTGTGTGAAATATTTTCAGGAAGATAGATAATCATTTACTCACTCCCCGTGTATATTGTTTTCATGAACTCTTGGAACATACGAATAATTTTTCTTAAGTGGGTTAGGCCAACTAATCATACTGCCTATTCATTTCAATGCCCCTGTTATTGAATGGTATTTAGGAACTTAAGAATGTGAGTAGCCAGAACAAATAAAAATTATTGTGGACAGTTTCGCAATTTGACTATTTAATTGAATGCAATTTTCTAGATATTTTCTCCCTTAGAACCAATCATGAAATAGTGGCTATTACTTCCACAGAGAGTGATGTGACCCCCAATTTCACTTGTTACCATACTTTGACTTACTTATTCAATCGACTAGGTTCTGAAAAGTCTTTTTTTTTCACTCCTGAGAACAAGGAGATATCACACCAAATTGTCTTCGTTTTCACTGGAGCAATGTTGTTGCTATGGTTGAATAGGTACAAATTTTTTTTTTAACTTCACTCTGTATATGAAAGAGATTTAAGTTGGTCAAAATTCCAAGTTGAGATTTTCATATGCTGGGGCTCAGGATTTCTTCCAGAGATATAAGCTGTTGTAAAATAAGTGTGTTCCTATCATGCTGTCCTTTCAAGCATGACATCATGACTAAAGATGTGAGGCATACACTGAATTCTTGATACCTGAGTTGAATTTTGAAAACTCTTCTGAAACATGACCTGAGGCTTATGTTCCCCCAGGGACAGAAACTCACCCCTCTGATTCACCTTTGTGTCAGTTGGTACTATAAACTAGGAAGAATAATTTCCTGACAAAGATAGTAAAAGAAGAAAACTGAATAGAATGCTTACTTCTAGCAAATATCAGACAATATTTTTTGCCAATTTTGTACTAAGCAGATTAAGTGAACAACAAAGCTAAATTCCTTCAGGTAATTTTTGATCTCTCTTGAAATGGAGTCATAAGGTCTACTAAAATGTGTTTCTTAATAATTATGTTAAAAAGCCTAGAAAAGGTCTTTAAATTTTAATTTCACCTTGCTTTAACTTTTGTAGAGGTAATTACAGAATTTCCTTTCAAAGTTGTTGACACTTTATATCTGTGTCAGGGAGACAAATTCTTGGAAATATCCAAGCAGAAGTTGAATGATGTAGAGCAGTGGTACCCAAACTTTTTTGGCCTACAGCCCCCTTTCCTGAAAAAAAAATATTACTTAGCCCCTTGGAATTTATTTTTTTTTAATTTTAATTGCAATTAATAGGAAAGATAAATGCACTAGTGGCCATCACTGCCTTCCTGGATTGCTACAGCACCCACCAGGGGGTGGTAGCACCCACTTTGGGAATCACTGATGTAGAGGAACAAGATATTTTGAGTAACTGATTTGACTAGATGACCTCTCAGGTCCTTTCCAAGTCTGATAGTCTGTGCTTCTGTATCCTTGAGTCTTCAAAGAATTGGATAAATGAAGTAAATGAAATTTGCTCTAATTCAAAATCTTCTACCTGTCTTGCAATATAGCCATTGAACATGTATAAGAAATAGTTTAAAAAATAATGAGATCAAATCTATATAGTGTCAAGAGAAGGAAATAAAGTTAAACCATTTATCTATACTCATCTTGAGAATATATTCATCTTTTCAACTTAAGTCACTTCATGTGACAATATATTTCATATAGTTATTAACTGCCAGATATAGTTTTATTTTTAATTATTTTTCACACTTGCAAATTTCATTTGTTAATTGAATTCTAATTCTACTAATCTAGAATTTTGTGAACTAGTCAAGGATCATTTGATCCATACTCTTCCTGATGTCTAATTTTTTCCTTTCTGCTTTTAGTCTCCAAAATTGTTATCTACTTTAGTGCTTCATGAAATCTCACTATGCCAACCACACTGATTGTATGGCTCTTAAACATTTTCATTGCATATTCATATCCTTTGTAGAAAATTACCACAGAATGTTTTATCATCCCCAAATTAGTTTCCTCAAGTTTTGTGTGATATTTTGAGGATACCATTGATATATGGAAGCTACCAGTTATCCTTCAGTCTTGTTTTGTAACTATAATATGTCTTTTATACAACTTTATAAAAATTATTTGTAATGTGTGGCAATCTCTCACTATAATTCATAGTTCACTTTCACTCATTTTCCTTGACAAATCATTGGTCAAGTTAGAGAAGCTCGAATATTCCTTGCTCCTCATTGCCATTTCTGTGTTCTCTCCCTATTGCTCTTACTGAGTAAAGTTATCCTACTGTGAGATTCATGCAATCACTATTCATCAGTCAATTAAACTCCTGTTTTCAGTTGTCTACAGACTGCCAAGATACTCTTCCACAAGTTTAGTTTTGGGATCACATTTTTTTCATATCTCCAACACCATTTTCCTCTTAAGGGACTTCAACATATTTATGAAAGCCTCTTAAATATCCTAACTTCCTAGTATCTCAACCTTTTTATTTATAATCATCTACTCTTCTACCCTACTACATTTCCTGTTATCATAGCTAAATATGAAGATGGTTATACCCTTGTTCTTTCTAGTATTCAGAAATGATGAGGAATAATGAAATTCCCTTTTATGAATACAACTTATTAACTTTCACTCCCTCGGCTCTTTAATATAAAACTTTTCTCTTTGTTCACATTGTGACCTCTAATCCATTTAATTTTCTGTCCCAGACCACTACCCAAGAAAGTGATCTTCTTCCTTTTGTTACCTTTTGTCACCTAATATACCCTTCCTTCAATCACTTCTACCTTTGCTTCTACACATTTGCTGTGAACATCTGTGAAGAAAATGATGCCACAATTCTGACTGCGTACAACGCAAATTTATTTTACTAAATCTTGACTTGACCCTCACTACTGTTAGGCAGTCCTTGTACACTTTCCAAATTAACTCACTATGCCTTTCACAACAAAAAATCTTCAAATTTTTTATCACACTTCAAACTCAATAACCAATCTTTTTTCAAATATTTTTGAATATAAAATACATTTGAAAGCTTTCTTGAATATGATCTTTCTCTCTTCTAATATTGTCAGTATCTCTTCTCATACCTGGACCATTTCAATAGTCTTCTATTTGATGTGCCTACCACAAGTATCTCCCTACTCTAGGACACCCTTTATTCAGCTATCAAAGTGACTTTTCTGCACTACAGTTCTAACTACATCATCTGCACCCCACATATACTCAACAAACTCCAAAATTCCAGGGGCTTCTTATCACCTTCAAGATGAAATATAAAGTCCTGTTTTGGGCATCATTCAAATCACTTTACAACCTATTTCCCTCCACTTTTCTAGTTTTTCATGTTAGTCATTTCTGCTCTACTCACTTGAGTGGTAATGAAGACCTGAGTTTTCTTATCATAACTCTTATCTTTTCCTCTGCAGATAATTAGAATAATTCTCTTCACACATTTTCTGTTGCCTTCCCAACAAATATCCATTAATGTACGTAGTTGTTATAGTCAACTTTTTTCCAATTCTGGTCTTTATAAAGAGTATTTACAATGAAAATGTTATTCCAAATATTTATTTCCCTTGGCTTCCACATCTCTCTACTTATTAAATAGTCAAGTGTTTGTGGCCAAGATGACTTTTCTAAAGGTATTTTAGTTAGCTTATTACTCACTAGCTAAATGTTTAACCAAAAAGTTATTTTTAGCCAATCTTGATGAAGAATGTCTCAAACTTTTCTAGTTCTTAAAAGACAAAAAAATTAAGGGAGAGGAAATAATAATGCAACAGTCAAATGATTATAAGGATTTGTGGCTTTATAGTAGCTTCTTATAAAGTTTAATTTAGTAGATTTAATTATTTTTTGACAATGATGATAAAATGTTGTTTAAGGAAAGTATATATCAAAGAACCAAAAATATCAAAGAAATTGACTAGTAATCATGAATAAAAAGATGAAATGTATGGTCAATTTTGCATATTAAATTAAAAGTAAAATTGGGGAATTAGAGGAATTATAGTACAAAAATTAAGGAAAGACTCTATAAATGCATAAAAACTTGGGGCACTTATTCTCAAATGTAAAATATGAACCATAAAATACTTAATCAGCAGTATTGAAGTTTTCTTATCAAACAGTAAAGCCAGTGGGGATTAGAAAACTATATCATCTGTGTCTTCAACATACTTTGAATAAGACTAAAATATCTAAAGTATATAGACTATTTTTAGATTCATTAACATCATTTCAAGACAGATTTAATAAGAAAATGAATAAAATGTTGTAGATTAAAATCTCAGAGTTGTAAATACCTTGAAAGAGAAGTCCAACCTAAACCTGAGCAGGTAAATACTCCATGAGCTTCCTGTACTTTAGAGACTTCTAATTTATTATTACTTGCCAGATACTATGTATAGTTTAATTACCATAAAGAAGCTAGTGTAGTGAATAAAGTTGCACTAAAGCTGGGGGTGCTTTCTTAATCCTTCCTGAATGAGGAGAGGTAGAGGGTGATTGACGTGATAGGAGAGGAATGAAAGGGATGGCTGAGTTTAGGGAAGGAACAGACAGGGCAGTATTTTGGATGGTAATGGAATGTTTGAGGTATTCAGGAAAGGCAGCTGAAACAGGCTAGACACTCAGTCTAGAGACAGAGGATATTAGGGAAACAGGCTGAACCCTTCCAGGCTGGAAAGATATCTCTATAGACACAAGGAATTGGGCCAGTCAGAAATGGTTAAAATCTGCCTTGAGGGCTTTGTTGTCAGTTTCTCAAATTCCTCAAAGGAGGTGCCCAAAGGCTACTCCCTGTCTGAAACTGATGAGCTCAGGAGGAAGTATCAGGCAACAACTTCCTCCCAATATGGATGCCTCCAGTTCCCTCAGAAAACAAAAAAGATAATTCCTTCCCTCTTCAACCCTTACCTAATTCTTCAACACAATGATTCACCAGAGGCTTTGATTAGGTAACAAGGGGATTTATTAATATTCAGGGTTAGTCAAAAAGATAGAAGGGTTTAGGGTTTCTGACAGCTGATAGGGAGAAACTCAAGATGGAAGAGGGTCGCAGGAATGGGTTAGACTGAGAGAGAGCCTGCTCTCCCACCCAGGAAAGATTTGGCTGCCGTTAAAGTAGAATGTATGTTAAATCAATAAAATAAGGGATATTTGATTCAAGGATGTCCTACTTGCCTATAGGGAAACTAAACCCACAAAGTCTAATCACTAAAACCTAAAAACCACCCTTCCTCCCAGAGCCTACAGGGAAAAACAGGAAAGGTAATAGAGGTGTAATAAGAAGAAGGTCAAGGAGGGGTCCAGAGAAATTAGCTAGGTTCAAATTGCCAGAGACAAAAGCACAGGCCAAAAGCAAAGCTGAAACCCAAAGGCAGAGCTTCGGTTGGACCTTTTGCTCACCTCAAGCCTCCGGTTCCAACTGACTCTTGTCAAGATTCTAAGGGTTATAACTGCCAGAAGTTTTCAGTTAACTTTTGCAAGGGCAAAAGCCTTTATTGCATCTTTGCATTACACTAGTTACCTCAGGACCATGAATTGAATTGAATGAAGGTTGAGTAGAAAATATTCCAATACTACTTAGAGAAACATATGTGTTACTTTTTAGTTTTAGGAAATAGTCCCAAATTACATTTAAAGCTACCTTAAATTTACACCAAAAATGTTCTTTTTTCTATAGGAAACAATGTACAATTATTTGTAAATCTACTCAGATATTAATTTATTTGAACTATATAGCATAATAACACGTATTTACCAGCTTAAATATTTGGTATTCTAGTTTAAGCACAATTTTTTTAAAAGATAGCAAATTAGTAAACTTACATAAAAATTTATAATGAGTTTCTCACAGCTATATTTTATCAGTAATTGAGATTCTTGCAATGAATTTCCATAACCCATGATTTTCAAACCCTTAAAATATATAATGATTTATAGTTATTTTTCTAGTCCTTTTGCACAGAATCAAATAGCTTCTCTGATAAATGGTTATTTTCTCAAACTAACAACTGAATTAGAATATCCTGATTGTGTGGTCATCACTACAGGTGAAGTACAGGGGGAGAACTAATATGGCATAGAATCACTGGACGAACTCACTATATAATCATAAGAAAGTAACAACAATAACATTACTACAACTATTAGTATAACCACTAATGCAACAATAATAACTAAAACAGCAACTATGACTATGTACTAACATACCTACCTAGGATTTACATAGTATTTTAATGTTTGTAATTTACATGAAGTTTTGTAGATGTCATATAAGATATTGAAAAAAATAGATTAAAATGTTTGCACATCAGAAACCAGCAACAGGTGCCTAAGGAATACTCAGTGCTCAGAAATGAACTCAACTAGTTTCCAAATAGAGAATTATATTTTCTTATTCAGACTCATAGTTTACAAGGGAAGAGAAGAAAAAATTTATTAATTCCAAACACAAGAGACCAAGACCATAAATCTGGGTGAGGTTACACCTTTTTAAAGCTGCAAATTGAAGTTAACAGATCAAAATCAATTAGGTTCGCTAATCTGTTCACAAAGGTATAAATTCTTAATCAGAATTTATTACAAGGCTGACAATATAATTTAATGGTGCTTCTTAAATCTTGAACAGACTATCTGGCTCTCAGAATCTGGTCCACTTTATTATTTTGAAAGAGAGTAAAAGTCCCTTAAGTTCACTTTATATCCCTGGTAAAACGTAGTAGTCTGAGAATTTTATTATGAAATGCATGCAAAATTGTAGAGAATAAAACTTTAAACTATGATATCCCTCTTAGGTTAGGTATCTTACAATATTTTATGAGAGCATGCATTCAAGTTCACATTAGCCATGGAATAATTCTTTTATCTCAAAGAGCCTTCTCATTTGCTCCCCATCCCCTTAAACTTGTTTAAAACCTTTGCAAACTATTCCCACCAGATAAAGAAGATGTTGGGTAGAGTGGCTGTGCTATTTGAGGTACACTTACTACCAAGCCAGGTTTTGACATAAATGATAGAACAGTATTCTTAAGTACCTTCCAGTATTCAATAGAATGATAAGCTGCAAAGGATTTTCTGTAGATGATTCAAGACAAGGTTCATTCAAAGGTATGTGAACATTTTTCATGAATGTTAAATGAAGCTTTTAGGATTAAATATTTCTTAATATATAGTTATATATATATATATATATATGCTTATATATATATATATAGTATAGTGGAACAAAAGCAGGTCTTTGTATTTTCATTATTCTTTCTGCACTGTGCAACATTTTTTTGGGTAATATACTTACTGGCTTAGTCAAATGAACCTCATTTTATGTTTATCATTTTGAAAATAATTCCTAGGAGAATTCTGAGGGACTTATGAGAAAGAATGTTATCCCAATCCAGAGAAAGAACTGTGGGAGTAGACATGCAGAAGAAAAACATATGATTGATCACATAGTTCGATGGGGATATGATTGGAGATGTAGACTCTAAATGATAACTCTGCAAATATGGAATATTTGGAATAAATGGAAATTGGTTTTGAACAATAATACATGTAAAAGCAGTGGAATTCTCATTGAGGGAGGAGGGGAAGGCAAGAACAAGAATCATGTAACTGTGTTGAAAATATACTAAATTAATTAATCAACTAAAAATATCTAGTATTTCAAATGATTTGAACTACCAATAGTAGGCACATTTTAATTCTCTCTTCATAATGGAAGCATAATTACCTAAGTAATATACAATAACTGAATCCAGACATATCAGAAAACTATACTGAATAAAGTGTTACTCATAAATAGGAAATAAAATGGTCTTAATATTAAAAATAAGATTTATCTACTTCCAGATGTAAATTAAAGATAATTTGAAACTATGTTAAAAACTTCAGTTCCATTCAGTGGATATAATGTTGAACCTGGAGTAAGAGGATATCAATCTGAAATAATTTTCTACTAAAAATCTATTTTTGTAGTCCTACTCCCTTAATGTCTTCTGACTTTAGTTTTCTTATCTATTAAAGGAATGGATTGGACTAGAAAACTTTAAAATTCCTTTTCAGTTCAGTTTTAGGGTATTGCCATCTTCAGGATGTGCTATTCATATAATATGCATATGTGGCCCCAGACAATTGTAATATACATAGTTGGCCTCTTTTTCTCTATTGATATTGGCCTCTTGTTCTAAACTTTTCCTAATCTTATTTCTGAATAAAATTTGACTGTTTGGCACTGCAGTTCTTGCAGTCATGTTTTTTTTTACTCCAGAACAACTAGCTAATCCTTTAAGTCAGTCTATGTAAGTGTTTTAATGTGTCCATGTATGACCCTACTGGATAATATATTTTAATAGAGGCTATGAAAACACTATTGCTTAACCAAAAATTGGTTCTAATGATGATGTTGCTTTCAGACACTGCCAGACTACCAGAAGATATAGAATCCAATAACAAACATTTACAATATTATCGTAATACAGTTTGAGTGAGATTGGAGAATTCAAGGTAGGATTTACAAAGAAGAATAAAGGATTCAGTAAAGAGCAGATAAAATAATTCACCCTTGTTAAGAGGAACTACTCACTATGAAGGGCATCAGGAAGATTGGACAAACATCAGGTCCACTGTGGAATTGGTTACTAAACAAAGGTTTATTTCTACATTGTTATTACATGGCTCAAACAGGTTTAGGCACTCTGGGGAGGGATCAGGAACCCTAAACCTAATATGCAGATCAAGTAGGAAATAATATTCATTAGTGTGTGAGTAGAGGAGCACACCTGGGAAATAATTGTTGATATTGAAACTCTTTTCACAATTAAATGAGGGATTTCAATTTTTACTGCAGAATTTACTTCAATGAGAATCCTCATGAGATTTGAGATTTCCCTTGTCTTCTGTTTAGCATAAGTAGGAGGATACTGAAATCCTTGCATGTAGGCAATCAATTCTTCCTGTGATGTCAACTCACAACATGTAGATGGTGGTTTACTCTGTCTATACTATAATGTATAATCCCAAATTTACCATATGAGATGACACTTTGCTGAGTTAGAGTGCTAAATGTGTGTTTTCCTGTAAGTCAACATAATATGAAAGCATCACTAGAAATCTAGGAGGAATGGGTTTGAGTCCTAACTTTAATATCTTACCACTGCCAAATGATTTCCCTCTGAGAAGTAATTTTTTCATCTATAAGATGAGGAAATTAAATTACCAAGGAATGTCTCAAGTTTCTTAAAAACTTGATAATGTATGGTGAATGAAAACATTGAAAAACTGAAAGTATTAACTAAAAATGCCACCATCACCACCAAGGATACACACACAGACACACAAAATTAATAAACAACTTCTGCTTTGTTTCAGTACTTGTTGGTCATTCAGAAATATTTTCTCTTGGGTATAGAATTTCAGACTTGGGAAGTTCTTAGAGACTATAAAATTCCCAATTTAATAGAATTGGAAATTGAGATACATAATGGTTAATAACATACTAGCTAGTGAAAAAGTTAGAACAAAATCCCAGGTCTTCTGATTCCCAACAATATGCTGTAAGTACATTTTGGTCAAAATACTACTTTTTTAATATTTTAAGATGTCACAGTGTCTTGGGGTTATAATATACTATAAAAATCATTACTATTTTGTCATGGAGTTGTAGAAGTGCAGAAGATTCCACTGAATCTGTACTTACAGATCTTAGAAGCTTGAGAGGCAGGTTGTTTGTGGTTTATTTTATCTATTAAAAAAAGACGTTAACATGTTTGTCATCAGTTTATTTTCATACCACTTGCCTACAAGTCTGATGGTTGATGGGCCATAATGTGTTAAGCACTTAAAGCTTCAAAGAAAAGACAACTGCAAACTTACTCTGGTGTTAATTAGAGAGAACTGAAATTCAGAAATCAAGCCTCTCTAAATGGGTATGAATCGTCTTTTAAGATGCCTGAGTAGAAAAGTTTCCTAGTTAATCGGATTGGCTTTTGAGTCATTTTTTAAGCCATCTGAGTATCTTCTTCAGAAAGTCTTCTAATAGTGTGTGTGTATAAATAACATAAAACAGCTTAAATAGCTAATAGCAAATTAAAGAATGCCTTTTTAATGATTTTAAAGGGCTAAAGAACCCAAATGCAATACATTCAATAAAAATAATTTCTTTAATTCTGTATACACTAGAACTACATATTTAGACATTCGTAATCTTAATACATATTACCCACACTCTCTTCTAAGATCTTTTGAATATCAGTCTTCATAATCCAATAAGTAAAAATAATTTCTGCAATTTTCTTAAAGAATGCGGCTATTTAATGCAATGTAACAATATATCTGATGGTTCCAAATTTCTATTAAATTTGAATTTCTTTAAATGTGGGTCTCTAATTGAACCAAACAATCATTTTTCAAGAAATTATGAATAAAAACTGACCTGATATTGTAGAAAGGGCAAGGTAGAATTGGGTAATTACCTCACATAAAAGAGTTGAGAGAGAGCTTTTACAATTTAGGGGGAGATATTTCATCAGTTATTTAACTTTTGGCTTTGGTTTCCACATTGGTCATCTAAGAAGGTAGAAATGGATAATATTCAAAATGATCTCCAGCACTAGATTAATGCACATAGTGTTTGGAAAACCTAGAAAAGAACTGTAAATAACCCTGGCTTATAAAAGTCAGTGCATCATACTGATTAACTCTTTCTAGACCTAAATAAAATGAATTAGAATGTCTTAATGAAATATGCATACTTGGGTCAGGCACTGTAGGAAATGAAATCATGCCAAAGTTTAAATGTATGAACCAGGAAAGCCTAGTAGTCTTGACAGGGTCGTACTAGCTGAGGCATACCCAACCAAATTCAATTCCAAAAGCATTGGAGTATTTGCTTATTAATTTGTGCAAAAGTATGATAGTTTCTGCCCTCATGGAGATTACACTGTCATTTCATCAAATGTTCATCTGGTACCCATGCTCAGATTGGCTCCTCTGGATCCTGTAGTAGTTGACATCACCTTGATTCCCCCTCAAGCTGCCGTTTATGGTTATATTATCTAGTAGTTTTCACATTTTCCCATTTCCAGGAAAGTATAATTACATTTTCAATTTAAGATGATAAAATGTGACATTGAAGGGAATAGAATCATCCCCATTATAATTCAGCAAAATGATTTATTCATAATAAAAGATTTTTGCTAAGAGAATATATATGTATATACATACACACATATCTATCAATCATCTATGCATCTATATATTTATCAATCTATGTATGTATCTATGTATGTATGTATGTATCTACCTATCATCTATCTATCTATCTATCTATCTATCTATCTATCTATCTATCTATCTATCTACCTATGTCAATGTGTATCTATGTCTATCTTAGAAAAAGAGAAAAATAGATATAGGAGCAAACATCTGAAAATTGACGTTCAAAAATTACACCGTCCAAAATATTCATTGAATTCACAAAGTTTTTCAGAGTAAGAAGGTTTTGTTTTTCATTTTTATACATAGTTTATGCAGTTTGGAAAGAAAAATATAGTAATGATCTGAAATACAATAAGTGTGAAGGTAGGCTATATTTTTAGAACCCCTTGAATTTGTCTGCTTGTAGTCAAGAATGACAGGACAAACAAAATTGATTATTTTTTATTTTTCTCTTGAGATTCTTTTTTGCCTTTTAAAGCCAAAATTAAAAATGTATAAATATGTTTTGAAGTACTTTATCTTCTGGAAAGTCATGGGGGGAATGATAAGAAATTGTTCTGAATACTAAAATCTCTTAAAAATTTCAGTATACCTTTTTATTTGTTTATTTATTTTTACTATTGGACCAAAGACTAATTGCTTCCTGATCCTACAAACTTTATATAAAGACAAATAGGTTGGTATCACTTTAATACTATTTCAAAATTGCTACAGAAGTCCCAACCTGAGAATCACACACTATATAGTGTCTTATATAAAATCATGTGCTGACCATCTTTCTGTTTTTCTACACATAGTTGGTAGTGTACATTTTAAAAAATTTGGAAATCCTTTGTGTCTGACTAATATTGGATTCTCAGTAATAATAGTGTCATAGTAGAAGTATTAGTCATAGTAGTTGTTGGTGTTGTTTAATACTATGAATGAAATTTCAAGTATGGACTAGATAGAAAAATTCAGGAGAGAAATACTAGGAAGAGCTAACAATGAACTAATTGTTTCCTGAAATCATTTGATTTCAAGTTTTGAAATGTGGAATTATTTAGAAGTTCTACAGTCTAACCTTCATACCCATTGAATAATATACTATGACTAATTGTTGAACTTAAAATATTCTCTTGATTATTTCTATAAATAAGGATATCACTGCTTTAAAATGCAGGACATTAAACTTTTGGACAGCTCTAATTATTAGAAAGTTCTTATGTTGTAATTTGGCTCCCTATTATTTCCATCCTTTTCTCCTGGTTTTGCCCTTCTGATATAAGATGGATTCATCCATTTTCCTCTTCATGACTAATTCCAAAAACCAGGTCTTAATCAAATCTTTTCCAATATATGACTGATAGCTGCTATAACCATTACTCATGTAACATAGTAAATGTCATGATAGGAAACATGATTATAGGGGAAGGAACACTCCATTACATTAGATTTGAGTCTATGCATTATTACTTATTAGCTCTATGATCTTATTGAGATCATTTAACCTCTGAGTCTCAGGGAATGTCATCTGACTTCCTTACCTCAAAAGTATGGTGAGATAATCTGCATTTTTTATAACTTGTAAAATGCTAAATAAATTCATTCATTCAAAGCATATATTGATTACCTATTATAGGCCAGTACTGTGTTAGGTATCTGTGATATGGATATTTTTAAAACCTTTCTTCCCACCTTGGAATCAATACTTTGTATTGGTTCTAAGACAGAAGAGTGGTAAGACCTAGGCAATGGGGGTTAAGTGACTTGCCCAGGGTCACACATTTAGGAAGTGTCTGAGGACAGATTTGAACTTAGGACCTTCCATCTCTATGTTTGGCTCTCAATCTACTGAGCCACCCAGCTGCCTCAGATCTTTTTTTAAAGAAGAAATCCCCTTTTCTGAAGGGGTTGACCTTTGATTGAAGGTGGAACAGAAGGGATAAATACATAACCAAGTAAATCATAAGTTCAAAGTAATTACTAAGTAACTGATGGAAAAAATGAAAAGTAGGGGAATGATGAATAGCCTCAAATAGAGGAAGATACATAATCTGAATTTTAAAGAAAGCAAAAGACTAGAACTCTACAGAAATGAGAACTCTACACACTTGTAGGCAAGGAGAAGCACTATGGAAATGGAGAACAAGTTATGTAAAAGAAAAGAAAAGAAAGGAGAAAAATAAATGAAAATAAAATAACAGTAAGCTGGCCTGTTTGGTTGTATAACTAAATACATAAAGAGGAAAAATTAGGACTTTAAAATGTAATATTTGGTGAAGTTCTATCTGTATGATGATAAAACTAATAACATCATTCAAAGAATTAGATGAACTAGATGCAATTTTCCATTCTTATGATTTAATCATTCTGATATAGATTGTTAAGACAAGATGATTATGGAAAAATGTATGTTTTAACTATGTTGAGTTATAATCATACATTTAAATGATCTTTTCTATTTAATTATTAGGGTATATGCATCTGAACCATTTCAAACAGTATAATTGTCACATGTGTTTTAAAATACTTAAAATATACAGTGGCATTATCAACAAGTTTTGGTGAATATATGAATAGAAGATGAAAATTGATTCATCAATGCTTGAGATTTGAAATTATGACTCTTTTCTACTCACATGCTGAGAGTTCAAGCATATGTTTGCCATCACATTCACAGATCTATGGACTGTGAAAATTGTCTATAGTTGCCATATGTTAAAAAGAATATTTTAAATGCTATATAAAATCTCAAAATCTTCTTTGTTTCCTTCTGCCTTCTTTTTCCTTTAGCAATGCAGATGTAAAAGAAATATTTTGAATAAACATTTTTCTGTATTTTTCTCAAGCAAGTTGTAAGTACAAGATACTTTAGATTGCAATATCTTCAGCAAATGTATTAAACATTTATTGTGTGCATGGGATTTAGAAGCCCTCATTTTTGATGAAGGTGTTTTTAATAAGAAGGCATTAAACTCTTGAATGAATAACAAGAGTTAATTTAAAATTATTAGGTTCAAATACCAATAACATCAATCACAATGCATTATAGATTAAAAATATTTGATAAACAATTTCCTATTATATCATTTCTAATTTATTGTATTAATCTATTTAATTATTCATCCCTTGAAGAATAAGATTTGTATACCTATTTATTCATTCTTTTATTTTACTTCTCAACTAGATAAGTTCCAAATTGCTGTCCATAGTTTTTACAACTCAATCAATAATTCTGAGTTACATCTTCACATCTCCAATCTCCATATCCTTTTAGTGCTTCAAATTCAAAATAACTGAACCTTAGTTTATGCCCCTTTCTACTAAAAGCACTATTATCTCTCCTCCATCTTTCCTTCAATGACAATTGATAAAGCTAGTCACTTGGTCTTTTTGTTTGAAGTCATGAAATTATATTTAAGTAATTTCCTCTTAGTCATTTTCTATCCAGTGGTTTATCAAGAGCTGCTAGGTCTACTTGAAAACTTCTCTCAATAGAGAGACAGGTAGATGTAGTTATAGATAGAATATAGGCAGAAGGAAGGATATAGGTTAGAATATATTTGGATATAATGTATATGTGCATGTATATATACTCTCTCTATATAGTGTATATATAATACTATACTGTACTAAATATAATACTAATATATATATAGTGTATATATGCATTATATATTGTGTATTATGTTATATAACATCCTTATGCATATATACATAAACACATATTATGTATATACACATAGATATACGTATATAGATGCATGCAGTGTCTTGTTAAAACTCTGTCAAAATACTTATACCCTGCTCATTAATACCAAATAAAGTTCAAACTCCTTCACCTCTCAGATCCTATACAACCAAACCTTACCATCTCTGGAAAATATGTAGACATTTGTCTGAGTTTCAATATTATTCTTAATTTCTCTATGTATACACCCACAAAACATCATGATATCTGAAGCAGATATAGTTGTTCTTGGATCCATGAACATTAAAAAATATTTCCATAACTATATTTCCATATGGTTGGTTAAAACATTGTTCTAAGAAGAGGTAAAAATTCACCACTCTTTCAGAAGAATCCATGAAACAAACAGTTAAAATGCTAAGAATTCTTGATTTAGGAGGAGGTCTCCAGTATAATAAATAGTCAACCTATATGGTGATACCATGTTGATCAGTTTCAATTGATTATATTGGATAAATTATCTTCACTTATGTGATCACAGATCAACTGAATATTTATTAATGTTTGCATAGTTATCTGTTGGTGTCATATACCCTTATTGACCTTTACCCAAAGGAGCAGAGTTTATCTAACCTGTTTTTTTTCTTCCCTAGCAAGTATCATTGTGTTTAACACAAATTAAGGATGTAAAAATGTTTCAATTAAATTAAATAAGTGAGCTTCTGTACTTTGTACTAGTCAGTTTTTATTTGTAATATTTTATTGTATTCTGGATTTTATGAGGGACTGGCAAAATGGAGAATATTCAGAGGGAAAGATCCTATTGGTAAACCAGTGAAAATCATGACAGCATAGTCGAATGAGAGACAATGTAGAACATAGATTCCTCCAACCTTTCTATAAACCGGAAAAAATTCCCTTAAATGGAGCAAGAATAGGTAAGACAAGAAGAAGGACAATAATAGAATTCTCTGCCAGATAATTCTTATTGAGAATAAAATGAAAACGAGCTCACTAGATTTTTCACTCTCCACACTCCTACTGACTCATAGAAAGACCCCCATACCTATAATTTGTGGCTCTATATTACTTTGTATCCTATTCTTCATTGTAACTGATATTTTGGGTGTTAACTGTTGATTCCTTGACAGTTCCCTAGAGTGAAACTACTCTCTGAGTAGGTTAAGGGTATTAACAAAAAGAAAAGGGGTATTACTTTGGGGTAGTGGAGAGCCCATAAGATAAAATAATGAAAAAGGGAGGGGCTTGGAATTATGTTGCTTTCATACTACACAGGAGGAAACAGGTATTCGGAGTAAGAAAAATGTGGATGAGAGATTAAAAGATAAAGATCTTTTTAAATTCTCATCTATATCCTGAGAGATCCTCCCAGAACCTCCTCCTGATTAGATTTCTGCTATCATCTAAAAGAATGAAGAAAGTTAATGCTTTCTGAAAGCAAAAAGGGGAAGGCAGAGCCCAAAATATTGAACATTATCAATGTATAAAATTGGTACCAAAATGGCCTCTCACGGTCTTCTTGTAGCAGGGCCCTAAAGGGTTACACTCACCCCTCACAGATTACAGACTCCCTATTATCCTGGTATTCTGAAAGAATAGACATTAGGTACTACAATGGGGTGGGGGAGAAATGAGATATTGAGAACAATAATAAGCACATATACAGGAAGTTTGGCTATATAAAAATTAGCAAAATGGTTGATGAAATAATGACTAATAGCTGGCCCTTTAATGTTTATAAGGCATTTTTCTAATCTTTTCTTATTAGATCTTCACAATAATGTGTGAGTTTAATGATAGATTATCCACATTTTACAGATAAGGAAACTGAGGCTAAGGAAGTATGAGTGATTTGATCATGGTTAGGTGTCTGAAAGAGTACATAAGCTACAACTTCAACACTCTATTGTGCCAAATTGTTGCTTCCCAAGTTAATGAATTGGGCATAATTTATTTAATTTTTATTATGTACCAATCATTGTGCTGCATATGTAGTATTTAAAAACAAAAGCAAAAGAGTCTCTGACCTCAAGGAAATTAGGTGTTCAGAAGGACGAAAAATACCTCCTTTGTCCAGTATAAGAAACTGTGATATTGGAAAAAATCATCAGTGAACTATTAGGAAATAAAAATATTGATATCATGTTTCTCTGAGTAAATATTTATACTAAAGAGACAGTAAATATATAATAGAACCAAATGATTTATGACTATGGCAAGTTGTGAGATTTTAATTCTTTGACAGTAGTAATTCTGTACTTGAAGAGAGATCTACTTAATTCAGATGTAAACTGGAAGAATTTTGATAGTGCTTGATAACATTCATCAATTAATCAGTAAAGCAAGATTGTACACTTAATCTATATTATTCAGATACAAAAATATATTAGTATATTGAAGTTTGATGAAGTACTTATGCTTAGATACAGTCATTATTATAAAAAAATTGAGCCAAGTTAAAACAAGGTATCTGAGTACATATACTTCAAACACAATACATGCATTTATATGTGTACATATATGTATACATTTCTTTATGTATTGATAGAAAATATACTTTATTGATGAAAATTAAGATCCTTTCTAAATCTGTACGAGTGTCTTTGGAATATTCTTGGAGAATAATGTGAACATCTCCTTCGATTCCATCCCTTTTCTTCTAATTGTATGGATGCATACCACCACCACCTTTTCTGACATTGTCAGTTAAAGTGGATGGGTTTTTAAAAGGTTGATTAGTGTGCAAAGGGGAAAAAGCCAGGGCTTACTTTACAGTATCTAATTCTTCCTTTTTCAACCTCAGGCAGGCATGAGCTATGTACTGTCTTGTACTTGCGGGGGAGTTAACATTTTTTTGAAAAATGACTCTCTTCCCAGGCAGAGTTTATCCGTAGCAACCAGGTGAATAATTTTTATACTGGTTTGTGACTGTCAGAAGACAAGCAAAGATGCACTGTCTCTTAGCCAGATGTGTCATCCACTTTCTAGAAAAGGTACCATTATTTTCTGCCCTGGAGCCTCAGTGTATGAGACAAGTTAGCTTTTAGAATCTTCTATCAGTTGCGCTTGCCTATTTTCTTTAAGCATGGAAAGTATTCAAAATATGCATACACAAATAATCAAACACACTCACACAAACACACACATACACACACACACAGGCAGGGAGTAGAAAAAAGGGGTCTCCAATTTTTGATACATTTTCAGCCCCTCTTAAGCATTCTTCCAATATTTCTATTCTCTCCATAAAACTTTTCCCTGGTTGATACCTGTTAAAGAAATTCAGAGTAAGGTGCAAAAACATGAGTTTTAAATATAACCAAATAAACAAATATTTATGAAGAGTCTATTTGAAGTGATGCAAAGTTTAGAAAAGATGAGATAATTATCTTGAGGTTATAGTCTTATTGGGGGCTAAGATACAAAGAGCTATCTAGAATATCTAATATTATATGAATGAATTAGAGAGAAGCGAAAAGAGTTTGTGAAGGTCATTGCCAGTTTTAGGTTGAGAATAGGGTGCCTGATAAAGCTTTGATGTAAACACATGTGTTAAAAAAAAACAAAGAAAAAAAAAACTTCCCTAACTGTAATTGTAAAAGAGTCCCATTTAGCAGAGAAATTAGTTTTAAATGAGAGATATTTGGGGCATTAATTGGAACCAATTGAGAAGGCTATGAGGAAATTCTGGAATTTTAAAATCTTTCCATATATATTTTTTCCTTTGGCTTAATTTTTCTAATAACAACAAATGTTTGGGGGCAGCTGGGTGGCTCAATGGATTGGGAGGCAGGTCTAGAGATGGGCAGTCCTATGTTCCAATCTGGCCTCATACTTCCTAGCTATGTGACCATGGCAAATCACTTTACCCCCATTGCCTAGTCTTTACTAGTCTTCTGCCTTGAAAAAATACATAATATTGATTCTAATGGAGAAGGTAAGGGTTTAAAAAATAATAATAAATGTTTATTTTCTCTAGATTACATAACAATACAACTTTTAACATTTTTCTGATACCATGCAATCCAAGTTCTATTTATCATTCCAACACTTACCCAAGAAAGCAGATAATATCATATAGATAATACATTATCATATATTATATGTTCATATTCATAATGCCTGAAATAAGACACATATTGTTTATACTTGAGAAAAATTAATGGAGGAAAAACAAAGAAGGATATATTTAAATTTACATTTGGAGTCTATTCTTTCTATTGTGGTGTATATCCCCATTTTAATTATGAGTCTCTTGGAATTGCCCCGGATTTTTACCTTATTGATAATATCGAAATCATTCACAGTCGATCATCATACATTCTGTTTTTAGTGTGCACACTGTCCTTGTGGTTCCACTCATTTCACTTTGCATTACTTCAAATGAATCTTACCAGAGATTTTTGTGGTCATCTTGTTTGTCATTTCTTATGGCATGATAGTATTCCATTACAAGTACATACCCCAACTTGGTCAGTCATTGTTCAATTGATGAACATCCCTTCAGTTTTTAGATCTTTGCCACCACAAAAGGAGGTGACATAAATATTTTTGCACAGGTAGGTTCTTTCTCCTTTCTTTAGTCTCTGGGATATAGATCTAGAAATATTATTACTGGGTCAAAGGATATGCACAGTTTGATGGCCCTCAAACAGTTCAAGTTTACTCTCCAGAATGATTGCATCAATTTGTAGTTCCAACAGCAGTATATGTTTTTCCAAGCCCCCTCCAACATTTATTAGTTTCCTTTTTTGTAATATTAGATAGAATTATTGGGTGTGAGGTGGTACCAAAGAGTTATTTCAATCAGAAATTTATAATAGATAGTGATTTGGGACACTTTTTCATATGATTAAAAATAGTTTTAATTTCAACATCTGAGAATTGCCTGTTCATATCCTTTGATTACTTGTCAATTGGGAAATACTTTGTGTTATAAATTTGACTCTGTCCTCTATATGTTTGAGAAATTAAGCATTTGTCAGTGAGACTTGCTATGAAGATTTTTCCCCAAGTTTGTTGTTTGCCTTTTAATCTTGGTCACATTGTTTTTTTCTCCTACTTGTCAAACTATTTCTTTTTATTGTCATTTGTTGGTAGGTACACAAACCTCTGCCAGGCACTGTAGAGTCTAGTTTTAGAAAAATATTTCCTGAACAGAAGTTTCCATTTATTAATTAAATCCTGAACTTACATTTTCATTATGTTTAATAATAAAACAAAACATTTAAAAGTGTATTTTCATCAAAATAACAACTGTGCTCTAACATGCAAAATCCAGATTTAATCTTATAAAAGGACAAAGGATAGTGAAATAGTTGGGTTTGACCAGAAATTATATTATTATTAACTTTCATCACTGTCCTGTTATGCTTCTGTAGCTTTTTTTTCCCACTGAATTTATTTTCTCCCACACTCTCTTAAAGCTTTTACTGGACATTAAGGAAACTGGGGTGGAGTTAATGGCTTTAATCATTCAAACTGTATTCCCTGGATAACCATGTGTAACTCATCAGATCCAATATCAATATCATTATCCTAATGATTGTAACTTGCCAATTATTTTGTCACTTCCTAACCCCCAATGAATGGCAAATTTTACTTTACAAATGACATAAGAAATTAGTTTCATTTTAGCCAAGTCAGTCTTCTTAAATCAAAACCTTAAAAATGTCAAGATATTCAATGTTCTTTTCTGAATATGGTGGTTCAGCTAGATCAGTGATTCCCAAAGTGGGCTCTACCACCCCCTGGTGATCTAGGGGGGTGGTGATGGCCACACTTTTTTTGTATTTCATTCTATTCTGAGTTCAATAAATAGATTCATAATTTCCAGGGGGTGCTAAGTAATTTTTTTTTCTGGAAAGGGGGCAGTAGGTCAAAAAAGTTTGGGAACCACTGATCTAGATTTTAGGTTAACATATCTAAAAATAAAGGTGAACTATGTGATTATATTTTTAATTATTTTCTTTTTTTCCCCAGAGAACATATCCTCCAGTTAATGCCTTTTGGCCTAATGATTAGACTTTAATCAAAAGTTAGTGTTAAAATTGAAATATATTAATCCTATGATTTTATGAATAATGAATTAAATGCTCTACTATGATCATTACCTTTCCCCCCTTTTCTATATTACACTTTATTCTAATTTAATATACTATACGGGTAGTAATTATCAGAATATAGAAACATTGATAATTAATATTAACCTAATATTAACCTGAGACCTAATTAATGATTAAGTTAAAAAAATAAACAAGGCAATTTATTTTGACATGTAAAATAATCTATAACCCATTAACTATCTCCCAGGTTACCATGCAAAGAGAATTTTGCCAATGCCTTGATTTAAAATATATTACTTTTGGAAATCTGCTCTTTACCATTTTGGGTCATATTTAATCATCAATATCAAAGTCTTTGCTTCCAAATCACCTTAACTAAAATTGCTGAAGCTTTCAAACATGGGGAAAATTTTTTAAAAATTTTTAGTAGCACACAAATACATAGTGTGAAGATGCATATATGTGTATGTATAATATACATGCATATTCATATGTATATGTATACATTATTTTAGTAATATAGTACAATATATTACTAATATTCTGGATAGATGCGAATACACATATATACATATATACACAACCAACATTCACATACATACACACATATATATTCTGATACATAACAGTGATGTTTTAATTAGTGAGCCAAAGAAACAATATTCAAAACTATTCTCTAAAATTACAAAATTAAAATTTTTCATTTTATATTAGTAGAGGAAATTTGCAGATTGGGATGTACTTACATTGAAGAGATAATAGTTCTGCCCATTTCATAAAAAAAGTGCAGTCCATTTATTTTCACTGTCTCGGAAATCAATTGTGATCCTCATTACTGATTATGAATTCATTATTCTCCATATCTGAAGCATAATAAAAATTTTACTTATCTGGAAATTTCTGGTTAAAATTCTAACACCCCATGGATATTTTTCCAACAACTTCAGCTCTAACGGATTGCAACTCTCTCTCAATTCTTGAAGAATTTATTATATAAGGATCATTCTATCTACATTATTATTTATGTACATAATAATATATAATTGTATAGTATTTTGGCTTTTATTGTTGTTTATTCATTTAAGTCATGTCTGACATTTTTGTCAATTTGTGATTTTTCTGGCAAATATAGTGAAGTGGTTTGCCACTTTCTTCTCCATGTCATTTTATAGATGAGGAAACAGACAAAAGTGACAAGGGCTAGGTAATCAGGTTTAAGTGACTTTCCCAGAGATACACAGCTAGGAAAAGTATGAGGCCAGATTTAAATCCAGCTTCTCCTAACTACATTCTTGACACTGTGCTACCTCATTGTTCCTACTAATTCTTTCCAAATGATGCCTTACCTACCTTTGAAGATGTTAAACATTTTGAAATTAAGTTGTATGATTTTTGCATGTATTCTACATTGCCTAGTTAGATAAATTGCTAGATAGAACCTTAATTTAGAGTTAGTCATATAGTATATAATCTAAAAATATTGATAGCTATCTACTTACAGTTTGCTAAAAAGTCCAAAAAATTGGACTAGTAATGCAACAGTTCATTTGTTTTATTCTTATGTCTTAAGATCTAGCTGATTATACCAGAATTCACTCCAGATAAAAAACAGACCATGGAATTATAATGATGCAATCAAAATATATCAAAATAATGCATTATGCAGAAATATACGGAATAAAGGATATACAACAAAATAAAAAATGCAAAGATATTTTTCTTGTCATATTCTTTCTTTTTATGTATATTTTAGTTCATTCTTTTTGCCTAAACCTTGTGATTAGATTCTCTGTATTTAGTCAATAAAAATGAAATTTTAAAATATATAGTTGAAATGGGTGACCTAGTGCAGTGATGGGCAAACTATAGCCCGCAGGCCAGATGCGGGTCCCCTGAAATGTTCTATCTAGCCATGATCAGATTATTCCTAATCTGAAGAATACAATGAGTAGGATATAATACAATGAAACTTCAAAAGAGTTGCTTTAGAAACAGACTGACAGATGAGTATTTCCTTTCCTTTGGCCCCTTCTTTAAAAAGTTTGCCCCATCACTGACCTAGGGGAATTAAAATATATATGTATATAGTTCCTTAAAGAATATAATTCATCTCATTTTTCAAAATACAGATGGGAAATTTGCCACAAAATTCTCTTTTCTATGGTTGTTTTACATATTTAGGAACATAATCAGATTGTAATAGTAATATAGTTCTATAAATTTGTATTCCATTTTGACTTACTTTTGGATTTTCATTAAATTGAGTCCTAGATTAAAGATGTTCTCAGATATTAGTGTTTGAAGCTAGGGGAGTAGTCTGAGGCATGAGGGAATGAAATCCAAATATGAATTATTACACCTTTCATTGTGTTTTGGATTTATAGTTTCCTTTCACAATTATATTAGATAATACCACTCGATTGTTAACTATGATGACCCTTTGGGCAGGTTTTGCTTTTCTTTCTTTTTTTTTTAAATGAGACATCCTGTTGACCATCTCATCAGTAGTTCACAGTGGCAGTGCTTGTACCTAATGATTTAAAAAAACAAATTATTAGGGAAAATATGTTTTCTGATTCTCTTCAAGAAGATTGGCACATCTCCAATGAAATTTTATTGACTTAGTACTTGTATCTGACCATATTTCCCAAGTTATAATTCCTTAATATAATTTCAAAATTAATTTTTGTGAATTTCTATCATACTTATTGCACATTTTGGTCAATAATAGTCATATTAAGCTACATTATGGTTCTAATGTTTTAATTATTTATGATGACTGAATTTAATTCATATCTATCATGAAAAATAATTCTAGTTTTACTTATTAAAGTTTTTTTTATCCTTATTTTCTATCTTAGTTAATAAGAATCAGTTCCAAGGCAGAAGAGCAGTAAGGGGTAGAAAATTGGGGTTAATTGACTTGCCCGAAGTAATACTTAGAAAATATCTGAGGTCATACTTGAGCCCAGGCCATTCCAGCTCTGGGTCTGCTGCTCTATTTGCTGAGACACCTAGTTGCCCCCAAATTGAGATTGGACCTCTGAGAGTCAAAACAAGCGGCAGTATTTTATCAGTGTTTCTGTGATGTTTGCAAAAGCTCCAGTGAGAACATTATCTGTCATCCTACCTTCATCCCATTCTATAAGGAAATAGATTTTTATTTCTTTTTTTATACTTAAGAAAATAAACTCTCTGAATAAGAGTTTGATTTTTAAAAATCGGACTCTAAACACAAAATAATCACCTATATTCATATATTCACTGCCTCTGTTTTCTTTTTTTAACATTTACTGTCAGGAAACTAGATAACAAATTGAGAGTCTAAAACTTGTTACTTACTTATACCAACTACATGGTAACATCTCTTCCTTTTATTTTTCTCTTATATTCACTGTTCTGTTTCTAATTCTAAAATGTTCTGTTTCACATTAGTTATAGTTCTATAACTCTCTATAGAGAAAGCAAACAGTCTAGGGAGGAAGAAAGAGAAAAAAGAGGCACAGAAACAGGGAAATGTATAGGCAGGGAGCCAGAAGTGAAGGAGTCAGTATGCTTCTGCATTTGGAATCAGGACCTGAATCCTACCTCTGCCACAACATTTTACGAGGAAGCCACACTTGCATTCTGCAATTCAAAACTATCTAAAATAATTACCCATATAGATTTTTCATAAAAAAATTATGTGGGACTACCTTATAAGCTTTCATAGGGTTATGGATGACTAGGTCACATGATCAACTTTTTATTAGGAAGCTACTCTTCTAGCCTGAAATTCAAGTGATCTCTAAAAGAAATAAAGATATTGGACTAACTTCCTTTATCTGATGAGGTCACCAGAAATAAAAGATCAATTAGTGAAGATGGGGTTGGAAAAGCTAACTAAGCTTCCTTGCTCTAAGTATAACTCTTTATTTCTTCTCTAGATTTGGTGATTCCTAAACTATTATATTTTGGGGGGAAGGAGGATGAAATGAATCTTTACTTAAGTGATATTATCAGTGTTCATATATAGTCAGATGAAATGAGGTTACATCTAGAAAAAATAGGTTGTTCAAATTCCATTACTTTATATAAACTACTGGGAGGTATTCTCCTCGTAGACTAGCATCTTTGGTGGGAAGGATTACCAAATCTTCTTCAGGGTTGCTCAGTAATCTTTGGCACTCAATTCTCCCTTGTAGTTCCCAGAAGCTGTAGTATGTACAGTAGCCATATTTTGGTAAACTATCTTAGTAGAAAGACTAAGTCAGGTTGAAAATAACTGAAGGGCCACAATTGGTTTGGTGAATTAGGATGTGGCTATGTCAAGCATGTGAAGACTTCCCCAAGTGGATGGCATGGATGAGGATGATGTGTTCCAAAAGTCATGAAGATGGCTAAACTATCTTTATGGTTTACTCTGGAATACTTAGAGCTTAGTTAGACATATAATATGTCAAGGTCATCCTCTGCAATCCCAATATCCACTCAAAATGTCACTGATCTTCTTTGAAAATATAGGACAACCTGAAGAGGAAATCAAGGCAATCATTAAAAATTATTTTGCCCAATTATATGGCAATAAATAGAGCAACCTAGGGGAGATGGATGAATATTTACAAAAATATAAATTGCCTAAATTAAGAGTAGAAGAAATAGAATACTTCAATAATCCCATATCAGAAAAAGAAATTAAACAAGCCATCAAAGAACTCCCTAAGAAAAAATCCCCAGGACCAGATGGATTCACAAGTGAATTCTATAAAACCT
Source organism: Gracilinanus agilis (assembly GCF_016433145.1). Taxonomy (NCBI): domain Eukaryota; kingdom Metazoa; phylum Chordata; class Mammalia; order Didelphimorphia; family Didelphidae; genus Gracilinanus; species Gracilinanus agilis. The sequence continues at coordinate 184,477,633 of NC_058135.1, read as the reverse complement.
TGAAAGAACAACTAAAGCCAATACTCTACAAATTATTTGACAAAATAAGCAAAGAAGGAGCTCTACCAAATTCCTTTTATGATACAAATATGGTACTGATCCCAAAGCCAGGTAGATCAAAAACAGAGAAAGAAAACTACAGACCAATCTCCTTAGTTAACATAGATGCAAAAATCTTAAACAGAATACTGGCAAGAAGACTCCAGCACGTGATCACAAGGGTTATTCATTATAATCAGGTGGGATTTATGCCAGGAACGCAAGGAAGGTTCAACATGAGGAAAACCATTCACATAATTGACCATATCAACAAGCAAACCAACAAAAACCACATGGTTATCTCAAAAGATGTTGAAAAAGTTTTTGACAAAATACAACATCCATTCCTACTGAAAACACTAGAATGTATAAGAATAGAAGGACCTTTCCTAAAAATAATAAACAATATATATCTAAAACTATCAACTAGCATAATATGCAATGTGGATAAATTAGAAGCCTTCCCAATAAGATAAGGCGTGAAACAAGGATGCCCATTATTACCTCTATTATTTAACATTGTAATAGAAACACTAGCAGTAGCAATTAGAGAAGAAAAAGAAATTGAAGGTAATAAAATAGGCAATGAGGAGACTAAGATATCACTCTTTGCAGATGATATGATGGTCTACTTAAAAAATCCTAGAGAATCAACTAAAAAGCTATTAGAAATAATCAGCAACTTTAGTAAAGTTGTAGGATAAAGAATAAATGCACATAAATCATCAGCATTTCTATATATTTCTAACACATCAGAGCAGCAAGAAGTAGAAAGAGAAACACGATTTAAAATCAGCATAGACAATATAAAATACTTAGGAATCTACCTACCAAAACAAACACAGGAATTATATGAACACAACTGTAAAACACTTTCCAATAGATCTAAACAATTGGAAAAACATTGATTGCTCATGGGTAGGACAAGCTAACATAATAAAAACAACAATTCTACTCAAATTAATTTACCTATTTAATGCCATACCTATCAAACTATCAAAAAAAATTTTTACTGAATTAGAAAAAAATTATAACAAAGTTCATTTGGAAGAACAAAAGATCAAGAATTTCAAGGGAAATAATGGAAAAAAAAAACATGAAGGAAGGTGGCCTAGCAGTACCAGATATTAAACTATACTATAAAGCAGCGGTCATCAAAACAATATTGTACTGGCTAAGAGACAGGAGGGAGGATGAGTGGAATAGACTTCGGGTAAGTGACGTCAGCAAGACAGTGTATGATAAACCCAAAGAGCTCAACTTTTGGGACAAAAATTCACTATTTGACAAAAACTGTTGTGAAAATTGGGAAACAATATTGGAGAGATTAGTTTTAGATCAAAATCTCACACCCTACACCAAGATAAATTCAGAATGGGTGAATGACTTGAATATAAAGAAGGAAACTATAATTAAATTAAGTCAACATGGAATATTATACTTGTCAGATCTATGGGACAGGGAAAAATTTAAAACCAAACAAGAGTTAGAAAAAATTACAAAACGTAAAATAAATAATTTGATTATATTAAATTAAAAAGTTTTCTAATAAAGAAAAACAATGCCACCAAAATCAGAAAGGAAACAACAAACTGGGAAAAATCTTTATAACAAAAAATTTCTGACAGAGGTCTAATTACTCAAATATACAAGGAGCTACATCAGTTGTATAAAAAAATCAAGCCATTCCCCAATTGATAAATGGGTAACGTACATGAATAGGCAATTTTCAGATAAAGAAATCAAAACTATGAATAAGCACATGAGAAAGTGTTCTAAATCTCTAATAATTAGAGAAATGCAAATCAAAACAGCTCTGAGGTACCACCTCACACCTAGCAGATTGGCTACAATGAGAGCAGGGTAGAATAATGAATGTTGGAGGGGATGTGGTAAAATTGGGACATTAATGCATTGCTGGTAGAGTTGTGAATTGATCCAACCATTCTGGATGGCAACTTAGAACTATGCTCAAAGAGCTCTAAAAGACTGCCTGCCCTTTGATCCAGCCATAGCATTGCTGGGTTTGTACCCCAAAGAGATCATAGATAAACAGACTTGTACAAAGATATTTATAGGCACGTCTTTTGTGGTGGCAAAAACCTGAAAGATGAGGGTATGCCCTTCAACTGGGGAATGGCTGAACAAATTGTGGTATATGCTGGTGATGGAATACTATCGAGCTCAAAGGAATAATAAACTAGAGGAATTCCATGAGAACTGAAAGACTTCCAGGAATTGATGCAGAGTGAAAGGAACAGACCCAGAAGAGCACTGTACACAGAGACAGGTACACAGTGGTAAAATCGAATGTAATGGACTTCTGTACTGGCAGCAATGCTGAGGGATTTATGGAAAGGTACACTATCCACATTCAGAGAAAGAACTGCAGGAGTGAAAACACAGAAGTAAAATAACCGCTTGAACACATGGGTTGGGGATGTAGACACTAAATGACCACACCAATGGAACTATCAATAATATGTAAATAAATCTCGACTAATCACATGTGTTAAGACCAGTGGAAATGTGCATTGGATATGAGGGGTGGGGAGATGAAGGAGGGCTGAAGGGGAAAGTAAAAACATACATCATATAAACATAGAAAATTTTTCTAAAAAAGAAAATCTTAAAAAAGAGAAGAAAAGAAAAGATAGGACAACCATCAACAACCATTCTTGTCTTTTCCTATCTACTCAGGGTAGAAAGTCTCCTCAATCTATCTCTATGTTTCCTCTAATTATTCAATCATGGAGATAAAAATTGAACAACTACCTAAAGATTATAAATTAGAATGTAAATAATAACACTAATTATAAATGTAATTAATTAAAAATGAAAAAATAAATACTACATGACTAGCATTATGCTAAACAGAAGTGATACTAATACACAAGCAAAAATATTCTAATGAGGGAGAGAATACAGGTAGGGAAGTGACATTAAGGAAGAAGCATTTATGTATGGAAAGTTTAAATATGTCCATAATATTTATAATGTTCAGAAACATTTTACCATGTGATATTTTTTTTGGATCCTGACTATTAAAGTCAAATTAAGAATCCATTTTACAGATGAGAAAATTGAAGCAATAAAAGGTTATGTGTCTTTCCTTAGAACAAAAAGATAATTAATCTGGAAATGATTAAAACTAGATATCTAGACTCCTAAAGTAGCTATTATCCATTCCATCCACATTTAGATATTTTTATATATTGGTTAGGTGTTTTTATTTCTCTTCCCATCAAGCTAGCATTTGACCCTTTTAATTTCTACTTGTTTCTAAGGCTGTCATCTTAGGCCAAATAAAATGAATTTAATTCCCCTCTATCCTTTTTAAGATAAGAAGTACCCCTCTTCATGACCTGAAAGAACGTATTATGCCTCACTAAGTTTATACTTATCCTAATTTCTTGCCTACAGGATACACATTTCCCCCCTGGCTACCACAAAACACATTCTCCCATCAACTCCATGAATATGCCCTCAGGTAATTCACTCTTTAGGATCAAGTGACAAGGCATTATATAAATGTATATATTAAAAACAGTAAAATTTAAAAAAATACTATCATACATGAGAGAAATGGAAGGAAAAGTCAAACTAAGATACATTTTGGCCTCTGGCTCTTTTTATCCATTTTGTTTAAGTTTTTCTGATGATCAATTTATTTGATCCACAATTTTTTTAAAACATCATTTTCAACACTGTTCTAAGTATCTTGAACATGGTAATATTTTTAAATATTTCCTGTAAGATTAACTCCCAAAGTTGGATTTGAAAGATATAAATTGTGTGGAGTAAATGCAGAGAGGAAATATCTATTTTCTTAAATTTCTTATATAATTATGTTAATATATTATATTTATTGTAAATCTATCTGAGAGGATGGATGATTATTAATTATCTGCTATGTTTCAAGCTCTATGCTAAAATCTATAAAATAATTTTATTTATTCCTCACAACAAACCTGAGATAAGTTTTTATTCTCACTTTACATTTGTAGAAATTGTGACAGATAAAGATTAAGTCATTCATCCAAAATAATACCTGTCATGTAGACTGGAAGTTTAAGGTTTTTTAAATTGTACACCAATACACTATTAACTGTGACAACTAGCTGGACATATTAGAATTAACATGAAATGAATTCAAATGAAAATAAAGTGAATTACCTAATATAATTATCAGAAAATATTTATTGATCACTATTGTTAATTTTTGTTTTAGGAACTGGATACAGAAAAAATGAAATTAAACTTCTCTTGTCCTCCAGTATTGGTATTTGTATTTAATATCAAATACTAAATAATTAAATAATATTATATCAATCAGTATAGCATATTATTTACTACAGAGCATATAAGTTGAAGAGTGAATAGAGAACTGGGCCTGGAGTCAAAAACTGACTTGAAATCCATTCTAAGAAACTTGCTAGCTATATGAGGTAACATATGTCATGTTATAAGGGGCATAATGTGGCAGATAACTGGGGAGCTGGTGGTACAAGTGAGTCACCTGGGCCAGGGAGCCTATAACTACTGTAGCTGGTGATTTGAGACTGCCAGGGATGTGTAGACTGAGCTGTTATGCCCAGTCATTCTCCCTGCTATCTGTAGTCTCCTCTAAGGTGGAGAGTGAGGAACCCCTCCCTGCTGGAGTGAAAGCAGAACTCAACAGGAAGGGAAGCTCACATACTTCCTGAATAAAATGGATGCTTGCTCAGTACTTCCTTTGAAGTTAGGTGTTTGCTATCCTCCCCTCTCCTTAGCCCCTTAGCCCAGGATGATGTTATAAATAACTATAGAAGATCACAGTTTCAGGCTAAGGGTTTATTTAAAAACAGAAGGGAAAACTGAGGAAAGAGGGTTTAGGGTCTAGAGAAGCTGTTGCTAAGGGCGACTGACCAGTATTGGCAATGGACCTAGAAGGTAAGATCAGGCTGAGGGAACCAGCCCCTCAGCCAGAGATAATTTTCACTGGCCTGATGTTATGTGATCCACCAGCTAGACAGATGAAGTTGATGAATTGGTTTAGGGGTGTCCCTGTTGCTAGGCTAACCTAATCTAATTTCCTGCCCACATTCCACCTTCCTCAATCCCTCCCAGGTCCCCAAAGGAAGTCAAGGTGTAGCTGGGTGTCTGGGTGAGATCAAGGAAATCAGAAACCCCAGATTGGTTCTGCAGGGGTATTTATAGTCCCAGCTCAAACTGGCAGGTCTTGGGACTGGCACCTGCTCGGCCAAAGTTCCATTCTCCTAACTGACAGGATAATTTTGCAAATGCAAAAGATCTTACATAAATCCTGCATGAGAGTCATTAAGTGCTTGCCTTAGTTTCCTCATTTATAAAATGAGGTGGAAAAGAAAATAGTATACCTCTCTAGTATCTATACCAATAAACCCCCCCAAAATATAAAATCAGAAGTGACTGAATAGACTAAACAACAACACATCTTCTAAGTAGTGTGCTACATATTTTTAGGTTAATTTTTTATAGTTCATCTCATCATGCCTCAACTTCATAAGAAGAATAGAAACTATATAGAAACAAATATTGAAAATAAAATTAAGCATAAAAAATAACTTCCCAAAGTATATTGAAAAAAAAGCCCTGCTTTCCCATCCCCCATATCCCATTAAAGGGAAATTATTGTTGGTTGGTTAAAATTTTAGTTTTAATTCTTCTATTTATGAAAGATACTGGAATCTTATCTTTGAAAAGAATGACTAGAATATTTTTGAGGAAATCATACAAATATGAAAATTGATGACATTTGAATATAAGAATGGAAATATTTACATATTAAATCATTTTAAATGCTTTTTGGAATTTCATATATATGTAATATATTGTGTGAACAAATATGAATGCCTTAAATAAAATGACTGTGAAAAATAAGAGACATATAACAAAAAAGCATATGGGGAAATACTAAGTACCTGAAAGATATTGACTAGTCAAGGCTGCTCACTAATACAATCATAAAAATAAGCATTGCAACAAATTTTATTTCTTATAAAAATTCTATTCATCTTAGAAAGATTGGCAAAAAGTATTCTAACCTAATTGACTAGATATCGTCTGATCTCTAGCATTCCAATGAAGAGAATAAATCTCCAAGCTACTCTTAACTAAAAAAAGTGTGTGTGTGTTTTTTTCCAACTCATTAGCCATTTGAAAAGATTTTCTCTTTCTTCACTGTATCTAAGGGCAGTGTTGGTCAATGTAGTTCTGTCACTTCCCTCATTAGTATTTCCATTTGTACTTTACCTTCTACGATGTACCATATGTTTTATGCATCTTTTTTAGCCTTGAGGTTTCAACCTCCAGTGAACACTAATAATGTGGGCTGAAGATCCATTTTAGGATAGAGTGTGCTAGGGAAATACAACCACATGGAAGGGCTCCATATTCAAATCAAACCAAGGAACTGGTCTAGGGAGAAATAAGTACAAAATGTTTAATAGGGTTAATTGAATCCCCCCTATTCCTAACTGGCTAACATAAGGAATTATTTAAGCTCCAAATTTGCCTAGTTGGCAATGTTCATAATGAACTATTTACTACCTTTTTTTCTATGGTGGATTTGTTCTCTATTAATGGTGGTAGCTTGGTGGCCCAGAAAATAGACTGCTAGCGCCTGGAGTTAGATAAACTTAAGTTCAAATATAGCCTTAGACATTTACTCAACTATGTGGACATAAGCAAGTCACTTTACATTTGTTCGTCTCAATTTTTTCATCTGTATAATTAAGATAATCATTGCACTTACATCCCAGAGTTATTTTTAGGAACAAATGAGATAATAATTGTAAAGCATTTAACAAAGTGTCTTGCATGTGATAAATGCTAAAAAAAGTTTATCATTATCAATATTACCCTCTTAAAATATCTGAATATTTCTGTGTCTATATAATGATGTCATTTCATTGATCACTGAAAACTGTGATCTTGCTCTTTGGTTGCTGCTATAGCCTTTTTCCCACTAAGTGTAACATCTACTTCACAAAAAAAAAAAAAAAAAAAAAAAAAAAAAAAAAAAAAACTTCAGAAACCTTGAATCCTTTCTTAGCAATACTATCTCCAACCAAAATAGAGGTGATTTTATGAGTCACTCAGAAGTCCAAGCTGTTAACTTCCTTTTATCATGTCATTCTATGTTAGGTATGAGTATTCATGAGCAGAAATTCCCATCTTCTCTCTTTTCGATAGTTCCCTGCTTGTTCCTTAAAGGAATTTTGAGAGCTGATTTGCAAAGATAATGTTTGAATAATTAGCCATATTTTCTTCTCTCCTTTTATACTTAGACTACTTGTTTTTTTGTAAAAGAAATAAAATCCAATCTTTTTTTAAGAAATCTATTTCCCCCTCCCCACATATTTGTAATCCACTTAAAATAGTGAAAGAAAACCAATATCCTCTAAATCCAGTTTTTTCCCATCCCCCACCTCTCCCTGATGATGTATCTGTATGGCACTAAAATATTAGACTTCACTTTTCTGAGCTGTCAATTCGTCATATTTCATTGCCAGAAATATTGTTAAATGAGGTCAGACAAGCTTCCTTTACTGAACAAGTTACTGATAAAGTTACAATTTTATTAATACAATACAAGGCCCTCAAAACCTTTGGCTCTAAATCCTGGCAGCTCAACAAAGAAAATGTTGAGGCTGAGGTTGTGCAGGCTGACAGCTAAGGCCTTTGTGGTACAAGCAGCATCTTGGACTCTGCTTCCTCTAAGGTGGGTAAGGCAGAGGAGCATCTGAGAACTGAGCTTCAGGCAATTGAGAGAAAGGTTTAGGAAATCTATAGAACTTAGGGAGAAAGAGGAAATAACAGGTTTCTGAAATGTTTTGATTTCAGATCCAGAAGCCTGGGCAGAAAGCACTGGTAATATCCTGTCTCAGCTTCTTCATCCAGATTTAGGCTGCCCTTAAAAGACCTATGGGTGATGGCATTGTTTGTAACATATATATGACATATATGACATATATGACATATATAATATAATGTATATATTATATATGTTATATATAGTAGGTATCAAATCCAACTCATTGCAGAGATATAATTAATAATGGTAACCTATTGCTTAAATCTAAAGGGAAATACTATTCCACTCAACTGTGATGGCAGCATTTTAAATTGTCTCTAAACTTAAAAACATAAAGTATAATAAGTCTTAGAACTTTGTCTACCAAATCACTAGCCTGTTTGCCAAGTGTATTACACATTGTTGAGTATAATAAAGCAAATTACCTGTTGCCTTCAATGATTATATGAGCCTGAGATGTGACATTTTCCATATTTCTTCTAAGTAATGTAGATCATCAAGCACCTGTATTTCTCTTATGTGAATTTTAGGTATATCCTTAAATAAAAATTCAATCTAGAATATTTTGGACTTAAATGAGAACTTCCTCTACTTGCTAATATTCCATAGATATCAATTTGTTCAATGTAGATGTTTTAAAAAGTTTAATTGGTCCTTTACCTTTCATTGAGGTATTAGTTCAAATTTAAGGGAAAAAAATCACCTACTAACGAATACATATACATATATCTGATTCATTCACTTTAGAAGAAAGCAATGTCAGGAAAACATTATACATTAAAATCATAGAAGTGTAAATGAAAATACTAAAATGAAGTTGAAGTCTTGGTCATTGTTATGAGCAATCAAGATCTGAGAGAAAGGATGCAATAGGTTCACCTACACCTTTCTTAAAAAAGGTGTGAGATGATAGGTGTGAAATGTTGTATATACTGGAAATCAGAGGCATAAAACATGAGGTGACAACACTCTCAAAGGTTTAAGGGAACCAGATTAAAATATAATTAGGAAATATTTAATAAAATGTTTAAGAACAAAATAAAATATGGATACCATTACATTTTAAAACTACTATTATTGCACCAAATATCTTTATGGTTTGATGACTTATTTCTATTTTAATTTGATATCATTGCTCTACGGAATGGTCATTATGTCAGTCACTAGTCTAGCCTTAAGTGATTTTCTTTGTTGCATAGTAGAATTTTCTGTGAAATAAAAAGGGTTGGGTGTTAGTGTTATATATGGAAATAATAGAGATATATGAACTAAATCCATCAACAAAATTTTTAATAAAGTTAGAAAATCCTAAGAATTTGGAAGAAACACATTCTGTATAGCCCTTAGCATTATGCTTTAAAAAAAGGTGGTGGTCTTATTTATTACAGAACTCTAAAAACTGAGATAAAGTACTCTTACATGACCCATGTTAACAAAAAAAAGTCCATATACATACATACTCAAATATTTATACATGCATGTATTTATATTTATATGTACAAAATTAGGCCATAGCATTGATTCTGATATAATTATTCCTAAAATGTGTATTTTTCCCAACGTGATTGTAAAATGGGGAATGATTTGAGCATAATACAAATTTTGTATTTCCTTATATTTGATTTCTTCCTGAAAAACAGTAAAAGAATTTTAAAAAATAGGCTTTGCCCTCTTGTCCACAGTGATTCATTTCACTTTGCCAAACTTTGTCTCTGCAGGAAACAGGGTGTGGGTCTAGCAATAGCTTTGAGGTCATAGACATCGTCACTCTATTGTGCAACTTAGGAATTCTTTATACGGGGCCAGGTGGCACAGTGAATAAAGTACTAGTCCCAGAGTCAGGAAGATCGGAGTACAAGGCCAGTCTCAGATACTTACTAGATGTTTGATTGTGGGAAGTTATTTAATCTTGTTTGCCTCAGTTTCCTCATTCCTCATTACAGTAAAATGAAATGGAGAAGGAAATGGCAAACCATTCCAGTATCTCTGCCAAGAAAGTCTCAAATGGGGTCACAAAGAGTCAGTCATGACTGAAAACAAATGAAAAAGAGCTGAATATGTTTCATGAACTGGAACCCCTTCCCTGTCCTATTTTCCCTATCATTAACTTACCAATCTTGTGGCTGTTCAGTTGTTTTCAGTCATGTCCAACTTTGTGATTCCATTTGGGGTTTTCTTGGCAAAGATACTGGAATGGTTGCCTTTTCCTTCTCCAGATCATGATTCAACTGAGATGAGAAAACAGGGAAATAGGATTAAGTGACTTCCCAGTGTCACACAGCTAGCAAGTGTCTCAGGACTGATTTGAATTTAGGAAGATAAGTATTCCTGACTACAGCCTGGCACTCTATCCACTGTACTTCCTAAAAGCCCCAGCTTATCAATAGACTCCCTAAAATTAGATACACCAAATTTTTGTATTGCCCAATATATTGCCCAATGGTGAAACTAATATTTAAAAATATATTGCCCAATGGTGAAACTAATATTTAAAAATATACCCTACTCCCCACCCCCTGAGGCCAGAACCTATTTTTTTCTCCTCCATTAATCTGGCAGTGAGGTGACACATGAATAGAATGTCATAGTAAGAAAGATCTTACTTTGAATTTGTGTTATCTCTCACAAAATGCTTAGCCCTTTGAAACCTCTGTTTCCTCATATGAAAAATGGGCATTACCTTAGTGTTATATAGTCAGGATAAAATGGGTGTATATATATGTAAAATGATTTGCAAACCTTGAAGCACTTGTAAATGCTTGCTGTTATTTTTAACAATAATAGAATGATATAGGATGATAATTTTTCAGAACACTGTATTTCATTTTGTTATAAGGAAGAAAACAGATACAGATGCAGGGAAAAGATTCTAGAATTAGAGAGAAGAGGGTAAGAGAGTTGACTGAGGGTTAGAGCTGGCTCTTTTTCTCTGGGTTTTCCTGGAGGGACTGGTTGCTTATCCTTGGTGAATGTTTCTATTTTGACTTCTCTTCCTAACTGTTACCTGTTGGAGCTTTGCTGTTGTTAGTTGTATCTACCTGTAATCCTGACCATCTGACCTTCTGATCTGTAAGATCAAGTCTGATTCCTTTCTGGATCCAGGACCTTTTACCTTTCCCCTGCCCTGCCTAACTGCCCAAGACCACTACCTGAAATACCATGAAGAGGGGAATCGGTTTAGTGTAGCTTTAGCTAGAGTAGGTCTGGGGATTTTTTAGGTCAGAAAGGCTGGGCTTAGTGTAGGAAATACTTTGAAGACTTCCCTCAAAGGAACAACTTCTAACCTTTCCTTTTAATTAAATCAACTTTTATTTACTGTCTTAGTGGTCTGTGTGTGTTACATCAGGACAGGCTCTGCCTGAACTGGGGTCTGTTAACCCACAGTCAACCTACTCACATTGGTCCAATTCAATCCTATTTCCAAACCCATCTCCTTTTTTACAATTTTTGTATATGATTTTATTAAATTAATTATGAATCCTATATAACTCAGTCTGTTAAAAGTTGCCTGTTGTCTTGTGATGGATCATAGGAAGTAAGAGTGGCATTTAGTGGTAAAGGGTTCCTTAGGCTTATGTACATCTTTATTTGTAATTGGACAATCACTGAATACCAGAGTTAAAACATATACTGCCGACAACATAAATCCAAACATTGAATTTCATAGGTGAAGAAACTGTCCCATAGAGGTAAAGCGAGTCCCTGAAAGAATCATAATTTATAATTGGCCAAGTGATGAAATAACTTTGAGCAAGACTACCGGTCTGATACTTTCTACATTATTTTATACATCTTGATAAAGAACTAAATTTGAAATGACAGTAACAGTCAATGAACTCAAAAGAGACAATAAAATATAGTATCCATGTCATATTAAAAAAACAACCTTGGGCAAAATTTTCATACTACAACTATGGCATATTTAAAACAAAACACAACACAGCAATAATGCTATCTTTCCTATTTTGGATATGTTTACTACTTGGTAAAGGAGTCCTGGAAATAGTCCAAATAGAAGCATTGAAATAGTAAGAAAGGTTGAAAGTGTTTTATGGATGAAAGATCTTAAAGAAAAAATGGAACAAAGAATAGAATGTATAAATAGACTCAGTCATGCTAGTGAAAATTTATTCCTAGCTTATTGAAGCAGAATATAGATTAGAAAGCACATTTTTCTGTGTTATCCTGGATCATCTGGTGGCCAATCAGGTATGGTATGGTTAAGTTAAAAAAATAAGCATAAGCACAGTAGATAGATAACACTGAACTTCCAGGAAAATATCTATACAGGAAGAGGCTGCAGTCACTCAGAAGCTAACACTTTGTAGTTAACTTGGTGTCTAACACTCAAATAGGACACCTAGAGGTCCTGAAAAGTGCTCCTGGGGTAACAGAGTCAGTATGACACGAAAGGTAGGATGTGACAACATGGGGTTAAGGCAAAGAAAGTTAGTGAGAGGTCAGGAGGTAGGAAATTTGTTTTTTTTTTATTTCTGCTCTCTGGGTATGTGCATATATGCCATTCACAAGCCAGCTCCTCCTCCCTCATTTATTTAGTCATTGGTTCCAACTTTAGGAATGACATCTGGTCCAAGATTTGACTGGCTGCTGTTGTGTAATCTCACCTATATAAATGTGTTCCGAATGTGCAATGTTTTTCTTCTTTCTTTTCCACATTTTTCTTATTAACAACTCAATGACAACACAGAGTTGAGTGGAATTATACCACTTTCCCCCCCTAAAAAAAGAGGATAAAAGATAAAATTCAATTGAGATTTCAATTTGCAGAATTTGAAATTGAAATATATTTATTATTTTCTAAAACATTTTTAATTATGTTTAGCAAAATTGATTAAAACTTCTCATATACACTTATAGTAAGATGGAGAATAGAATAAGAGTTGTAGGCAAATACCTTCTGTAGAACAGCAGGTATATTAAAATTTAGAGAGAAGACAGATCATGCTCAAGAAACAGTCTAGTAAAAGCTCCAATGGTAGCATTGCCTGATGGATAATTGCTTAATCTTACATGCACTTACTGGTCCTTACTGGTCAATTATTTACTGACAATTTGCTTTTCTGAGAACTTGCAGAAAAGTAGAAAATCTAGGAGTGGGCTGCTATTGTCCTTGTAGAATCTCATTTCTTCATGAGTCATTCTTCAAGTATATAGACAACTTGGTTAACTGGCATATAGGTACTTTGTTGGGATGTCAATGTTGCAAATTCTTTTTTCCCTGGATTTTATGTTTAGTTTTATTTATTTTTATCTTCATTCATTCATTCATTTATTTATTTAGCTTGGAGATTTTATTTAATTAATTATTTTAGAATATTTTCCATGGTTACATGATTCATGTTCTTTCTCTCTCCTTCTACCTCCCCTCTCTGGTAGTCAATGAACAATTCTATTGGGTTTTACATGTGTCATTGATCAATACCTATTTCCAGTTTATTAATATTTGTATTAGGGTGATCTTTTAGAGTCTGCAATCCCTAAACATATCCCCATCACCCCATGTGACCAAGCAGTTGTTTTTTCTTCTCTGTTTCTACTCCCACAGTTCTTCCTCTGGATGTGGATAGCGATCTTTCTCATAATTCCCTCAGAATTGTCCTGGATCACTGGACTTCTTCTAGTAGAGAAGCCCATTACATTTAATTGTGCCATAGTATATCTCTCTCTGCGTATAAGGTTCTCCTGGTTCTGCTCCTTTCATTCTACATCAATTCCTGGAGGTCACTTCAATTCACATGGAATTCCTCCAGTTCATTATTTCTTTTAGCACAATAGTATTCCATCACTAAGAGATACCATAATTTTTCAGCCATTCCCCAATAGAAGGATATCCCGTCATTTTCCAGTTTCTTGCCACCACAAAGAATGTGGTTATAAATATTTTTGTACAAATCATTTTCTTATGATCTCTTTGGGTTATAAACCCAACAGTGGTATGACTGGATCAAAGTTTCCCTTGATTTCAAAAGCTATTAATTACTCTATAATCTACCCAAATTGAATTGCTTAATAATTCTAAATTTCATTGTCTACCTTAAAATAAATTTCCACATTTTTATTAGTAACACATTTGTTAAATGGAGATATCATTGAAATTGAGCTTTGATAATATCTGTATTTCTGGTGGAGGGAACAGACAAAAACCAAAAACAACAACACAACTAGGCGTGTTCCTCATTAACAACCCTTCAAATTAAACAACAAAAGTACTAATTTCTTTTTTATAGATGAAGAAATAGGGTTAACAAGTGTGTGAACACCAAAACTATAATCTGAACCCAAGCTTTTTGCTTCTAAGTTCAGTATTCATTGAATTGTATTGCTCCTAACTTACTCAAATACCATATTATTCATATTATTTGAAAAGCTTTGCTTGAGAAACTTAGGGATTGTAGTATTGTTCATGTTTTGCCCTATTGAATAATTCTTCTGTATTATACATAAAAATTCTGCATATAACTCACTTCATATAGTACTGATTTCACAATCTATGTCTTTAATATTCATATGAAAAACGCTGAAGCTTTCGGTTTGTACAATTACTATATGTGTTCAGTTCCAAATATCCCCTTCTTCATCCCATTTGGAACATGCAATGTGATATAACAGCATTTCTCTTGACCTTCAAAATTCTTTTCTCAAAACACAATCTTCTTTTTCACCTTTTTACTCTAAATTTAGCCTATTTGTCAATCATCTTTATTCATCTTGATTCATCCCTCTTTTCTTTATCCAAATATCTCACTTTGGTTTTGCATGTTTTATTCCATGATTTATTCCTTTTTTCTTTTGTTCCTTTAATGCTTCAATACCAAGACTCCTAGAATATTTTGTTCCCTTAACCTGTCATATTATACTTGATAATTTCAAGCCCACAGAGCGAGAATCCCAGCCTACAACTCTTTCCCTGCCTTCTTTCTGTTGTAGTGATGAGCATTGCTGAAGAATTACCAATTTGAGATTTCTTCAGGATAAATTTAAGGAACATAAATTTAGCTGTAGTCTGATTACTATTTAATTATCCGGTATTCGCATATAGACACTATCTAATTCTCAACAGTAATTCTTCGAAATATTTTATTTTGTCTTTTAATGCTTGACTGACTCATTTCCACAGGACTTTATTTTTCTTTCCTTAAAGAGTTCTTTATCTAGAAATTTACTCTACCACTGAAATAAATCACATTTGAGGAATGTCCTATCCCTGCTGCCTCTTGCTTTGGTTATCTAGTTTACAAAAAAATATTTGAAAGAAAGGCCCAGCTCAACTTTATCTTCATTACTCTCTAAGTGGTACTGCTGAATCATCTCCAAAGGATTTTCTCTAATATGTCCCATTAGGTATCTTGATTCTCCCTACCCATTTCCAGATCATTTCTATGAGTTGTCTTTCTCTATTAAAATGTAAGTGCTAGATTAGCACGTGGAGAACTAAGATTGCAGAGTAAAGGATGTCCCTCTCATCTGAACCCTACATAAACACACATAAAAGAAAATAATTTGTCTCAAAATAAAAGAAAGCAGAAAGAACATGTCTCACTCGGGCAAGATACACAGTATCCCAGGGATTAAAGCATCTGCAAGAACCAACAAAGTATGGACTAGTCTAACATGTTACTGAGTCTCCAGAGGCAACAAAGCAGCATAACAGGACTGAGACCAGTCTGAGCCACTTAGGTAGCAAAGGTAGAGCAGAAAAGAGACCACTTCAAAGTGGGCTAAAGTACTTAAGCTGTACAATACCTAAGATATTAAAGCAACAGATTTTGTATCTAATCCAGTCTAAGCCAATCAGCACAAGTAGTGAAGGCGGATCAACAGGGAAACAACACCTTTCCACATTTTGGGAGAGTATGAGAGACAGAAAAACAAAAGCAGCATAATGGGGACCAGATTAACTTAAGGCATAAATAGCAAAGACAGAGCAGCCATAAGACCAATACACTTCTATGTGACCTGAAGTAAAAGTGTGCTTGAGGCAGCAAAGCATCAGAACAGGGCACCAGCCCAGCTGAGAAAATATCAAGGGAACTGACAGCAGGGGAAGTAGTATCTATCTGGACAAAACAGCTGCAAGCCTCTATGTGGTAAGTCAGCATAACCACTCCCTCAATAAACAAAGGCTGGTGGACCTATCCCAACTACAAGAAAAGAGTGCTCTGCAAGTTTGGAACAATGGTCTTTCTATCCAAGGAGCAGAAAAGAATCTCAACAGAAGAACAAGGAAAAAAGTACTAAGAAATGAGTGAAATACAAAGAGAGAAATGAGTCTAGAAGGTTAATTGGTACAAGGGAAAACAAAAAAATGAACTCAGAAGAGGAAGACAAAGTCAAAAGGGAAACATGTGATGCCTCAAAGGAAAGTCCTAAAAGATATCAGGTCATAAAAGAAGTCCTGGAAGAACTTGAAAAGAAGTTTAAAAATCAAATGACCAGAGAATTGACAGAATGACTCAATAGCTAGGCAAATTTCACCAAAGAAAGCAACTTTCTCAAAACTAGAATTGGATAAAATAAAATGGAAGCACAAAAATATACTGGAGAATATAACTAAATAATTCCCTAAAGACTCAAATGTAACAAAAGGAAGTAGAAGCAAAAAAGAAAGAAAGAAAGGAATGAAGAAAGAAAG
>NC_058135.1:184448235-184458234 GCF_016433145.1 Gracilinanus agilis | reverse complement strand
GGAAGGAAGGAAGGAAGGAAGGAAGGAAGGAAGGAAGAAAGAAAGAAAGAAAGAAAGAAAGAAAGAAAGAAAGAAAGAAAGAAAGAGAGAGAGAGAGAAAGAAAGAGAGAAAGAAAGGGTGGGAGTGGTGGGCCATGATTGAATCTTATTGTCTTGGGAATTACCTCAAATTGGGAATGACACCCACATTCAACTATAGAAATATATCTTACTCTATAAAAAATTAGGAGGGTAGAGAGAAAAAGAGAGGGGAAGTGGACAAAAAGGAAGGTAAATTGTGGGAGTCTGTCTTCAAAAGCAAAACATCAATGAACAGGGAAAGGTTAAAAGAGAGAGAAGATGAAATGGGGGAAAATAAGATGGAGAGAAATAGACAATTAGTCATTTTAACTTCGAATCTGAATGAGATGATCTCATAAGATGGAAAAGATACAAGGGCAGATTAAAAAACATAAGCACAAATGGGGAGATATAAATAGATTAAAATAAGTGACTGAATCATAATCTATAATAGCTCATTTCAGGGTAAAGTAAACAGGTGAAGCAATCATGATGCCACACAAAGCAGAAGTAAAAGCTGCTTTAATCAAAAGAGATAAAGAAATAAACTGTATCATGATAAAGGGCATCAAAGAAAATAAAATTATATAAAAATGAAGACAAATATGCACAAAATAAAACAGCATCCACATTCCTAAAGGAAAACTTGTATGAGTTACAGGAAGAAATAAAAATGTAAACTTTAATAGTGGGGGAATATTAGGTATCTCTATCAGAAATATATAAACCCAATAAAAAATAATTAGAAAGAAGTTAAGGAGGTGATTTTCAATCTTTGACATGATAGACCTTTGGAGAAAACTGAATGGGAATAGAAAGGCATATACTTTTTTTCAACAGTAAAGAACCCTTTTAACAAATTTGACCACATAATAGGCCATAAAATCTCACAAATGTAGACAAACATAACTATTAAATATATCCTTTTCAGATCATAATGTAATAAAAATTATAATCCACAAAGGGCAACAGGAAGAATAACATTAATTAGTAAATCAATTCATACTGAAATCAAAAGGGTTAGAGAATAAAGAACAAAGAAATCATAGAAACAATCAATAATTTCATCAAAGAAAAGGGAAATGAGGAGGCAACATATTCAAATTCATGGAATGCAGTCAAAGTGGTACTTATGGAAAAATTATACATATATATTTATATTAATATCAATAAAACAGAGAACGAGAAGATCCATGAATTGGGTATGCAACTAAAAAATTAGAAACAGAAAAAAATTATAAGTCCCAAGTTAAACACCAAATTTGCAGTCTTGAAAATCAAGGGAGAGATTAATAAAACTGGTGTGAGAAAACCATTGTACTAATAAAAAAGATAGTTGATTTTATGAAAAATAAATAAAATAGACAAAGCTTTGTTTAAGTTGATTAGCACAAAAACAGAAAGAAGAAAATCAAATTACTAATATCAAGATAGCAAAAGACAAAATCATAACCGCTGAAGAAAAATTTTAAGCAATTATTGGAGTTATTTTGCCCAACTACATACCAATAAATCTGACAATATAAAATAAATAGATTAATGTATTTAAACTATAAACTAAACACATTAACAAAACAGTAAATAGTATGCAATCTCATTATAAAAAAAGAAAATGATTATTCAAAAAATTCCCTAGAAAAGACCCCAGGGTCATATGGATTCACTAGTGAACTTTATCTAGCATTTAAAAAAATATTTTCAAAACTACACAGTTATTTGGAAAAAAATAGAGAAGGAAACCTCCAAATTCTTTCCTAATATAAATATGGAGCTGATACCTAAATCAGGAAGAGATAAAACATAGAAAGGAAAAAAAGACCAGTCTCCTTAATGAAAGCAAACACTTTATATTTAATATTATAATATTTTATTTTTTTAGAAAAATTTTCCATGGTTATATGATTTATGTTTTTAATTTCCCCTTTAGCCCCCAAAAGCCCCCCCCATATCCAAAGCACATTTCCATTAGTTTTAACATGTGTGATCAATCAAAACTTACTTACATATTATTGATAGTTGCATTGGTGTGGTAATTTTGAGTCTACATCCCCAATCATGTCCACACCAAACTATGTGTTGAAACAATTGTTTTTCTTCTGTGTTTCCACTTCTATAGTTCTTCCTCTGAATGTGGGTAGTGTTCTTTTCCAGAAATCCTTCAGAATTGTCCTTGGTCATTTCATTTCTGCTAGTTCAGAAGTACATTACATTTGATTTTACCACAGCATATCAGTCTCTGTGTACAATGTTCTTCTGCCTCTGCTCCTTTCATTCTGCATCACTTCCTGGAGGTCTTTCTAGTTCACCTGGAATTCCTCCAGTTTATTTCTTTGAGAACAGTAGTATTCCATCACCAGCATATACCACAATTTGTTCAGCCAATCTCCAATTGAAGGGCATACCCTCATCTTTCAGTTTTTTGCCACCACATATAGTGAGGCTATAAATATTTTTGTACAAGTCTTTTTATTTATGATCTCTTTTGGGTACAAACCCAGCAATGCTATGGCTGGATTGAAGGGCAAGCAGTCTTTTATCACTCTTTGGGCATAATTCCAAATTGCCATGCAGAATGGTTGGATCAGTTCACAACTCCACCAGTAATGCATTAATGTCCGAATTTTGCCACATCCCATCCAACATTCATTACTCTCCCCTGCTATCATTATAGCCAATCTACTAGGTATGAGGTGGTACCTCAGAGTTGTTTTGATTTCCATTTCTCTAATTATTAGAGATTTAGAACACTTTCTCATGTGCTTATTCATAGTTTTGATTTCTTTATCTGAAAATTGCCTATTCATGTATGTTACCCATTTATCAATTGGGGAATGCCTTGATTTTTTATACAATTGATGTAGCTCCTTGTATATTTGAGTAATTAGATCTCTGTCAGAATTTGTTTTGTTATAAAGATTTTTTCCCAGTTTGTGGTTTCCCTTCTGATTTTGGTGGCATTGTTTTTGTTTGTTCAAAAACTTTTTAATTTAATATAATCAAAATTATTTAGTTTACGTTTTGTAATTTTTTCTAACTCTTGTTTGGTTTAAAAATTTTCCCTGACCCATACATCTGGCAAGTATAATATTCTGCTTTGACTTAATTTACTTATAGTTTCCTTCTTTATATTCAAGTCATTCACCCATTCTGAATCTATCTTGGTGTAGGGTGTGAGATTTTGATCTAAAACTAATCTCTCCAATATTGTTTCCCAATTTTCACAACATTTTTTGTCAAATAGTGAATTTTTGTCCCAAAAGTTGCGCTCTTTGGGTTTATCATACACTGTCTTGCTGATGTCACTTACCACAAGTCTATTCTACTGATCCCCGCTTCTGTCTCTTAGTCAGTACCACATTGCTTTGATGACTGCTGCTTTATAGTATAGTTTAATATCTGTTACTGCTATGCCACCTTTCTTCCCATTTTTATTCATTATTTCCCTTGATATTCTTGATCTTTGGTCTTTCCAAATGAATTTTGTTATAGTTTTTTTCTAATTCATTAAAAAAATTTTTTGGTAGTTTGATAGGTAATAGGTAAATTAATATGGGTAGAATGGTCATTTTTATTATGTTAGCTTATCCTACCCATGAGCAATCAATGTTTTTCCAGTTTTTTAGATCTTTTGGAAAGTGTTTTGTAGTTGTGTTCATATAATCCCTGTGTTTGTTTTGGTAGAGAGATTCCTAAGTATTTTATATTTTCTAGGGTGATTTTAAATGGTGTTTCTCCTTCTACCTCTTGCTGCTGTGATGTGTTGGAAATATATAGAAATGCTGATGATTTATGTGCATTTATTTTGTATCCTGCAACAACAAAGTTGTTGATTATTACTAATAGCTTTTTAGTTGATTCTTTAGGATTTTTTTTTACCCTTGTACTTCGGTGTATTGTCTCATAGGTGGAAGATTGGTAAGGGTGGGCAATGGGGGTCAAGTGACTTGCCCAGGGTCACACAGCTGGGAAGTGGCTGAGGCTGGGTTTGAACTCTAGGCCTGACTCTCACTCCACTGAGTTACCCAGCTGCCCCTTCTCTAGGATTTTTTAAGTAGACCATCATATCGTCTGCAAAGAGTGATAGCTTAGTTTCCTCATCGCCTATTTTAATCCTTCAATTTATTTTTCTTCTCTAATTGCTACTACTAATATTTCTAGTAAAATGTTAAATAATAGAGGTGATAATGGGCTTCCTTGTTTCATGCCTGATCTTATTGGGAAGGCTTCTAATTTATCACCATTTCATATAATGCTTGTTGATGGTTTTAGATATATACTGTTTATTATTTTTATGAAAGGTCCTTCTATTCCTATATTTTCTTGTGTTTTCAATAGGGATTAATGTTGTATTTTGTCAAAGGCTTTTTCAGCATCTATTGAGATAATCATGTGGGTTTTGTTTGTTTGCTTGTTGATATGGCCAATTATGTGAATGGTTTTCCTTATGTTGAACCACCCTTGCATTCCTGGTATAAATTCCACCTGATCATAATGAATAATCATTGTGATCACTTGCTGGGGTCTTTTTACTAGTGTTCTGCTTAAGATTTTTGCATCTATGTTCATTAAGGAGATTGGTCTGTAGTTTTCTTTCTTTGTTTTTGATCTACCTCGCTTTGAGATCAGTGTCATATTTGTATCATAAAAGGAGTTTTGTAGAACTCCTTTTTGCTTATTATGTCAAATAGTTTGTATAGTATTTGAATTAGTTGTTCTTAGAAGGTTTGATCGAATTTACTTGAGCATCCATCTTCTCCTGGTGATTTTTTTTCTTAGGGAATTCTTTCACAGCTTGTTCACTTTCTTTTTCTGATACAGGATTATTTAAGTATTCTATTTCTTCTATTGTTAATCTAGGCAATTTATATTTTTGTAAATATTCATCTTTCTCACTTAAGTTGCTCTATTTATTGCCATATAATTGGGCAAAACAATTTTTAATGATTGCCTTGATTTCCTCTTCTTTAGAGGTGAGGTTTCCCTTTTCATCTTTGATACTGATGATTGGTTTTCTTCTTTCCTTTTTTAAAATTAGGTTTACCAGTACTTTGTCAATTTTGTTTTTTTCAAAGTACCAGCTTCTAGTCTTATTTATTCAATAGTTCTTTTACTTTAAATTTTATTGATTTCTCCTTCAATTTTTATAATCTATAATAAATAATTCTTTTTCTCAATTGATGCCCAAAAGACTCTTATACAGCTCTTAACCTTAAACCTGTGTATGTCCACCCACCTCCCAGGTATTTCTTGTAGTCAACAGATGGTAGGCTTTTGATTTCTAATCCATTCTTCTATTTGCTCCCATTTTATGGGTGAGTTCATCCCATTCACATTCAGAGTTATAATTATCAGTTGTGTATTCCCCAACATTTTGGTATCCTCTCCTAGTTCTACCCCTTCTTCTTACGCTATTTCCTTTTGAACCAGTGGTTAGTTTTAAACCAGTCCCCCTTGTCTCCTCCCTTGATTTACTTCCCTTTTTACCCCCTCCCTTATTATTCCCCTATTTTTGTTTATTAAGGCCTAATGAATTCACCCCCATCTCCTCCCCTTCTTTTTTCAACTTCTCCACTCCACTGCTCCCCTTGGTTTATACTTTCTTACTTTCTCAGTCGGGTTAGATAGAATTCTATATCCCAATGGATATAGTTACTCTTCCCTCTCAAGGTTAATTATGCTGAGAGTAAGTTTTAAATATTACCTCTTAATACTCTCTTCCTCTCCTTCTCATAATAGTGTTCACCCACCTCCCATTCCCATGCCCTCTTGGTGTGGTATAGAATATCCTATTTTTCTATTCATTCAAGTTTCTCTTGGTGCCATCTACTATTTACCTCCCTCTTCCCCCGCTCCCCTGTATCATCTTAGAACATTTAGTACTCCAACCCCTCACTGAATAATTCTTCTAATTGCTATAATAATGAATAGAGTTTTTGAAAATTACACATAACATTTCTCCATATAGGAATATAAATAATTTGGTCTTATTAAGGCCCTTAAAGAGGCAAATTTAAAAATAAGAGTTTTCTTTCTTTCCCTCTCTGTTTCTTATTTACCTTTTTATGTTTCTCTTGGTTTTTGTGGTTAGATAACAAACTTTCCATTTAGTCCTGGTCTTTTCTGTAAAAATACTTTGAAATCTTCTATCTTGTTGAATGCCCATACTTTTCCCTGGAAGTATATAGTCAGGTTTGCTGGGTAGGTGATCCTTTGGTTGTAGACCCAGTTCTCTTGCCTTTCTGAATATCATATTCCAAGCCTTGAGGTCTTTTAGCATGGAGGCTGCCAGATCCTGTGTGATCCTCATTGGTGCTCCTTGGTATCTGTATTGTCTCTTTCTGGCTTCTTTTAATTTCTTTTCTTTTACTTGGAAGCTCTTGAATTTGGCTATTATATTCCTGGGGGTTTCTCTTTTCAGGGTTTATTGTAGAGGGTAATCTATGGATCCCTTCAATGTATATATTGCTCTCTTGTTGAAGAACTTCAGGCCAGTTTTGTTGGATAATTTATTTTAGTATGGAGTCCAAATTTCTATTAATTTCTGGTTTTTCAGGAAGACCAATGATTCTCAGATTGTCTCTTCTAAACATGTTTTCTTGATCTGTCAATTTCTCAGTGAGATATTTCATGTTTCCTTTTATTTTATCAGTCTTTTGACTTTGCTTTATTTGTGCTTGCTGTCTTGAGAGATCTTTGGCTTCTACTTGTCCAATTCTGGTCCTTAGGTACTTGTTTTCTGCTATAATCTTTTCATTTTCCTTTTCGATTTGGTCTATCTTGTTTTCCAGCTGTTTAATTTTGTTCTCCAATTGGCTTATCAATTCTTATGATTTGGGGGCATCTTTCTCCAATTGGGAGTTTCTGTCTTTTAACCTGTTAATTTCCTTTTGAGTTATTTCCCACTTCTCTCGCCAAATCTCTTCCATCTTTCTCATCATCTCAGATTTGAACTCTTCAAGAGCTTTTGACCGATTTTCATTTTTTTGGATGTGGTTACTTGTTTGTTCTCTTCTGCTGTTTGCTCTGTTGTCTGGATGTTTTCTTTGTAAAAGTTGTTGAATGCTAAAATTTTCTTCTTGATCTTTCTCTTTTGAGATTCCTGTGACTTGCTTTCCGTTATTTTTATGTTGTTTTTCTTTCTCAGTTAGAAGTCTGGATGCTTCAGACAGTCTCTCTGCCTATCATATCAAGCTGTGAAGCAGGTTTTGTCTGAGTCACAGCTCCATGCACCCTCTCAGCTTTATCCTCAGGCCCAGGGTAGGTCTGAGCTCTTTAGGTTCCTGAGGTCTCAAGTCTATCTGTTCTCAGGGACAAGCCACCTGGTGGTCCCCTTATTTGCTCCTCTGCCTGAAGCTCCTTTAGCAGTCTCAGAGAATTGCTTCCACAGTCATGCACCCCTCTGCACTTGGTCCCCACCCAAGGTCCATGCCTGCACTCATGATCTGAGTTTGTGCCTGTGCTCAGTATCTGCGCCTGAGCTCAAATTCTGTGTTCAAAGCCTGGTTCTTTAGCCTCTTGGGGTCTTAAATCTTGCTGGTCTCAGGAGCAGGCCCTGGTGATCCCAGGTACCTTCCAAGAACTTAATGAATGCCCCAAACTTGCTCTAACTCTTGTGCTCTGGCTTTGGCACTATAGGTGGTGTGTGTGTGTGTGTGTGTGTGTGTGTGTGTGTGTGTGTGTGTGTAGGTTGCTCAGTTCGCATTTTGTGAAAGCTATTTTACCCTCTTATAGCATGGAAATGCCCTGATCCCACATACCTTCAATGCTGAGCCCTGTTGTGGGGTCCCTTTAGGTTCATCCGGATTTGTTTTTAATGTCCTCTTGAGGTGTCCTATATGTGTGGGTTAGGAGAGGTTAAGCAAGCTGCTTCTACTCTGCAACCGTTTTAACCTGGAAATCTTGAAAGCAAACACTTTAAGTAAAATCCTAGCAAGGAGATTACAACATTATATCACAAGGATCATACACACTATGATCACGTGAGTTTTACAAGAAGAATGCAGTGATGTTCAATATTAATAAAATTATCAAGAAAACTGGCCATATCAATAACAAAAACAATGGGAAACATACAGTTA
Source organism: Gracilinanus agilis (assembly GCF_016433145.1). Classification (NCBI taxonomy): domain Eukaryota; kingdom Metazoa; phylum Chordata; class Mammalia; order Didelphimorphia; family Didelphidae; genus Gracilinanus; species Gracilinanus agilis. The sequence goes on along the minus strand of NC_058135.1, from coordinate 184,450,096 downwards.
TATCAATAGATGCAGAAAAAGCTTTTGACAAAATACAAATTATTCCATATAAAAACTTTAGAAAACAAGGGAATATATGGAACTTTCCTTGAAGTGATAAATGGCATCTATCTAAAATGATAAACAAACGTTATCAATAAGGGAGATGAATTATAAACTTTCCCAATAAAGATCATGATTGAAACAAGATTTCACATTATCACTACTACTATTTAAATGGCAGGTACTAAAAATGGTAGGTATAACAATAGGTAGCAAAAAAAGAAACTGAAGGAATTAGAATAGAGAATGAGGAAATAAAGTTACAACTCTTTGAAAGATGACATGATGATATACATAGAAAACTCTAGAAGATCAAGCAAAAATAATAGAAAATTACTAACAACTTCAGTATAGTTTCTGAATACAAAATAAATGCACATAAATCATCATCATTTCTATTTACCATCAACAAAGCTCAATTTGAGGAGATATAAAAAGGAGATCTCAATACAATTAATCATAGACAATATAAAGTATCTGGTGGTATACCTACCAAAATAAATCCAACAACTATATGAATAATTATAAATCACTTTTTATACAAAAATATCAGAACTAAGCAACTAGAAAAACATTCATTGCTCATGAACAAGCTGAGTCAATATTATAAAAATTTTTCCATCTTAAATTAATTTCCCTATTCAGTTTGATATCAATCAATTTCTTCTTAGACCTAGAAAAAATAATAACAGAAACATGAAATCACTGGTACAGCTTATATCACACCCTTTTCTACCTTAGGGAGAAGGTAGAAGACTAGGGAGAGAATATGAACTATAAAATGTCAGAAAATAATTGTCAAAAATTGATTGTATAGGTGTAATTATTTTTTAAATATATGTACCTCTAGGGCAGAGACTGTGCTTTCTGATTATATTTGTATTTCCAGTACATAGAAAAGTGACTGGCAGACAGTAAGTGCTTTTGACTTGACAAGGCCCTCCCCAATGTCCCCAGAGGGAAAAATAATTTTATGAAGTACTTAGATGACTACTACAATAGGAAGATGAAATCTATCCAGTAGAAGCTCTCTTAATCCTGCTTTGCTATTCTTCAGAATCAGCCAACATTATCAACCACTATCTTTTCCCCACTCTAATTACAAAACAGAAGGCATTAATAATGTTCACAAAAGCTAATCTCTACAAATAACATTGATTTTATTCCATTTTGCTTCTGTAATGTTTTCACAAATGAATTTGAATTCTGTTTCAAAGTTGTCCTTGATGGTAGTGACTCCATTTGGCAAAGTGATAAAGTATTTACTGAATGAGGTAAATATTTTGGTGTGTTTCTGTTTTTACTTATTTATTATTTTTGGCCTACACATTGTGGTTAAACTTCTGTAGAATATGGTAATAGTTAAGATCAAGGCTTTTATCTTTTCTTTTTCTTTTCTTTTTTAAATCAATGATTTTTTGGAATAATTTAATTTAAAATTATAAGTGTATGCAATGTTCTCTTATCCTTACTTTTTGAATTAATTTGATATTAATATAGATATTTGCTATAATTGGTTATTGGTTTGACTGTAAACAGGCTCCTGTTTTCTATAGGCATGTCAGAGTGGCCACTAGTTATTTTTCCCACATACACAGGCATATATAGATGTGCAATATATGAATGTATGTGATTAGATAAAGAGATGGATAGATTAAACAGTTTTTAGGCACCTACAATATACCAAGTTATCAGTGGATATCTGCATGCTCTCATCTTTGAAAAGGATGTGTGTGTGGATGTGTGTGTGTGTGTGTGAGAGAGAGAGAGAGAGAGAGAGAGAGAGAGAGAGAGAGAGAGAGGGAGAGGGAGAGAGAGA
>NC_058135.1:184431471-184445620 GCF_016433145.1 Gracilinanus agilis | reverse complement strand
AGAGAGAGAGAGAGAGAGAGAGAGAGAGAGAGGGAGAGGGAGAGAGAGAGAGAGAGAGAGAGAGAGAGAGAGAGAGAGAGAGAGAGAGAGAGAGAGGGAGAGGGAGAGAGAGAGAGAGAGAGAGAGAGAGAGAGAGAGAGAGAGAGAGAGAGAGAGAGAGGGAGAGGGAGAGAGAGAGAGAGAGAGAGAGAGAGAGAGAGAGAGAGAGAGAGAGAGAGAGAGAGGGAGAGGGAGAGAGAGAGAGAGAGAGAGAGAGAGAGAGAGAGAGAGAGAGAGAGAGAGAGAGAGGGAGAGGGAGAGAGAGAGAGAGAGAGAGAGAGAGAGAGAGAGAGAGAGAGAGAGAGAGAGAGAGGGAGAGGGAGAGAGAGAGAGAGAGAGAGAGAGAGAGAGAGAGAGAGAGAGAGAGAGAGAGAGAGGGAGAGAGAGAGAGAGAGAGAAGTTATTATTCTCTTTTGCCTAGAACCTTCCAAATTATTTTTTGAAAGAAAATAATAATTATCCATTGGCAAGGCTTCAGTGTGTTATATGAACCTGAGCCATAGATACCATCTAATTTGAAACTGCAACTATTCAAAATATTTTCTTATGTAGCTAGCTACCACAAGTGTTCTCAGACACAATGATTTTATCAAAGAATTTTGCTTGCTACTTCAGAGATTATTGGGATTCATCCCACAAAAGCACCCTTAATTCCACTCTGTAACTCTTCAGAAACTCTCTGCATCATTAGCCACTTTCTCCATCTTCTCTACTTATAAACACGTAGTGAAGACTATCCTGTTCTGAATCTTAGTTACTCCTATACACTTTTCTTTTCTTTTACTACATGCAAAGAAGGGAAGTCTAGTATACTGAGTCTCACTCATGGTTTTATTGTTTGACTATAATTTTCATTGAGGGTGAGGCTACTTATGAGAAGCAGCTCTTACATTTGCTAGGTTTGTTATGAGACAGCATAATTGGTTTGTCCCTAGAATTGTCATAATTTACAATAGATTTTTACTACAATTGAAACTTCTAGGACTTACTTTGAGAAAATACATGGGAGAAAATAGCTGTACCTCTGTGCTTCAATGAAGCACTGGATACCACCAATTTAAAAAAAATCCTAAGGTTCTATATCAAGAAAAATTTTTATTGTTCAAATCTCATTTTTTAATAAAAGCTAGGCTTATCAGACCTCAAAAGCACCTCAAGGACCCATTTTTACTGAACAAAGAAATCTCAAGTGTTTTCTGCTGTTTTCCCCTTTTATTTTAAAAGCTTTGTTTTTTTTAGTCAAACACTTTTAGATTCAAGTAACAACAAAGCCTCTGGAAACTTAAAAGTGGTTGCTAAAAGCAAAAAGCATCATATCACCAACTGGCTTGCACACCTTTAAGAGTGATACTGATATTTTTGGGTCACGCTTTATTTTGTAGTTTGTATTCTGGAAATGTCTCCAAATGCAATAAAAAAAATCACATACAAAAATGATTGTAGGCCTTACCCTCCACACTTTGATTAAAATGCTAATGGAATCTTAGATATATAGTAGATCCATCTTATGCTAGGAAAATTGTTCCTGGTAAAAGGCCACTTAACATAACTCCATTTAAATCTAGAACCAACATTTCAAAAGAGATAATTAAATAGTTTGGATTTGGATTTTGCTTGACACAATGAAAATAAATGTATTTTATCTTTTAGTTAACATTTATATTATTATTGTAACTATATTCTGTTTTTACAATGAATAAGCACAGATAATTTTTGCTTGGTAAGTTGTAATCTTTTTCCATCATTTTTTGAAAGCAAGGTATGACAACCTTCAGTTCATGTTTGACTTGGCTGACATGATCATCAAAAACCTATCTGCTGAAAAAAATATTTAAAAATTTCATCAGTTTTTCTTTCTAAGGACCAGTTAATCCTTTCAAGTGGAAATAATTTTCTTTTTTAAAACACTCTACTTGCAATCAGTAAGAGATTATTGACAAAAACTTTGATGCCATGTATGGTAATAATAGGAATAGTTCTGACAATAATGTTAAATGAGGAGGGATATTTGAATGCAGATTCATTTTATGAGTAAGTTAAAAAGTGATTATTTTATGTGCTGATAGTTCATGTCCTTAGACAATCCTGTGGTAGTAAACTATGGCTTCAGAGATAAATTACAAGCCTCTTATTGGGAAGTTGAATTTTAAGTCCTATTTCTGGCACCTGGTAATTGTCTTTCTAAACATGTCACTTAATTTCTCAGTTGTCTTTGTTTTTTGTAAAATAGCTGCTGTTCTATATTATATTAATAAGAGAAACTTCATCATCAGAAATTCTATCCCAATTTAATAATTTCAAACTGAAATAAAATTCCTTTTAAAGGTTTTTGATAATGAATTTTGTTAATGAATATGCAATTAATGAGAACCCATAGTATAAAGAAAAAAGGAAAAGGACAAAAACTTCATACTAAATAGGGCAGCAATGTAATTCATCCAAATGTATGTATTACATCTATACACATCTATATACAAATATAGATGTGTATATATAGAGATTATACACCTATGTGTGTGCATGAAAACACATACACTCACATATATAAAATACACAAAAATTCCCAAAACTAAACTCATAATGTCACCAAAATTCATGGGAAAATATGGTGAGAAATATTAAAAAAAAATAAGAATTTTAAGTTGATTACATTCACAAAGATTAATGACCAAAATTAGAAATGTAGAATCTATCTATCTGTCTGTCTGTCTATCTATCTATCTATCTATCTATTTATGTAGTATAAGGATATATTTTTAATGAAACAAATACACTTAACTTGGGTGATATTATCTGTTCATCTAAGATCCATCACCAGGATAGAATTATTTCATCTCAACCCATTTCAAGCATATACTGACAATTTTTTCTTATGATAGTCTTAATTGCCTGCTAAATTTTAAAATTTAATTGAAGTGTCATTCATTTCTGTCATAAGTTCTTATCTTCAGCTTAGTTATTTGCATTTGCTATATAAAAATTATAGTCTGTTACTAGGAATAAATATGCTTTTATATTTATATAATAGATACTGTATTATAGGATTTTAAAAACTAGACTTAGAGACAGGAAAGACATGGCATTTATATTATTTATATTATTGTCAGCCTGAATACATTTTATATATAATAGTTAAAACATTACTTACCTGAAGTATAACCAAAAATGTATAATTAATTTATTCAGTCTGACCCATGGATGAGGGCTATTTCATCAATGACATGGGAAGTTCATTTACCTCTTACTATACATATGTAGCCATAACAATCTATTAACATGCACATAATCTAGCACATATAAAGCACATATGAAAAAATTATATATATGAACACATAGAGTAAAAAATGACCTAATTAAGCATTTTAATCATTTATATTGTTTTAGTACTTTTTAGTCTCTATATTTCCCTACATATAATCCTATTAGTGATTCAGAAGATTATTTCCCAGCATTTTATCTTTACAGCACAGACAGATAGACAGACAGACAGACATATAGCTAGATATCTGGCTAGATAGATAGATAGATAGATAGATAGATAGATAGATAGATAGATAGGAAGGTTAGCAAATCCATCCCCATACTTATGTATGGCTCTTTTTCATACCCTCCTACAAGTTCATTATATGCAATCAAGCCAAGATGTTAGAGGCTTTTCATACTTTCCCTTGTTATTCTAAAGATATTAGTGAGACACTTGTGTATCCATTTTTCATCCATCATTCTTACCAAATAACCAACTGATTTTCTCTTCTTATTGACATGGGCATTTTGCAGAGATGGCAGTGACCCTATAGCCCTTAACTCAGGCAGGCTGTGAACAGGGAAATTCCCTTCCCCTTCCTGTCCTTGTGACTCCCAAGGCAAAGACCATTATCCTTGGACCACCCTTTAGGTTGAGATAGACAAAGAGATACAACTTCAGACCACATCTTGATAGCCTAAGCCCTGAGGGTCTCAGACAGTCCCTCCCATCCACCAAATGCCTGAGTGCAAGAAGTCATGTCCACACTATGGTAAAGAATATAAAAACCCCTGAACTGGAGGGTTCAGGAAGCAATTCCTATAGTTGCTTCACTCATGCTGCTGTGCCATGTCTTTGAGAGCAACCCCTAGGGTTGCTCCACTCATGCTGTCTTGCTGGCAATTAATCCTATCTCATCAATAAATCTTTCTTTTTACTTTTAATCTAAGTTTGGAGTCCTCTCATTCTTGAGAAAGGTTTCCTTGCTGATCCCAGGGATTCACTACTTGTACTCCCATAACTTCCCCAAACTTCTTTCCTTGAGAACCCTTAGGATTTGATTAAAATCTGTTTTATTCTACTTTCCTATGATTAGCAACCATCCTGTGGGAATCAAAGTGGCTTTTATGATTCTTATTTCACTGTATTTAAAGTCTTTGTTATTCTGTAGAGATTCTTTTCTTGTTCAGTTGAGTATGACTCTTTATCATCACATTTGGGATTTTCTTGGCAAAGATACTGGAATGGTTTGCATTTCCTTCTCCCATTCACTTAATAAATGAGAAAACTGAGGCAAACAGGGTTCAGTAACTCTTGGAGTGTCTCTCAACAACTAAGTATGTGAAGGCCACATTTGAGCTCATGAGGATGGGTCTCCCTGACTCCAGGACCAGCAGAAATATTGTAGGACATTGCTCACATGCACAGGGCATGAACATACACACACACATGCACGCACACATGCACATAAATACCTTTGGAATTAGATAACACCATTTCCTTGGTCTTGAATTTCAACTCATGCCCAAGCTATGACTAATTTTTTTCATCATTTATATCCATTTCCTTGAAAACATTATCTTGGTCTCAAAGTGCTAGGACAAAAGCTATTAATAATTAAGAAATGAAAATGTAACAAGTGGAAATGGCAATGGGGAAATATTACCTAGTTCCTGAAAATAAATATGGGTAAAATATTTAAAGACGTTGAATGAAAGACCAGAACCATACATTCCAACTAAATGCTCAGGAAATTTCTCAACTTGTGAATGGGTTATTGTCCAACAAATTCACCTTATAATTCAGATATTTAGAAGTTGCAAGACACATTCTGGAACAAATTTTGCAAAAATTCTATTCGTTCAACCTGAGCAATTTTAATTGCTCACGTCCACCTTTAACTCATAATTCAGCTGAAAATCAGTTCTAATTGAATTCAAGGAAGGAACACAAATATGACTAAGATAAAAAATTTTGCCTATTTTCAGGTACTAAGCCTTCAAAGCACAAACATACACACAAATAGAAATAGATAATCTTTTTAAAATGTCTTTTATTTCCCATCTCATGTTCCTTGATCACATAAATGTTTCTTTGACCAATTCATATTTACTTTTTTTTTTTAACCCTTGTACTTCGGTGTATTGTCTCATAGGTGGAAGATTGGTAAGGGTGGGCAATGGGGGTCAAGTGACTTGCCCAGGGTCACACAGCTGGGAAGTGGCTGAGGCCGGGTTTGAACCTAGGACCTCCTGTCTCTAGGCCTGACTTTCACTCCACTGAGCTACCCAGCTGCCCCATATTTACTTTTGTGCTTAATAAAAGCCAACACTTCAGTACAGGAGGGTTATTTAACTTTTCCCATCCCACCTCTTTGCTCCATGATTCAAAATGAACTGTTTTCATTACCTTAAATAAAACTCTCATTTCTTTTAAATATTTCAACTCTTAAAAGTTACTGGAAGAAAAGCAATCTCATTAAAAGACCTTATTCTACTCTTTTCCTGACTGTTAGTTTTTTGCCCCCTTATAATTATCTGCAATTTTCTGAATAAAAAAAATTGTAAACCCAAAGAAAGCAATGCAAATTTACAAAATATAAAAAAATAAATGAAAATTTCAGTCATTTTAGGGCAAGTAAATTTGGGGATAGAAAACACAAGGTTTCACTTCTCTATTTTTGTGAGCAAGTAACTACAGCTAAAATCTCAACTTGCTCTCTTTATTACTATTACATATAAATAAGAGCAATTTAAGCAAACACATCATCCTTTTAGAAGCCAGTTCTCATGGTCATTTCCTCCATAAGAAAATCAAATCTATTCTTCTTTTTCCTTTATTCTTCTCTGTGCTTTACACTAATGACTATCTAATATTAATTGACATGAATTTTTTTGCTCTTAATCATTGCTCCTCGTACTCTATCCTCCTTAGGATAATAACAGAAATATGACTTTTCTCTCAAAATACTATGTACCTTGTCATGTCCTCTGATGGCAGATCATCATTTTTTAGAAGATTAAAAAAAGATGAGGGGATTGGTCAATCAACAAGAACTTATAGAAATCATTTCAATAGATTCCATAATGTGGGAATAAAAAGCCAAAGCTAACCAGTAAAATACTGCAATGAAAATTGGGGGGAAACTGCACAGATGGAACATCTGACCTAAGTCTTGATGAAAGATAAAGGTTCTTAGAATTGAAGGGCGTTTTTATTGGAGGAATGGGAGATAGGTTAGACAAAAGCACAGAGGTAGGAAGTAGATTTTTGACTTTTATTGAAATAAGTAGAGTAAATTTTCTGTGATATAATGTAGAAGTTTTATAAAGAGTTTTGAGAGAAAAGCTATAAACTCTCTTGTCTGAAAATTATCTTTCTTAAAATAACTTTTTTTTGCATTGCCCCCTTTATTTTGTTCTTGTGGAAAATGACATTCCCTTTTGTATCCATATTTCAGTAAAATGTTACCTTGTCTCAATGTTTCCTATGAGACTGAATTTACCTTGTGGTGCTACAATTTATAGTTCTCCTTGTTTACTACCCATATTCTGTACATTTGTACAAAGACTTCTCAGATTCTGTGCTTTAAAACCTGCTAGTTTCAGTGATTTACTATTTCTCACCAGTAATATTCTTCCTCTATCAGATCTATTACTGTCTATCGTGTGTAGTTTGTAGATAGAAATGGGCAATTTTCTTTCTGCCCTTCTATTTTCAATTTAAAGATTTTTTATCATTGTTTCTATAAGGCTAATCGTGGAAAGGAAGAACAGGATCCATCAGAAGTTAGATGAAGTATAAATATATATTTCTTAGAATGCATTAAAAAAGGAGAAAAAAGAAAATTCAGAACAAAATTTTATAGCACTAATCATCATAGTCTCCATTAGGATGGCTCTATGCATTGGTATCTCTATTCCTAACATGGGTCTAACCAAAGATTTCTTACTCCTGACAGCAAGGAAACACAGGAAGGAGGTGATAAAGAGAATCTGGTACCAAAAGAGTAGTCCCCAAAGTCTGTTAGGTTCCTGCCTTCTGTTAAAGTTTCCCTCACCCTTATTTCCCATTCTATCTCCAAATTTCTCTTGATCCCTTCAGACCTTGAATTTAGTCAAAGGAATGAAATCCTAGAACTAGTGTTTCTGGAACTAGTCTTCAACAACTATTGAAGACAAATGAGAATGAATCCATAAAGAGGGTGAATTTCAAGACACATGAGAGAGAAGAGGAGAAACAGTTAAGGGAGATTAGTACTAGTAAGCTACTTATCTTAGGTTTTTACTTCCATTAAACAACTCATATGTTGACATTTCATATTTCATTCACTCATGGTGTTTTCCTGAAATTGTTCTTGATTGATTTCTCTCCAATCCATAACAAAGTACCTTTGTGTTCCCAAGAACAGATTATTATTTCCTAGTTTTTTTTTTGGTTGAGAATTAATTGTGATCCATTAGATTTACATTTGTCCAGATTAGATATAAGCTTAAGTTCCTTTCAAGATGTGTTATTTCATTCATGGCTTTTAAGTATTATTAATTTTGGGTACTTGTCATTTCCTTCTCTCTCACTCTCACCCTAGAAATGTTAAGGATAAGGTCTTCAGGGTAACTATGAACTTTAAAATGAACAAATACTTCAGTCACAAATGGAAATGACAAAATGTAGATATATTGAATCTAAATGACATTCATATTATTAAGAATGAGCTTAGCCCTATAAATCTGTCATCTGAGGACAAGAAATAGCACCTTTAACCCTAAGGTTATGAATAGTGAACTTTGTGAGGTGCAGAAACAAAGATCATATACATATCCACAGGAGACTTGTGATCCTGCATTAGTCCACACTGATTAAAAACAGAGATTTTAAAGTATTAACATGATAATATTTTTTTTCATTTTCATTAGATTAAATTTCTGCAAGCTATGATTCACCCCTGGAATTCTCTCTTAGTCATTGTTGTCTGCTATTAGAAAAGGTGGTGGTAGTTGCCAGTATAATATAATGGTAGAAAAATCTGGTTTAGACATCAGAGGAGAGGAGTTAAAACATTCTTCCTGGTGTCTACCAACTTTGTTACTTAGTGGAAGTAAATTAATTTCTCACAGCCTCAGTCTTCTTATTTATCAAATAGGAGGAAATAAGGATTGGGTTTACCTCAGTTTGGAGCCAATTGTAATAACCTTGTGAAAATAGTCTATAATCCTAAAGCATATGAAATAAGGTGGTATCATTACTGTTAAAGATTAACAGAGTGGCATGGTGGAATAAGGAATGACATTAAAGTAAGGGAAGTTTGGATTCATGTTTGGCTTCTACTATATATTAATTGTATATGGGCAAGTGGCAACTTCTCAGAATTCCAGACAAATCTTTTAAGAAAGCAAATTTCAGGAAAGAAAGATGTTAATCTCTACCAGTAGAGGGAGTTACTATACCAAGAGTGTCTTAGACTAATGAAATCACAAATGTTAATCCTGCCCTCCCCACTCTCTACTCCAAGAGAAAAGTGGAGACAAAAGAGGCCAAGGTGTTGAGAAGAAATGTCCTTTACATAGATAATAATAAAATAATTATATGTCATCTGAGGATATGTGAATAGTCTTTGTGAAATGCTATTCTTTATTCCAAGGTTGCTTATGTTGAGGAAAGTCTGTATTAGTAGTGTTTCTAGGATTGGAGATAAAGGTGTTTCAAAGCTGTTAGTACTTTTTCATCTGTTCCAGTATAGAGCTATGTAATATATTTATTCAATTACTTTAGAATATTGCCATTACTGGAAAATAGGTTTTTTTTTCTTGACACAAATGTATTCTGACCATAACATTTGGAAGTCTACAATATTGTTCCATTTCTCTTTCCCCTAACTAACTTCATGAATTGGCCAGATTTTATAAAACACCTGAAATAAAAAGGAATTTCAACACAAAGTTTATATTCAGGATGCAGTATGTCCTCAATCTCTTTTATTTCTCCAACTGAGAGATGTGCAGACTGAATGTCATTGACTTCACAATTACAGTTCCTGTCTGATTTGCTATTCAGGCACAAGAGAAGATCTGAACCTAGTCTTGGCACAAAAGGATTTTGTGATGGGAGTCCTGGGGAACATTTATGATGCTTGTGTTGTTGCAACTGCTGTTTTGGGTTTTCTTTTTCCTGTTTCAAACGCTGGCCATGACAGTGGCAGAGACAGACCATGATTTAAGAGTGAAGGATAGTGCCGTTGTTATAGCTGTGGACCCTTTGATGAATGGAGGCACTGCGGGAGCGAAAGAAGGACATGAAATAGGAGAACAGGGATAGAAAATGTCAGATTTAAAATCACTCTCAGATATCACTTGGTTTATCCCATGTACTGAGAGTGCAATTTTAATTTTGAGCAGCTTTATAAAATGTCATGAAGTATCTGTTTGACTAAAAGTTTAAAAAATATTTAAAAAAATTATCATTGATTTAAGGAATAACAGTTAAGCTACACCAGCATGAGATGTTGTTTAATATATCTGCATAGTTTCTTACTTAAAATATGAATCTTTCTTGAAATGTCTTAGATGAACTTCAAGACCCAAAAAGAGATGGAAAAGGGTTTAGAGAGATTGGGGGAGCAAAGAAGAAATTGCTCAACTAATCATCTTTATATTCCACATCAATGTATTGCAGGCCTGTTACACTGAAGAAATGCTTTTCTACATAGGGAAATTTCAGTAAATGCTTAGAAACATGACCAGTTTTCTAGTTGTTTTTTGTTTGTTTGTTTGTTTGTTTGGGGGGTTTTGGGTAATCTTTTTCCTTCCTAATTAGCCACACCTTGAAATTAGTCATTGAAAGCACACATTGGAGTATTTGAGAAAGTGCAGTTTTATTCATTATTATATGGTATTCTCATTTAAAAAGTCACCATTCTAAAATTTATCCTGTTTAGGTTTTAGTTGAATTTTATAATTTTATAATTTAAGGGTGATTTTGAAGAATCTAAACTCTACGTTTACCAAAAACAGCACAACCATTTTTGCCTCACGGAGTAATGTTGATAATAACTATTTACTATATTTAAAAGTCTGCAAAGTGTTGTTTCTACATGGTCTCATTTGTGCCTAATAACTAACCTGCATGATATATAATACAAATATGATCTCCAAATGCTCTGCACTGTATTAGGCCCTATAAGGGAATAGGAAAAGCATATATACCAGGTCAACCTTAAAGGACCTTATAGTCTTATGGAAATAGCAAATACCTTCTTTCTTGATGCAGTGGAAAATTTTCTCTCTTGGGTTTCAAATCCCACCTCTAATGTTACTTGTAAGACTTGGAGAAAATCATTTAACTTTCAGGGTTTCTAGTTACTTCCCACATAACATTATGGGGTTGGATTAGAGCAATGGTTCCCAAACTTTTTTGGCCTGCCACCCCCTTTCCAGAAAAAATATTACTTAGCCCCCTAGAAATTAATTTTTTAAAAATTTTAATAGCAATTAATAGGAAAGATAAATGCACCTGTGGCCATCACCATCCTCCTGGATTGCTGCAGCCCCCGCCAGGGGGCAGTAGCGCCCACTTTAGGAATTACTGGATTAGAGGATGTCTAACATCCCTTCAAGCTCATATCATGGAATCTGCATTATATTCGAAAGATAGGAATAAATTAAATGATGGGGGAAATTCTACTCAGCAAAAAATTCTAAAATTCTATGACCCTTTCAGGAATTGAAGATTAAAAAGAATTAAAGAAAATTACAAAATCAAAATGAAATTATATTATTGAATACTCAAATGTACAATACATCCCTATATATGGTCAATGAGGAACGGGAAAGAAAAGTCCTAATTTGGAAATGTCAGGAATATTTCATGGATAATAATAGGATTTGGATAATCAAAGAGGTAGTTCATTGTGGGTAGGAAATGATAATGAGATACAATAGGCACTAGGTATATATGTGAGCTAACATGTATGTTATATACATTTGTATAAATATATCCATATATAAATTTGTAGCATATAATTCTCACAGTGTTTTACATTTTTTCTGAGTTTTACTTACCAAAAGAAACAAAACAAAGATAAGTACTATAGACATACAAGTATTAATGTGTCTATCTTGTTTATGATGAAACTAAGGCTCAGAGAGGTTTTATGACTTGCACATAGTCATATATGTAAGCATAAAAGGTGGATATCTTTGTGCTATGACACAAAAAAGGTACTCATTTTTAGTATTCTTGAGAAATGAGAAAGCACAGGTTATGTGTTAGTGATTATTTACCAAAAGGCCATTATCTATCAGATAATTTTTTTAATCATTTAGGTTTTTTGATAAAATTATGTATGGTCTAAAATGTGAGCAACATAAGTACTTTTATTAACATAAAAAGTAATTTAAAATAAATATGTTTTTGATGGTTAATTAGACATTCCTATACATGGTATGACATGTACCAAAAGGGGTAAAATAGAGGCTCAAATCACATGGAGGCAAGGGATAGGAAATTAAGGTGAAGACACAAGATCAAATAAATGAAGGAAGCAATGGACTTAGTAAGACATGACATAAAGTCAGAGATAAAATTATTTAAGACAAGAACAATCTAAGGTTTTTGCCTCCAGTGTCAGCAGGAAGAAGAGCTTCCCTTCTTTTTTGCACTAAAGATAAATTTTATTAATCTCCTTGGCTGTAGTGAGTACTCCGATTAATCTAATTCCTAGATTTTTAAAAATATATTTTCAGTTTGGAAAGGGCTTGACATACACTATAATACTTTAGATTCAGAGAAACCTTGTGAATAAGTACTACAGATGTTATTAAACCCATGTTCATATGGGGGAATGGAAGATTTGGGGTCTTATATAAATGTAAGCCATTCTTAATATTAATAATGATAAGGCATTTTGAAGAAGCTTTAAATCTTGATTTCATTTCAGGCACTGAAGCATTTACTATATTTGTTGTTTTCCATAATATTTCAAATAAAAATTCATCTTTTACTATTTATTTTCAAGAAAACAAAAGAAAAAAGACAAATGGGTAGGAAATAAGACAGTAAAGGAATAAGTCTTGATTTTTGGTGAAAAAAGTGCTCCTTCCAAACATTTGTTCTTGAACACAAATTAAGTATAAAATTGCCAACCTGGGGAGACTTAATCATTCCATTTAAAATCATTTCAAACTATCAATGAATCCCTATCATCGTATTATCAGGTATGGAACTTACCCATATGACTTATATAAAAGATAATTGTAAAGTACAATTGAAATAAAAAAGGATCGTATCAAATCAGTATATTCATGTAAAAATCAGAGTTTAAATTATTTTGTTTTCACATATAATGTTTTATAGGAAAATGCATCTATGCTCTCACTCCCTATATATTGCATTCTAATATATAATATCCATAATAACCTAATCTATAAAGCATATTGTGGATTTAGATGAGCTACATAGATATATCTCAGAAAATCATGGTTTTCCTACAGAAATTCCACAAATCCCTTAAGAATACATATTTTAGATCATCAGATTTCTGCACATGATACTCTATTTTTATTGAATGTTTATATGCTATAATAAAATGATTTATATTACATTTTCTAAAGAGTTTATAATATATTTTGTTATAATACATTTTCATGAAATTAAGTGTGAATATAATAAAAAGTGAGATGATAATTTAGTAGCTAATACATTAATATTGCCATTATACTTTACAAGAACAGATGATTTAAACAAAGAAAAACAAAAGAAAGCAAAATCATTCAAAATATTTAAATGCTACAAAATCTGAATTGACCACACTGATCACTTAGTGACCTGAATTTTTCCTTGTTTATAAAATGCCAGAAAATCTTACTTGGGAAATAAATACCCCTTTAAAAAGAAAATAAACTTGTCATTGTTTAAAAATCAATGAGATATAGGACAATGATAACTGACAACAGAAATTCAACTGAAGGTAGACTTTTTCAATTCCTTTTGTGCTTCTGTTGTATTTTCTACCAAGGAGGAAAATCTAGAGATAGCAAAGGACAAAAATGAAAACACATGATTGGGAGTTGACACCTAAGATAAAAGGAAGATAGTAAGGGCAAACGAAGCTGCCCTTTGCTGTTCTAGTCACCAGACCCTGATGAACTAAATATCAGCATACAGAAATAGAGAGTGATTACTGAGATTTGGTTAATGATTGTTTAAAAATAATAGAAAATGAGTGAAAGACTATAGGATTATAAAAGTACCAATATGTAATTTTCTGAATAAAAATTATAAATATGTGGGAGGTATTTTCTAGAGAGTGCAAGGATTAATAAAGTGTGTAAATTATTGATCAGGATTGGGACTTTGATACCTGGTAACATATTTTTCACAGAAATAAAGTTAGATCTAAAGAACTAGAAAATATTAATTGCTCATAAGTAGTCTGAGCTAATATAATAAAACTGACATTCCTATCTAAATTAATTTATTTATTCAGTGCTTTAACAAATTACCAAAAACCATTTATAGATCTGGACAAAATAACACAGTTGTCCCTCACTATATCACAATTTACTTATCCTGGCTTCACTGTATTGAGGTTTTTTTTTAAATGTATCTAATTATGTATTGGGGAGGTTAAACTTATCAAGGAACACTATTTGCTGATGGAATGAAAGGCCACTAATCACAACTGTGTTCTGTATCCTGAGTGCTGATTGGTTTAGTGACTATAGGTTAATAAGAGAATAGAAAGGATTTCCATGAAAGTGGAAAGGGTTTATAAAGCCTTAATATATATATATATATATATATATATATATATATATATATATATATATATATATATATATATATATATATATATATATATAATAAAAT
>NC_058135.1:184405645-184431164 GCF_016433145.1 Gracilinanus agilis | reverse complement strand
TATATATATATATATATATATATATATACATATATATATGTATATGTATGTATGTAATAAAATAAATAAAATGCTGCTACTTCGTGGATTTTCACCTATCAAAGGCAGTCTCTGGAATGTAACTTCTATAACAAAATTCAACTGGAAGAACAAAAGGACAAGAATATCAAGGAAACTAATGGGAAAAAAATGTGAAGGATGGAGATCTATCTGTACCAGATCTTAAACTGTACTATAAAGTATTAATCATCCTAACAAAATGATATTGGCTAAGTAAAAGGGTGGATCAATGCAATAGATTAGGAGTAAT
Organism: Gracilinanus agilis; assembly: GCF_016433145.1. Classification (NCBI taxonomy): domain Eukaryota; kingdom Metazoa; phylum Chordata; class Mammalia; order Didelphimorphia; family Didelphidae; genus Gracilinanus; species Gracilinanus agilis. Next base: position 184,430,854 of record NC_058135.1, on the reverse strand, counting down.
TCATCTCAGTAATATAGTGTTTGATAAACCCCAAGATCTCAGTTTTTGGGATAAGAAATTACTGACAAAAAACTGCTGGAAAAATTGGAAAACTATGGCAAAAATTAGACATTGAACTATATCTCACACCCTATACAAAGATAAGGTCAAAAATGGGTATATGGTTTAAACATGAAGAGTAATATTATAAGTAAATTAGGGGAAGGTAGAATAGTATACCTCTCAAATCAATGAAAAAGGGAAGACTTTATGACCAAACAAGAATTAATTACAAAATATAAAATGAATAATTTTGACTATATTAAATTAAAAAGGATTTTGTACAAACAAAACCAATGTAACCAAGATTAGAAGGGAAACAACAAACTGGGAAGTATTTTTAATACAAATTTCTCTGATAAACATCTAATTTTTCAAATATATAAAGAATTAAATCAAATTTATAAGATTATAACTCATCATTGAACTGACAAATGATCAAAGGATATGAATAAGCAGCTTGTAGATGAAGAAAATAAGCTATTAAAATCATAAAAAAATGTTCTAAATCCCTCTTGATTAGAGAAATGGAAATTAAAACAACTTTGAGGTACCACCTTACAGAAAACAAATTGGCCAATATTACAGTAAGGGAAAGTGATAAATGTTGGAGGAAATGTGGCAAAATTGAATCACTAATACATTGCTGGTGGAGTTGTGAACTGATCCAACAGTTCTGGAGGGCAATTCGGAACTATGGACAAAGGGCTATAAAATAAAGCATACCTTTTTATTTAATAATACCACTAATGGAAACAGCAGGGGGAGGATCTACCAGAGTTAGCCCTTAGACTCAAAAAATAAGCTGATAATAACATCAAACAAGGACTGAAGTTTAAGAGGGTATATCAACTTTCCAGAAAACAGAGCTTAATTATAATTAGATAGGAAAATGAGCAAACAACAGAAAAAGCACCTAATTAAAGAATTTTTATGGAGATAAAGTACAAGGTACAGACACAGAAGGAGGCAGTGAAAGCAAAGGAAATACACGTAAAATTGGAAAGAAAAATATGGATAGGACATACATTCTGAAAGAGCTCAAAAACACTTTAAAAAACAATTAAGAGTAGCAAAGGAAAAGTGGGGAAGAGAAATTAAAGTGATGTAAGAAGAAAGGAAAGTGATGCAAGGAGAAATTAAAGTGATGCCAGGAGAAATGGGCAAAGTGAAAAAGGAGAACCAAAAACTAAGAGGGGAAAATCAGGCCTTAAATATCAGACCTGACCATCTAGAAATTAGTGATTTCATGACAAATCAAGAAACAAAGTAGAATCAAAGGAATGAAGAAACAGAGGAAAGCATGAAATATATTATTGAAAAAACAACTCATCTAGAAAATAAATCTAGGAGAGACAATTTAAAAATTATTGGACTCCTTGAAAGTCATGATCAAAAGAAAAAAAAAAAACTTGGACATCATATTACAAGAAATTAGCAAAGATAACTGGCCAGAGATCCTCAAACAGGGAAATAAAATTGAAATTGAAAGAATTCAGAGATCACCTCCAGAAAGAAATCCTCAAATGACAATTTCTAGGAATGTAATAGCTAAATTCAAGAGCCATCAAGCTAAGGAGAAAATTCTACAAGCAGTCAGAAATAAACCATTAAAATACCATAGAGTTACAATCAGGATCACACAGGACCTAGCAGCTTCTACATTAAAGGATCAAAAGGCATGAAATATGATATTCAGGAAGGCAAAATATTTGGGTTCACAACCTAGAGTCACTTATCCAGAAAAAAAACGGAGTATATTCTTTCAGGAGGGGAAATGGGCATTCAATAAGATAGTAGATTTCCAAGCATTCCTGAGGAATAAGCCAGACCTAAAAACAATTTAAATCCAAACACAAGACACAAGAGAATTTCAAAAAGCTTGAATATGATGGAGCTCCTGTCAAACCTTATCAAGCCTGCCGACCCTGTGCCCATCTATTGATTCATGTGGCAACAAATGATAGTGCCACAAGAAACCTAGAATATGTCTCTGTCATCTTTCAAGTACTGAGTCAGGAATTGAAGGACTTGGGGAAGAGAGAGAAAGAGAGAGCAGTGTTATGTGGTAAATTGGTTGTGTTCTCATCTGTCTGCCAACTAAACTTCATGACTTGGGAAGAGAAAGGAGGAGGATCCAAGTAAACAGCTGGTGACTCTGGTGGTATCAATGATAGGACAAGAGATTTTCTGAATCATGACTTATGATACCAGGATGATGTCCTCTATCCCTCACAAAGAGCAACATATCATTATGGCTATAAACAGAGCATTCACAGGAAACTGACCATTGAGTCAAACATGTGACAAATCTCCCTCTAATTCTTCCCAATCTGAACCATTTACATCTGATTAGATAGAAGATAATAACATACCTTCAGACTAATTAAATTTAAAGTAAAATAGTTCTTTTCTTTTTTAGTGTAGTTAATGCTTATATTATAATTCTGACTCTGCTGATGTCACTGTATCATTTCAGATATCTTTATAGAATTCTTGTGTTTATATTTGTTGTTTTATCACTCAATAGAATTCCATTATATTAATGTATGTCATGCTCCAAATTGTCTATGATTTCATCAATGTGGTGACTGTCTTCATTGATATAGCTTGCAATCCATCTATGCATGTGTGTATATACACATACATGCACATATATACATATATAATCATTTTGAGTTCTGCATGTCTGTTTTCTTCGTCACATTTTTTTCTAATAAACTTCTTCCCATTTCACTGCCTCCTCCCAAAAAAGCCAATAATACCACTAGTAGGTCTGTATCCTACAGAGACTTTTTAAAAAGGGGGGAAAAAGACCTACTCATACAAAAATATTCACACCTGCTCTTTTTGTGGTGACAAAGATAATTGGGGTATAGTTGAATGAATTGTGATATATGATGGTGATAAAATACTGATGTGCTATAAAAATGATTAAAAGGATTATTTCTGAAAGAATGGAAGGATCTACAGCAGCTGATGCAGAATTAAACAAATCAACCTAGGAGAACATTGTAAACAGTAACAGCAATATTGTGAATTGAACAAATGTGAAAGACAACTACTCAGGAATACAATGACCCAAGGCAATTCTAAAGAACTTATAAAGAATGCTAATTACCTCCAGAGAAAGGCCATTTTTTTTCTTAATTTCCTGGTTTTCTTTTTCAGTGGCTTCAGTTCCAAAAGTAAAAATTGGGAAAGGCATATGAATAAACAGTATTTTCTTTGAAGGATATCTATAGTGAACTACATGCACATTATTAGTAAACAAAAGGCTATAACAACCAGGAGACCTAATGCAATATTAGAATAAATTGAAAGGGGTATTAAATATGCAAATAATGACATACTTATTCTCCATTTCTGAAATGTTGCATTCCATTTTGCATGATATACTTTGGAATAGCATTGATAAACTTCAGAGTATTCAAAAGAGATTGCTCAGCATGCTGAAGTGAGAAAGTTAATGGATAGATGCTGTTTTTTTCTTGATGATAAGAGAATCTTGGGAAGAAGGTATGTTAGCTCTCTTCATGCATTATTGGGCTATCACCTAAATGGACTTGGCCTGTTACACTTGGCCCCTGAGTATAGAACTAAGAACAATGGCTAGAAGCTTAAAGAATAAAAAATGAGGTTTGATGTGAAAGAAAATTCCTACCAATTAGAGATATCATCAATTAGAGGACTATACCTCTGGAAGTATTGGATTATTTCTCAATTGAAGTCTTTAAACTATGTCTGGATAACAGTCAAATGTTATAAAACTTTTTTTTTCTTAGGAAAATACTACCAAATTGTTATTTATGTCCTTTCAAAGTCAAAAAGTCTATAATTCTACCTAAAGTCATGCTAAGTGAGGGTTTGTAATCTTTCAATTTACGCATCCCTACAGATTGAGTTTAACTTCTGGGACTTGGTTTCACTTCAGAAGCAGTATGATTTGGTGGCTGATGCTTTCAGATGAGAGCTAATTGAGCCCTCAGTTTAAGTTTTAGAGTTCTTCTTGCAAGTCACTGAGTTAGTCAGGAAACTGACTTGCTACTTGATAGCCTACAGTAGGTTTGAATTTCCTATCCAATATTACAGAATCCTAAGATAGATCACCTGCGAAACAAGAAACCTGTCAGCATAGTTCTTCCATGGACACTGTGATCTCAAGTAATTAAAATAGCATACAAAAATGGGAATGAAAACATCATTAAATGAGCTTGAGGCTAACCCAGTAACATTAGCAGTAGTAGAAAGCAAGGTAAGATACAGCTAGATTTTTTTCAGTTCTTACACAAGCTAGCTCAACTTTTTTGTTTGTTTCTCTTTAAAACCCTTACTTTTCATCTTACAATCAATACTAAGTATTGGTTCAGAGACAGAAGAGCAGTAAGAGCTAGGCATGTGGGATTAAGAGACTTGCCTAGGTCATAGAGCTAGGAAGTGAACTTCCCATCTAGAGGCATGACAATCAGTCTACCGAATCAAAAAGCTTCTCCTCTTTGGTTTGTTTTTGATGGATTCTCCTGGAAGTCTGAGGAAGACTATGGATCCCTTTTCAAAAATAGTAAAAATAACTAGGTAAAATATGGCAAAAATTAACTCATGTAAATATTAAACTTTAGTTAGAGTTTACTTAAAAAAAATTTGTAATGCTTTTTTTTTTCCTTTCCAAGTATATAGTTTGTCTGCAATTCATGTATCCATAGATCTCAATGTAAGAACTCCTATTTTGGACATACAGAAGGAGAGAATAGAAAAGGAAAAGATAAAAAAAATTGTGACTGCCCATAAATCACTTTACATGACATTAAAGGAAAAAAAGCTAGAAATATAATCCCTTAGTTATCACTCTTCCCACCAGTATGCCTTAAATATGGCAAAAAATATTTTGGAAAATTAGGGAATAAAGTATCATATTTTAACAGAAAACATCTACATAGATCTAAAATAAGAGAATATTTAAAAGAACTGTGGCAAGAGAAAATGAGTTAATATCCTAAAATATTCCCTTTGGCTATCACATCTTTATTCCTAGGAAAGTCATCAAGGGTTTACTAGCTAAGACAGTTTCTAAGCTCTTTGGCTTCTTTGTAATAATTTTTGATTTGTATTTGTTAAACTTCCATAGGAAATAATGATACTTCATCTTAACTTTTTTTCTTCATTTCATTTCCTGGTTTTCTTTTTCAATGGCTTATTTGAATAAATGATGTTGAAGTTATTATCACTGAATACTGTTCCTCCTCATCTTTGCCCTAATTTATGTGTTGACTTTGATATTTCCTCTAACAAGTTGGCAGTCTGACTGCACAGAGAGTTGATTAAGAAATGATTCCAACATCAGTAAGTAACTATTTTCTGTCTGTTACAATACAGTTTCATTTTTTGGTGACATTTGGTATTTATCATGTCTAATGCTTTCTGACTTCATGAAAAAAAATCATGATAAATAGGAGAGATGGTTCTGTATAGTGTACAATGGAAGTCTCAAACATGCAGTTTATGGCATTCCTGGGTACATCCTAAACCAGCTTTTTAAAAAACTGGGGAAATATTTATCAAAATAAATAAAATATGATACAAAATTATAATTTTAAGTCAATATGAGGGCCACATTTATTCCTATATATGGGCCCCATTTCTATTTAAATTTGATACCACTGTTGAACAAGTCATTGCATTTTTTAGAACTTAACCCTAAATCCAGCGTTTACCCCACATAAAGTTAAAATCCCTAGAGGAAGACATACAGCATGTGATAGGAATTGTCAGAATTATAGACACTTTAAACAGTATGAGATGTCATGGATGGATTTTAAGCTATACTATTGTTAAACAACTTATATTATAAAATTGTGAAGCCATCCAAATGTTCAGAGAATGGAAAAGGAAGATGTCTCATAGATATTAAATAGTACAGAAATGTGATGTGTGATCATAGCAGCTCTTAATATGTTGTTGAATTCCAAAGGTGAATCCTATATTATTAATAAAAATTAAAATTAATTTTATAATCTATAAATATGAAAAATGATAAAGGCTGGTATAAATATATAAATTAGTAATTTAATTAAAGCCATGCTGATAGATAAAGTTTTTAGACCACGCGCTTGTAAGAATTCAAAATCGCCGCCCTTGCCATTACTGTCTCCTGTCTCCTCTCCAGGCTTCTGGCCAAGAGAGAGAGCCTCCCTCCTAACCCAGGAGATTATAAACTCTTCCCCACGCCCAAAAACCCGGAAACGGAAACCAGTTGGACCACAGCAAATGTAGTTTGATACATTTCCCAAATTTCACTTTTACAATTCCCCGTGAGGTCCGGCAAAAAAAATGGTTAGTCCTTTTTTCTTCGCTGGACCTGTAAAAATAGACAACTTCTAAAATTTTCAGGAATTCGGGGATAAAAGAAATAAATGAACAAATGGTTAAAATTAGCCGCATTGACAAAAAACCAATTTGGGGGCAGTCCCCTATTGGTATAACAGTGTACAATTAAAACAATATACAACTCAATTTCAACTCCCCATAGTTCAATCAACTGCACCCCAAAGTTCAAAGTTTGGTCTTCATGGTACAGTGAAGGCATTTCAGACATCTTCATGGTGTCTTCACCAAAACAAGTTCGTCGTCTGGATTTTGGGGAGATGGTAAGATCCTTATCCTGAAATTATTCTCAAAAGAATTTAAACTTTACATTATAGATTACAAAACATACATTTTCTTCTAAGATTTATACAATTCCCTGTGAAATTACTCCTAAAAGAATTAAATATACATATATTTTTACATTATCGATTTTTAAAAAACTTAACAGATATCCCCGTGAGGTAAATCTTAAACACACCTTTTAAAAAAAAAGAAAAAGAAAAAAAAGGTACCTCAGGTTAGCTAAGGATGGCAAAATACAAAGAATAAAATTCAAGAAAAAAGAAGAAAAAATTAACTTGTGAATGAAATGTAAAATGTGTAAAAAATGTAGGGAAAATAAACTTAGACCTTTCAATGAAGGCCTAATTAAAGTGAATTCAGCAGATTGCAATTACCCATTCAGGGCCAGGACTTAAGGAAAATGTCTCTCTCTGATCTGACTTATCAGCTTTTTTAGGGAACTGAGCCAAATAAATAACCAATCTTAGGTGCTTTCTAGGAATCTAAGTCGAGGGGACCCTAAAGTCCTCTAAAGTTTTATAAAAGACTGGGACTCCAGGACTCAAACCCCAATTTCCAAGCCCTAAAGTATTGGCATAGAACTGCTGCAATTATGCAGATCTTAGTCAGTCAAGTCTCTGACCATGTGCTTTCTTTAGCACTATTAACGGCGTTCATATTCCCTTCTGGAATCAGAGAGGCATTTAAATCACAGTCCTATAGGCTCAGGTATTTGCTGTAGAATCAGAAAAAGGATAAATAATGATTATATATGTACTTCTAGTACAAGATGAGAAAAAGGAAAAATCAATTGCTCATTAGAAAAATGTTTTAAAAATCAAAAATATACATATAGCTTAGAACTAGAAGGGTTATGTTACCCAAAAATGAGATTCTCTGTGAGAGAAAGTGGGTTTTACAAAATAGCAGATTCACAATGCACATTCAAATAGAGTACCATTATTTCCAATAGCACATTTTAAAACAATAAATAATGATGTTCAAAATCATATACTTGTTACAATCTGTAACCCCTGGCAAATGCTGTTATTGCTTCTATAGCAAAGAATATACAGGAGCTCTTGACTCTCTGTATTTAAAAAAAATCCTGGGTAGGAAATGCTTCTACCCATTTAAGGCAATAATATCTCTTATAATAATATATATAAAAGCTTTATCCTTTAAGACAACAATTCTTAAGGATTTAAAGTAAAAGTTAAAAAGATCTCTTGTAAAATTACAAGGTAATATTCAAGGCATGGAACTTTCAAGTTTCTTTACAATTACCAAGACAGAATAAAATTTTAAAGACATGTGCTCTATAAGATGTTCATAGGTGGTACATATAACCGCATTCCTTGTGATACAGTAAGCTTTAAGTAAATTAGGAAATATAATAACATCATAAGCAGAAACTTCATTAGCGTAAAATGATTCAGTGCAACAGGAAAATCAACAAAATAAGCAAGATTAATTTACAAAACTAATTAGCAAAATACAGTAAGATACAGTCTCTTTAAAAGTCAGTTCTGAAAGGTTTTTTTTTTTTTTTTTATAATCAGTCTTTGCTCAAAGTTCCGAGCAGGTATGGGGTGAAATTCTTCCCCTGAGTTCAGTTTTTAATCACAAGCAAGTCTGAATAGGCCATTCGGCCCCATTAAAGGTAAACGCTAGGTCCACGTGGTGTCGGGTCATTGGGATCGGGGCTAGAGAAAAAGTTTTGTAGAAAATCCCATGTGTAGAGCTTGTGTGGGTGGCCAAATTAGGTCTTTAGAGAAACCTGTGGAAGGCTAGAAATAGGGAGAAAGGGAATATACCCAAATCGTTTGCAGCAGAGCTGAAGCAGTCTCTGGAGGTCCAGATCTCGGCAAAGGTGGCAGCTGGGGCTCATCCATGTTGGAGCTCTGGTTGAAGTGGAAGCAGGAGCACTGGGACTGGAACTAGCAGGATTAGCAGTCAGGATCGGAGATCACAGGGACTGGAACGCTGGCAGGCTTGTAGGCTTTCGGCGCAGCAGGAATGGAGATCAAGTCAGGAGTCAGGATATTGGCTGCGTGATTAAACTGGCTGGGCACTGGCAGTCCATCAGTGCCAGCAAGGGCCACCAGGCCCTGGGCATTGAGCAAAATAATTAGCAGCCCATCGGCAATTAAAACCATTGTCTCTCTTCCCCGTAAAACAGCCTCTAGGCTGGGAAAAATTGGGAGAGGACTGGGCAAGGAAAAAGATTGTTTCTGAGACTCTGGGTCCCAGAGCCGCATGGCTTTTTCTTAGGCTATCTAGAAAATTGAGAATTTGAATTTCGACCTTCTGGTTCCTCAAATTATAAATATGAAAAATGATAAAGGCTGGTATAAATAAATAAATAAATATATATATGTATATATATATTAGTAATTTAATTAAAGCCATGCTGATAGATAAAGTTTTTAGACCACGCTCTTGTAAGAATTCAAAATCGCCACCTTCTCCATTATTGTCTCCTGTCTCCTCCCTCCTAACCCAGGAGATTATAAACTCTTCCCTGCCTCAAGACTTAGGCCTCCCCATGCCCAAAAACCCGGAAACGGAAACCGGTTGGACCACGGGAAATGTAGTTTGATACATTTCCCAAATTTCACTTTTACAAATCTAATTTGTATACATATTTCCACTTACGTTATCCCAAAATTATCTTACACCTTCTTTACTACCCTTTTTCTATTCTTCTTCCTTCATAAACTGAAATGGATTCAATAATACTTGCCTATTCACTGATCCCAATTTGAATGTCTATCTTTCCTTTTGCTAGCTCCTATATCTAGGGTGTATTCTCCTCAATCTAAAACTGGAATTACTGATTTTCTTTGAGATACAACTGGAATCTCTTCTACATACAGCCCTCCTTACTACTTCCAGTTGCTGCTACATTTTTCCCCAAACTCACTTGATTTCAATTTGTTTTTGTGATGTATTAATTTGACATGTTGCTTCTTCATTAGAATGAATGAAGGTCCGCGCTGTTTCACTTTTCTTTTTGTATACCTAGCATTTACAACTGTCCTGGAGAAATGTCTGTTGATTGATTAAAATTGTGTTTTAGTGAAGATGTCTTTTGTTTTTACATCACATAAATTTCAGCCTGATTCCAGACTGAGTTAGCCCTTGAAAAAAAAGAACAATTAATAAAATTTAAAAAAAAAATTCCTATTGTGACTATTTCTCACTTGATATATAACACTGAATTTGAGTAGCTCCCCACTTGTCTAATCTGAAAGAGGAAACCTATTTTCTTTTCTTTTCCTGGATTTACACTGTTTTTTAAGCTTTATTTTTTTTTTAATTTTAAACCCTTAACTTCTGTGTATTGGTTCCTAGGCAGAAGACTGGTAAGGGTAGGCAATGGGGGTCAAGTGACTTGCCCAGGGTCACACAGCTAGGAAGTGTCTGAGGCCAGATTTGAACCTAGGACCTCCAGTCTCTAGGCCAGGGGTCGGCAACCTTTTTGGCTGTGAGAGCCATAAACACCACATTTTTTTTTAAATGTAATTTTGTGAGAGCTGTACAGTGCTCACAGTGCCGCTCCTGTAACAGTGCCTGAAAAAAAAATTGACTTTATGGCTCCTGCAAAAGAGCCATATCTGGCCCTCAAAAAAGCCAAATATGACTTGAGAGCCATATGTTGCCAACCCCTGCTCTAGGCCTTACTCTCAATCCACTGAGATACCCAGCTGACCCCTTTACATTATTTTTAAATGACTCTGATTTCGACTTTTAGATATCATTTCCATAGTCACTACATACTGTTTTTTTTAAAATTCATTTTGTTTGTACATATTGATCTGTTTTACTATTAAATAATTTTTATGCGTCTCTTTTGAATCCATTATTCTTCTTATCATTCTTAAATTAAACATTCCCTAACTGGAAATAGAACTCTAATAAGAAGTAAGGGATGCTTTTTAATCACTCACAAAGTAACTTTTCAAGAGAACAGCTAGGTGTGCCAGTGGATTGAGAGCCAGGCCTAGAGATGGGAAGGTCTAGATTCAAATCTGGCCTCAGATACTTCCTAGCTGTGTGACCCTGGTTGAGTAACATAACCCACATTGCCTAGCCCTTATTGCTCTTCTGCTTTGGTTCTAAGATAGAAGTTTTAAGGGTTTTAAAAAAAGAACCTACCAATAAAAAAAAAAATAACATTGGGGGCAGCTGGGTAGCTCAGTGGATTGAGTCAGGCCTAGAGACGGGAGATCCTAGGTTCAAATCTGGCCTCAGACACTTCCCAGCTGTGTGACCCTGGGCAAGTCACTTGACCCCCATTGCCTACCCTTAACACTTTTCTGCCTTGGAGCCAATACACAGAAGTTAAGGGTTTAAAATTAAAAGAAAAATAACATTGCCCTTTTACTCAAGACACAGTCTAAAATAGATTTGATTACCTTTAAAAAAGATTATTTCATTTAGTCATTTCAAATAATAATAGGTTTCATTTTTCCTTGTCATAATAATTTAGTATTATATTTCCACTTGGGCTTGTAATACCAGAATGCATAATTTTAAGTCAATTGAGACAATCCTATAAGACATCTATATAATATAGCCTGGATTGGGGGTAAAAAAGAAAAAAAAATATCTTTTCTTAGCCATCCAGTAGATTTTAAAGATAATTGAAAGCATGATAGTTTTGCTCTGTCATGAAATGAGTTGGGGCGAAGCCTAAGGACTCCTTTTCAAAATAATGTTAAACATTTTGAAATGAAAGAAGGTTAAAATTCAATTATAATTTAGTGAAAATAAAGATGTATTATTTTGTTCTTGCTGTTCTAGGGCCCAGGGCATCCATGTTCACTCCTTGATTCCTCCCCAGACTCCAGTATTGATTCTTCAGACATCTTTCCATACAGTGCTCAGACATGGATTCCTTATCCTCACTTCTATTTTCTATATTCTTTTCTATCTATCTATCAAATTAGAACATAAGCTTTTTGAAGTCAGTATCTTTCTTTTTCCTCTATTTGTATTTGCATTGTTAGAACAGTGCATAAAATATGCTCTCTGAACTGACTTGAATTGACCTAAACATGCCAGTGTGAGGATAGGTTATAATTTATAAAAGAATAGAGAATGAGGAGACATCTACACAAACTATGTGAGATTTACTATGTGTAAAGACAGGATTTTGTTTGTAAACAGTATTGATGGCCACCCTAAATACCACTTACAAAAATATGGGGCTTAATAGAGAAGATTAAAATCATGTGGCCACAGGAATGAGTTCTATAGCATCCCTAATATCCTGCCTGCTATAGGAATTGTACCAGAGGTACTTACATTGAACCTACAGAATATGAGCTTGCATATTAGTATGGCTGTTGCTTTTCATTCTTTTTATAGTCATGTTTGTCTATTTGGGGAGTTTTTGGCAAATGAACTGGAGTGGTTTCCCATTAATTTTTTCACCTTATTTCACAGATAAGGAACGTGAAGTAAGCAGGGTTAATTGAGTTGGCCTGGGTCACACAACTAGCAGATCTCTGAAGCCAGATTTGAACTCAGGAAATTAAATCCTCAGGTCCAACAGTCTATTCACTGTTCTACCTACCTGCATAAGAAAATTCTTATTCAACAATAAGAAGCAGTTACTTTATCTACCCATGTGTCATTTGATGGAACAATAAAAATAAAAGAATAATAGCAGGATAGCAATTTGTCACATGATTATTTTTATCTGAAACCAATATGGCATGGACCTGACTCTAAAGCCAGTAATATAAGTTCAGGCTTGATGTTGGAACAACAGAAAGCACTTATGAGTCACTGAACATTTAACAAGGGAAGAAATTTACTTTTCCCTAACATAGCAAATATTTGCAACAAGAATATGCAGAAAGCATACAGAAATCTGGACCTGGACTTCCTCATCTCCACCCAGGAACCTATAATTATATAGCAACTGATGTGATGTCAGGCACCCATCAAATCTGAGAGACATGAAGCCCTTTTAACCAGGCTGTTTAAGGCCCTAGGTCAATGAGCTAAATAAGAAAAGAGGGAGCCAATTAGGGTTCATGAGGAAATAAAACTTCATCAGAGATGTAATTAGGGAAGCTGAGGCCAAAGAAAGTTGTTAAAGGGATTGTGAGGGGGAGAGAAAACAGTGTCAAGATAAAGGTCACTTTATCAGAAAACTATAGGTGCTTAACAATGCTAAATACTACATTAAAAATATAATCAAAAGAGTCTACTTCCAGATAATACTGGTCAAAAATCTAAGATCCAAGTTTAGCATTCAAAGATGTCCACGGGAACTCAACAAATCAGTCAACAATTTACAGAGAAAAAAATATCTAAAAATAAAAATGGATTCATGGAGGTTTGTTTAGGGAAACAAAGTTTCAAAAGTTTCTTATAAAAACTTAGAAATTAGTAATTACATGTGACCTTTCCTTGTAGAATATAAAGGAAAATGCTAGAAATTCCAAAATGCCATCATCCCTACAAGACACAACTTTGGGGCTAGACATATGCGCCAGTAACTCCCCCTTTTTTGGGGATTCATATATGACAAATCTCTAACCTAAAATTGCATACTGGACGTGAAGCTCTAATTTGGGTCTAAGGATTGCTATTTAATCACTTATACTTAACCTATCAAAAGAAAAACAAAATGTATTAAAATTACAGAGCAAACTTAACCTACAATTGTCCTGAAATAAGAACAATCAATTACAAATTCCAAGAGTAATACTTTAATGGATAACAAAGTAGCAAATATTCATAATGTCCAAGTAGCATGGAATGAACATATTTTAAAACACAGATACCCAGCAAGAGAAATCCAGATCATCTAGAAGTAGGATGAGATACATATCTTCATTGATAATGGATATGTATTAAGGATGATTCAGTGACTACAAAAGATGAATCCATAACCTTATATTTTTATTCAATCACAAACTTGGGGCCAGATGGATTTCATGGCCTCCAAGGTTTTCTTGTTTTCCAATCACTTTAGTTATGTCCAACTCTTCCTGACCCCATTTGAGGTTTTCTCGATAAAGGTACTGGAGTCATTTTCCATTTTTTTCATCCAGCTCATTTTACAGGAGGAAATAGAGGCAAACAGGACCACACAGGCTGGTATATGTCTGAGACTTGTATTTCAATTTATGTCTTCCTGACTCCAGGACAGGTGCTCTATTTACCGTACCACCTAGCTGCCATAATCTTGGATCTCACAAATGGTAAACTTTGGAATTAAGATTTGGACCTAGGTGCTTTGTCTAACATGCCAAAAGTTTTTCTGTCATTCCACACTGTTTTCCAAAGCAATAATCCCCAAAGTATAGACATGCTTTGAACTTAAAGTTCTTTTTTTTGTAAAGGCATTTAAAGTTGAAAAGCACTTTATAATCAAACTTTTCTTTTTCATTATATATATATATATATATATCACCTATCAAACTTCTAATGTTCTTTAGAACAAGCTGCACTATAGAGGTCAGGTACAGAAAGGGTCAGAAATAACAGGAAATATAAACACCATTTATTTTCCCATGAAGAAAATTTGTAGCTAGACTAGTGATGCAGTGCTCACATTATGCTGACAAGCAACCTCTTAAGACTTATGTTGAAAGCTAGATATAGGAAAATAATAATGTGCAATTGTGCATAGTTTTTGAAGAATGGCAGTAACATCAGTGTTACTCTGTCCTTGCTGACTGAATTAGTCTTGTTTATTGGTGTCTACTTTAGGGGCAAAATCTCTACAAAGAACATTGGAGTTGAACTTAATAGATAAAGATTTAATATTGCCTTGGGGATATTTTTCTACGGAGACATCTTTTGAGGTATCCTATTTGTATCAAATTAATGTCAAGGTTGCTTCTAAAAGTTTGTACTATTTTGAACAACTTTGTTTGCAGAGCTAAAGGTTGTATTCAAAATCCCGTACTCTTTTTTTTTTTTTTTTTTTTGGTCAGTCAAGCAAACAGCAATATAATCAAACAATGTTTGCTATCCTCTCTTAGACATCTTTAGGAACAAGAATTATTTATTTTCATTTAAGTTTATGAGCATAATTTTTGTTAATAGTGAATTAGCACTTGTCTAATGCAAATTGATTTCTGAAACATTTTTCCTCATTTTAATTTTATCGTATCTCTGAAAACTGTTGAATCACAAACATTTATTTTGCTTTATAACTCTTTAAGGATCTGAGGTTGTATTTGAGGAGTCAAGGGAAGGAAAAGTTTTTATTTGGAGTGGATGATATAAGGAATCTTGACTTCAAAGAATTATATAACCAGACCTCTATGTTAGGGAATTTAAACTGTCAAATTTATGAAGAAATAATTGAATGAAAGAAAATAAAAGAAGTAAATATTCTACAAAAAATCAGAACCTACATATTAACTACTTCCTCTCCACTATGACTGATATTAGCTTTAAATTCTAGTCTCCCACTGTTTTGACTCGATGATGGCAAAAATAAAACCGAGATACTTGATTTACTTAAATGAATGTCATTCTAAATTCTGGCTCTCTTTGGCACCAGTTCATGATTCATATCTGAGTAAAAACAAGCATCTTTCCATATGATAGACCTCTTTTGGAAACCAGTGCTTTTTGATGGATATCCCTCACTATTTTGCTTACTTTTATTATTCCACCTCTAAACTATTCAAGTTTTCAGGAAATAGAATTTTCAAAGGCCTTCAAACACAGATTTTATTTTTTATAGACAGTCTGACAAAACAAAACAAGCAAACATTTATTAGGGGACTATATTGTGCATGGCACTGTGATAAGTGGGAGGGTTGTGAACACAAGTGGAATCAAGAAAAATCGCTTAGTGAAGGAAGCTGAAAAAAATTAGTTGGGGAGTGAGAGTTACCCAGAGCAGGGCAATGATAAAGAGTTCCTAAGAAATAAAAAAAAAAAAAACTGTCTAACTGGTGGGAAATAAAGAGAAAAATTGTGCTGAGGTCCCTCTTTAAATAGAGTCCTTAGAGACCTTGGCCTTTCCTGCCAGTCCAAGGATCTAATAAGGTGTGGAAGATATTGATGAGATATGAATACTAGGCAAAATTTAAACTTGCAATATAATGAGTCTTCTTAATAAAGAGATTTCTGAAGAAAGAAGGTATGATGGACAAGTCTAAAAGCAGTTTGGTTGGTAGGAAAAAGAAAAGAATAAATTCATTTTTAATATTAGAAAAAAGTAGAAAAGAATAAAAGAGAAATAATGTTTTAAAACTTTTATAAACTTTAAGAAAAATTATTAGCTAGTAGAATAAATATTTTAAATTACTTTTTATTGAACCTTCTTTTTCTTAACATCATTGTCATTTCTTTGTATGCTTCTCTTTTTACCCTACCTGAGATTTGAACTCTTTTCAAAAAATAAAATAATTAAAATCTGTTGAGATAGAATGTATGTACAAAAATATATGCAACATTTTGTCCCTATAGTCTCTTTCCTCGTTGCTTTGAGGAGGATCAACTATATAATTATGTGTTTTTTGGGACACATAATAATTAGGTCAGAACACATATTCATCAAAATCCATAATTTTCAAAAGAACACTCTTTTTTAAAAAGGAAATTTCTTGATAAAAATACTGGGTCAGGTTCATAAATTAAATACTACCATTAGCTCGATAAGCATTAAGCACCATGTTTTTCAGTTATGCCTACTGAGAATTTTTATGACCAAAAACTCTCTCTCCTGTACATTAATCTACCATATTCAGACTGATATCCTAAAGCCAATTCAACTAATTCAGTCTCTCAAACAGTTAGTCTCTTAAAATTTAAAATGTCACTTTCAACATTTTTTAATGCCACACCAAATCCCTTTGAGTTTGAGTTTCCAAGACTCTTGTGAACTAAATCAAGTTCTTTGGTGATACAGAGAGCCTCGCCAATAAGTTTTCTGAATTAACAAAATCAGATCACATCTCATCACATTTATGACTAACTTTATTCTACTATTAATACCAGAAATAGTTTATGTTGGCACCTTATTTTTGACTGAGTGACTTCCATATTGAGATTGGAAAAAAAATTAGAGACATGCTAGTAACATGTTACTATATATTAAAATTCATAATCCAAATGGCAGTTTCCATAAATCTCATCTTCAAAGTTCCATTGATAATCTCTACATTTAAGTTTATTTAGAAAAAAGGTTATGAAGCCAAAGGAATTGTTAATGTTCTCATATTAAGAAAGGTGGATCTCAAAGTTAATTTTCCAAAAATATGCAATTCCTAAAGCCTAATTTTCCACACACATATTACTTGTGTGTGTATGTATGTGTGTATGAAAAAGTTCCAGAAATTTATTTAAGACTCTCATTTTCCATCTCTTTACCAAGAGACTAAAAGGAATATATTCTGTCCTGAATCTCCTTCTAAGTCATGTTATTGCTGCCCAAGGAAAGGAGTCATGGAATCATCTGGCCTCTGATATTTCATCCTCTATGCCTTCATTTACTCTTCTCTAGGTTCTCACGTTTCATACATGCTATTTATTGTAGAGCACTTTTCTCTCATCTAGCTACATGAACATTTGAGGAGGAGGAGGCAGGCTTCCACAGCATTTAATTTTTTTCAGTTTTCTTATGTTTTATTGTGTTTTGTTTTTTTCTTCCTTGCTCTTGGGGTGGATTAAACCCTTACCTTTAAATAATGTCTATAGGATAGGAAACAATTGCATTAAGAAAGAAATACGACTATTAAAGACATTATACATGCATATTTCATATAGTCATATAAATACACGCATATATATACACATATATATGTATACACACACACATATATATGTATATATATATATATATAATGAGGTCTTTATGAAAAAGAAGTTATAGCTGGGCTATAAAAAATTCCAATGAACAATAAAGAAGGGTAGAAAGTACATCTGTTACAGAAGATAGGGACAATATCAATATTATAATGAAATTTGTTAAAATATCCAAACTAAAGACATACTTTTGTACACACTTATATTTAATTACTCTTTTAATGTAATGGTACATATAGGGATATGCTAGATATAGAACTGTAGATATAGAACTGTCTCTGGAATTATGGAGAGGCTCACCATCCTTTGTCAGCTGGCACCTCAAGCCCCCTACCCTGCCTGCTCCTTAAAGGCCAACTTGGGGTATCCTGGCTTCTAACCCACCTGTTCCACCCACCCAGGTTCCCCTGCCATGTCTTCCCACCAGCAATACGGTCCAATTGGAGAAGAGCTAGGATGGTGTAGAGGCTTTCCATGCTCCCAAGCTATTTCCAGAGAATAGTCATGCTTTGTAAGATCAAACTTTCCCTCACTCCTGATTGGCCCAGGGTGCGAATCTGCCCCATGAAAAGCCCTTTCTTCTCAGTGCACTCTTTTCTCTTGGCTTCCTGCTAATTTCTGAGTGGGTAGCTGCTTTGGATGGATGAGTTGGAGGGTTGTACCTTTTGGGCTGCTCTTGAACAGCTTACAAAGTTCTCCAGGTTTGGCACAAAAAGTCTGTGATTTCCCCAGTCCAGATAGAAATGACCAGCCTGGTTGACAGTCCTAACCAGGATGGCAGCTGGCAGCCAAGGAGCAAAGGGAAGGAGAAGAAACCCACATGGATGAGCTATGGTTTTTTTTTGTCTTTGAACTCTGTTACTATGATGATTTTTGGAGGGTGTGGGGGCTTAAGGTAGTGAAAGACACTCATCATCTTGTTCCTTCTTCCTTGAGTCAAGGCAGGATGCAGTTCACTTTAGCTGTTTTTAACCTTTCTAATACCAAATGGCCATGTATAAATCAGTCTTTCATTAAAACCTAGACATAAATGTCATTGAAATCTGTTCATTTTTAAAATAGTAGTATTAATTCAGGGGAAAATATATCTATATCTGATAAGGAAACATTGCAAAACATGGCAAGGAAAAAATAAAAGAGGACAAAAATTTTAGAACACTAAAAAATTTCATATTTGTGTATCATAAATACTTCAAACAAAAGTTTGAAAATGTTGGATATTGTAAACATAAAATAATATCACATCAAGAAGATAATTATTTTAACTATTAGTGAATAAAGCCATTCAATTATTTTATCTATGTTTTGCTTTATTTTAGTAAAATTATTTTGATATATTTTACTTTTATTTATCCAGATGGATTATATCTCTTGATAAAAATTACTGATCTTGGTAGGATTTATTTTCCATTGTTGAATTCTTTAAAAAAATTAATTCAAATTGAAAAAAGTAATGGATTAGTTATTATCACAGTCAAGGTTCTTCACTGATATTGCTTTTCTCCTTTCTATTTCCTCTTTTACATATTTTATTTACTTTTTAGAATATAAATCTTTGAGTATATGGATTGTCTTTCTTTTTGCCTATATTTGTATTACCAGAATTTATGATTATGACTTATTGACTGACTGAAAAGAGAGACTGAATAATTTGCTCGTGATTACATAACCAGAAGCTATCAGAGATGGGACATGAACCCACAAATTCCTGACTTCAATTTCATCATGCTATCCTCTTCAGGAAATTTAATTTTAATTAATTATTTGCTTTACACTCTACCTAAGGAAGCCACAATTCATATTGTGACTAATAGTTGCTGTTCTCTTCTACTAAACATGGTATTGCCTTTTTCTTCCAAATCAGGTGTTGCAAATAAGTTGCGTTATAGAGAAATGAAGTGAATCTTTAATCTTTAGGAGGGATGAAGGTGAGGTAGGTACTAGGAGGAGGAATGAAGGGGATGGCTGAATGTAGGGAAGGAATGAGTGAGGTGGTATATTGGATGGTAAGGGAATAGATGGGGTATTCAGGAGAGGCAGCTTAAAACAGGCTAGACACTGAAGCTAGCAACAGGGGATACGGGGAGATATAAGCAAGATCCTTCAAGAAGAGGAAAGGTATCCCTATAGATACAAACAGTCAGAAATGTTTAGATCTGCCTTGAGGGCTTCTCTTGTTAGTTTCTAAAGTCCCTTGAGGGAGGAGTTGAAAGGCTTATCCCTGTCAGTGAAACTGATGGCAGGAGGAAGTCTTGGGTAAGACTTCCTGCCAAGATGGATGCTCATAGTACCCTGAAGAAATAAAAGAATTAATTCCTTCCCCTTTCAGCCCTTGCCTCAATCTTCGACACAATGATTCACTAGAGGGTTTGAGTAGGTAACAAAGGGGATTTATTAATACCAGAGTTAATCAGAAGGAGAGAGGGGTTTAGGGTTTTGTAAAAGCTGCTAGGGAGAAAGCTGCAGGTGGGGGAAGGGTCACAGGAGGATTAGACTGAGAGAGAGCCGCTTTCCCAGTCAGGAAGATTTGGCTGCCTTAAAGTAAAGTATTTACTAGATCAATAAAATAAGGGATAGCTTGACATAAGGATGTCCTACTTGCCTAACAGAAAACTAAACCCACAAATATCTAATCACCAAAATCTCCCTTCCTCCCACAGCCCAAAGGGAAATTCAGGGAAAATAAACAGGGATATGATATGGAGAGGTCAGGGAGAGGCCCAGAGAAATCAGCTACGTTCAAATTTGTCCAGAGACAAAAGCAAAGGCCAAGGCAAAGCCGAAAACCAAAGCTGAGCGTCAGTTGGAATGTCAGCTCTCTTCAAGCCTCAGACTCCAACTGACTTTCTGTGAAGAATCTGAAACTTAACTGCCAGGGCTGTTTAGAGTTGACTCTCGCCAGAACAAAAGCCTCTGTTGCATCCTTGCATTAGAGTTGACATGGAGATTCCATTGGAAAATGAGATGTTTTGGACTCACTCTTCTTCGATACCAGTACGAATGGCATACTGTGATAGAATCCTTTACTGTTTAATGAAACTCAAACCAATCTACATGCTAAATATTGCTGATTTTTTCCCTTCTCCAAAGTGCTATCAGATAGTCAATTCTCCAGGAATTCTTTCATGCTGAGATTGTACCAGCTAGTGATTGCACTGCTGAATCAGTCTGTAATCAATCTTACATCCTACTGATCTCCTTTGGTATTTTTCTTTTGATAACCACCTAATGGGAAACACAGCATGCTAAAGAATAATAGTTTCATCTAATTGTGGCTACATTCAAAAAATCTCTGGGTTCCTTTTCTGCCCTCTAATGAAATGAGTTCATAATACTGTCGATTTCTCTCAAAACAGATTATTGTGTTGGAGTGTTCATTAGATTTGTCTCAAATATAAATAAAGTATTTTCTAAGTCCATATGTTCTTAAAATAAACGTTTTCATGATAATATCGAAAATCTACATATACTACCTTCTTTCCTATTTGGATCAATATCATAGGACTATTAATTTGAAATGAAAAAAGTTTTAATCCTTTCTCAAGATGGGTCAAAGTAAGGATGTCTATGATTCAATTCTAGTTGTATCAATTAGTCAGAAATGCCTACAAAATAATTTGATAAAGCACTCAAAGATTTCTTTAAACCCACTGGACATCTACACTGTCTCCCCACCCTATTTTAAATATTAATAAACTGAGGCCCAAGAAAAATGTACCAGTTCCAAATTATAATGTTAAGAAATATTAGCCCTCCTGTGATTGTATTTTACATAGGGGGGATCACTCATATTGTTCCTGTTATATTGAATCTCTGGGAGCTTGAAGTTCATTCAATGATTGACAGATAAGTCAGTTGGATAGAATGTTCCCAGGGAGGCATGTGAGAGTCAGGAGGGGCAGTTGAGAACCCTGAGCAGAAGTTCTGGGTCTTTTGCCTATCCTGAGGCTAGAGATTGGTGGATCCTGGTCTTGGAGTGAGAGAGTGCAAACAATACTCTGAAAGCTCTTCTTGTACTTGATATACCTTTATCAACCTGTACTTGACCACCACCTCGGTGTCTACTGTCCCTAGATATTAGGAGTTTCATCATCTAGTTATCTAGGCTTTCCAGGGGTCCGGGAGGGATCCGGGAAGTGGGCAGGAGATGAAAAAGAGGGTGGAAAGGGTGGATATATCTCAACTGTTAAGGCTAAGATCTACAGAAGAAGAAGCTGAAGATTTCCCAGCAGTTTATCTACTCTGGTTTAGTCCTGGCCAGGCTGAACCAGAGGGAAGCTACATTGATTCTTCATTTGCCAACAGTGAGAGTTTCAATAGTAACAATTAAAGTAGGGTTTCCTATTACCCCATTCCTTTACCCTTATCCTTCTTGTTAAATATATAAAGTTTAAAATACCTTCCTAAATCAGTATCAAACTTTGTTTTGGGAAGGGAGACAACGCACTCAGAATATCAACGTTATCCTAGCTGAAGGGCCCAAATCAATATATCAATTAACCCCAGGTGGGTCCTGAAGGGATAAACCTCTTTGACCTGATGGATCCTGCCTGGGCAACTGTTATAAGGAGAAGTGTCATCTTATCCTCTCTGTACATCATTTCTACTACCTCAAATATATACAAGAGACCTCCTTTAAATATAACATTCCCCACAAAAATCATTGTTAAGTTCCTACCATTTTCCAGGCATTGTGATAGGTGCTGGATAATGTATTGAATTTATTTCAGCAAGCATATCTTGAGGTCATATATTTGTGTATATTAGATATAAATACTCTTACTTCAAAGCATACATATCTTAACATTTTAGTTTCTGTGTATTTTAATAACTCTTTACTGACAACCATACCAACTTTTGTCATACTATATTCTGAACAATGGTTGACTTGTCCATAACATATTCCTTCATTCTCATCATCTCTAAAACATCCAAACAATTATTTTATTTCATACTTTATCCCATAATTAAGCTCTTCCAATGGTCACTGCCAGTGGTTCAACAATCACAAAGACCATTTCTTTCAAGACTGTAGTTTATCTAGACATGGCGAAGTGAAGTCAAGTTCATGTATCCTCTCTTCATATATCTTCTGTGTCAACTTCCTAAAATTCATCTTTGTTCTGGCCTTTCTAGTAAAAAGATTGTTCTCCTTTACACAGAAAAGAGAAGCAAAGTGAAGGTAAAATCCTTCTCCTTTCTCAGTTATCTGCACCTTTTTATTCAACCAAGTGACAGTATTATCTTTTCCTGAGCCTTCTCTTTTCCCAAATGTAACCCTAACACCATCTTGGAAATATCCATTGATTATCTCACCAGATTCAGTTCATTGGAAGTTTTAATAATTCTAACCCTGTTCTTTCAGCACCATGCCATGATTACATTTTCTTTCTGTTACTTATCTTTACTTCTCAGTACAGGTGTTTAAAATATGAGTTTGTCAGTGGGTTGCCCATGTATATACATCAATTCTACACAGTTCCCTTTCCCTTTGAAATTTATTGTTTAATTAAAATGAAATTGTATTTGGAAAATGATTTTATAGAGAAACTTTAACTCGAAATTTTCAGGCACACATTGGTTATTTAAAACCAAAGTATATTTGTTGCTCTTGTATTATATGTAGAAGGACTCTCCTATTCTGATTATTAGTTGCCCATGTTCTTACAGCTACTAGATTGCATTTTGTTTTGGCTTTAATCTTTTACTTCATTGATGTAGGCATTTCTAGGTATGGAATTCCCTCTATCAAGACATAAAAACAACTTTAACACATACAATGCATAGATTTAGAGTATTGCCTGGGGCATTGAGAAGTTAGTTGACTTGTCAAAAATCACAAAAATATGATATATAAGATCTAGGACTTCAAACCAGGTTTTTCTGATTCTGATGTTAATTCTTTATCCTCTATTCTTATGTTGCTTAAGAGGATATATAGGGAAATAAGCCAGGAGGGGATGCTAGACAGTACAGTAGATAGAACTCCAGTCTGGAGTAAGGAGATCTTGGGTTCAAATGTAGCCTTAGACATTTCCTAGCTATATAACCTTGGGTAAATCAACTAATATTACTTGCCACTATCCTGTCTCAGAACTGATACTAAATGAGAAGGTAAGGAGATGAAAAAATTAGAACATGAAAATATACATGGATAAATTCATTTACAAAATATTTTTTCTCCAACATCTCTCTCTACTTACCACTAGGATTTATCCTTATTTGTAGCCCTAATTACTTCCCATTATATTTATAGGTAAAAGTTCATCAGGTAACTTAAAAGAAGGATTTTTATAATTAAGTATTAGAAGAGAACCTTCAGAAAACTAAGGAAAGAGTGGTACATTTTGTAACAACACTTTCTATGACTAAGGTATGAAAATAAGATGGGAAGTGAAGGATATAGTGTTATACTATCACAAAGTTTTGTTAGAAAAATTGCTACAACAACAAAAAAGGTGACACAATATTCATTCTTTGTTTATTATAAGAATTTGTCTGTAGTATCACTTGTAATATAGACATTCTTAAATATTTGTCCCTTTTTTATATTTATTCCCTTTAAATGTCCTTTCAGCTACCACTTATTCTCTAATAATTATGATTTCATAAACACACAATTTATATGGATTATATATGAAAACACATATAATCCCATTTATTACATGAATATATGGGCAAATATGCCCTTCTGTACATATACACACGTATGCACACATACATATTTACATATGTAGATATATATAGATAACTGTGAGAAGAAATGTTTTACTCTTACTTTACTTTTCATTTCTGTGTGAAGCAGAAGAATGTTTTTACTAAAAAGTCCAGAACAAAGATGGATTTTAGGTAGCTGACACAAGATATATGAGGAGGAGGTAAGAGAATTTGATTTCACTTCACCAGGTCTAGATGAACTATATGCTACACTCCTGAAAGAAATGCTCTATATAATCATTGAACCACTGTCAGTAATCTTTGAAAGATCCTGCAAAGCAGAAGAGGAAAGAAAAAGTAAATAATAAATTAATTTTTCCAAATAAAGAAGAAAGAGGAGCCTGCAAATGATAAGGCAGTGACTATCCCTTTGGTTTCTGACAAAATTCCAGAATATATATTTTAAGGGGCTTTCTAAAGGCATGCTTAGATCACCTAACTGGGAGGCACTCTGCATCCTGTATTTTTCAAATATATGAGTTTGAGGAGCCTCCTTTCTCCTTATTAATCAGAGCAGGAAAAAATTTTAAAAGTACTTCTCTTTCCCTCACTTTGTCTCACTGTCTTCTCCCCTCTTTTTCTTCTTGTCTGTCTTTCTCTTTCTCTGCATGTATCTCTATGTCTGTCTTTGTTTTTCTTTTTCTTTTTTTCTGATTATCTGAATTAGGTTTCTGTATTTTCTATATTTGTCTCCTTTTTTCTCCCTTCCCTTCCTTTCCTCCTGTCCTTTCTGTCCTTCCTTCCCTTCCTTCATTTCCCTCCCTTCCCTCTCTTCCTCTCTTTCCCTCTTTCTCTCTGTCTTTCTGCCTCTTTCTTTCTTACTTTCTTTCTCTCTGTCGCTCTTTCATTTGCTCTTTCTCTCTCTTCCTTCCTTCATTTCTTTCTTTCTTTTTTCTTTCTCTCTCTCTTTCTCTCTCTGTCTTCCTTCCTTCCTTCTTTTCCTCCCTCCCTCCCTTCCTCCTTCCTTCCTTGCTTCCTTCCTTCTTTCTTTTCTCTCTCTCTCTCTCTCTCTTT
>NC_058135.1:184193264-184405264 GCF_016433145.1 Gracilinanus agilis | reverse complement strand
TTTCTTCCTTCCTTCCTTCCTTCCTTCCTTCCTTCCTTCCTTCCTTCCTTCCTTCCTCTCTTTCTCCCAAACTTCTCACATTGCTCTCAATCTGCCTAGTTCTTCTCTGTCTCTTTATCTTTTTGCCCATCCCACTTTTACTTTCTGGCTATTTCTCTCTGTCTCTCAGTAGCTTTTTCTTTCTCTCTGTATTTTCTCTCTCTGTCTCCCTTTCTCTTGGCTTGTGTGTTTTTCTGCAGTGCTGAGAGGCTAAGGGTCATAGTTCATTCACAAAGTGGGCATTGTGTACTAAATAAGGAGTGGGGAAACTTTCTCCCCTTTTTCTCCTTCTTGACCCTGTGCCTGGGGTATTTATCTTACTCAGTTTTATTTTTCTTTCTCAGTTCCAGTTGAGAATAGTGATCCCTCACGGGACCCAGAGTTTGTGCCAGGGAACAACTTCATGGCCAGGATAGCATGCAGGTTGGTGTGACCTGATAGCCTGGTCAGGAAGCCCAGAGAACCCAGGGTAGTTGGGAATTGATTCTGTAGAGGGATTTTGTATTTGGAACTGAAAATAAGCTATATAGGAACTAAACTAAGCTCTAAACCTTTTCCTCTTCCCCTCAACAGAGAATAAGGTGATATGGGTGAGGGAAATTAATTCCCACATGTTAGAGAAAACATTTTTATATTTGTAATTATACCTTTTGAAATAAATATTCCTTTGCAAAAGCTAATCTGTTAGTGACTAAATGAAATTGAGGTTTATGAGACTCCTCTTTACTTAAGGGAACAACTTGGGCAGAGGCTGAAGCCATTTACAGAAAATCTAGCCCCACCAGACTCCCTTAATGTTATTGGAGAACCCTGGGGGTGCACTGGAATATAACACACCTGGACTTCAGACAGTAGGTGCAGTGTTACCTATTATCAAAGAAAACAGTCATATTAGAAAAGTAATTTTTAAATAATTTTTATTTTTTAGAAAAGTTATCATGGTTATATGATTCATGTTCTTACTTTCCCCTTCACCACCCCCCCAACCTCCTCCTTCCCTACCCACATAACCAATGCACATTTCCTCTGATTTTGACATGTGTCATCAATCAAGACTTATTTCCAAATTGTTGATAGTTGCATTGGTGTGGTAGTTTCTGGTCTACATCCCCAATCATGGCTGCTTCAACCCATGTGTTCAAGCAGTTGTCCTTCCTCTTTGTTTCCACTCCTGCAGTTCTTCCTCTGAATGTGGGCAGCATTCTTTACCATAAGTCCCTCAGAATTGACCTTGGTCATTGCATTGCTTCTAGTACAGAAGTCCATTTCATTCTACTTTACCACAATGTATTGGTCTCTGTGTAAAATATTCTTTTGGCTCAGCTCTTTTCACTCTGCATCAATTCCTGGAGGTCTTTCCAGTTCACATGGAATTCCTCCAGTTTATTATTCCTTTGAGCACAATAGTATTCCATCACCAGCATATACCACCATTTGTTCAGCCATTCCCCAATTGAAGGGCATACCCTCATTTTCCAGTTTTTTGCCACCACTAAAATCGCAGCTGTAAATATTTTCATACAGGTCAGTTTATCTATGATGTCTTTGGGGAACAGACCCAACAATGGTATGGTTGGATCAAAGGGCAGCCAATCTTTTATAGTCCTTTGACCATAGTTCCAAATTGCCATCCAGAATGGTTGGATCAGTTCACAACTCCACTAGCAATGCATTAATGTCCCAATTTGGCCACATCTGCTCCAACATTCATTACAGTCCCCTACACTCTAGCCATATCTGCTAGGTGTGAGGTGATACCTCAGAGTTGTTTTGATTTGCATTTCTCTAATTATTAGAGATATAGAGCACTTTCTCATGTGCTTATTGATAGTTTTGATTTCTTTATCTGAAAATTGCCTATTCATGTCCCTTGTCCATTTATCTATTGGGGAATAGCTTGATTTTTTTATACAATCGATTTAACTCCTTGTATATTTGAGTAATTAGACCCCTGTCAGAGTTTTTTGTTATAAAGATTTTTTCACAATTTGTTGTTTCCCTTCTGATTTTGGTTACATCTTTTTCATTTGTACAAAAGCTTTTTAATTTAGTATAATGAATTATCCCATTCACATTCAGAATTAAAATTATCAGTTGTGTATTCCCCAACATTTTGGTATCCTCTCTTAGTTCTACCCCTTCTTCTTAGGCTATTTCCTTTTAAAATAGTGATTCATTTTAAACCAGTAACTCTTGTCCCCTCCCTTGATTTATTTCCCTTTCTACCCCATCCCTTGTTGTTCCCCTCTTTTTATTTTTAAGGCCTAATGAATTCCCTCTCCCTTCTACTTCCCTCCCTTTTTTGACCTCCCCACTCATCTGCTCCCCTTGGTTTGTCCCTTCTTACTTTCTCAGTAGGGTTAGATAGAGTTCTATATCTCAATGGATATAGCTACCCTACCCTCTCAGGGTTAATTCCTCTGAGAGTAAGGTTTACATATTACCTCTTAATGCTTTCTTCTCCTTCTTATGATAGTATTCATCACCTCCCTTTCCCATGCCCTCTTTGTGTGTAATAGAATATCCTATTTTTCTTATTCATTCAAGTTTCTCTTGGTGTCCTCTATTATTCACCCCCCTCTTTCCCACTCACCCCATTATCATCTTAGACCATTTATTACTCCAACCTCTCCCTATGAATAATTCTTCTAATTACTATAATAGTAGATACTGTAATAGTGAATAGAGTTCACTACAGAGAATTACATATAACATTTCTCCATATAGGAATACAAATAATTAGATATTATTGAAGCCCTTAAAGAGGCAACTTTAAAAATAAGATTTTTCTTTCTTTCCCCTCTGTTTCTTATTTACCTTTTCATGTTTCTCTTCGTTTTTGTGGTTGGATATCAAAATTTCCATTTAGTCCTGGTCTTTCCTGTGTAAATACTTGGAAATCTTCTATCTTGTTGAATGCCCATACTTTCCCCTGGAAGTATATAGTCAGTTTTGATGGGTAGGTGATCCTTGGTTGTTGACCCAGTTCTCTTGCCTTTCTGAATATCATATTCCAAGCCTTGTGGTCTTGTAGTGTTCAGGCTGCCAGATCCTGTGTGATCTTGATAGGTGCTCCTTGATATCTGAATTGTCTCTTTCTGGCTTCTTGTAAATTTTCTTTTTTACTTGCAAGCTCCTAAAGTTGGCTATTATATTCCTGGGAGTTGTCTTTTCAGGGTTAAATGTGGAGGGCAATATATGGATACTTTCAATGTCTATATTGCCTTCTTGTTGTAGAACTTCAGGGCAATTTTGCTGAATAATTTCCCTTAGTATGGAGTCCAAATTTCTATTAATTTTTGCTTTTCAGGAAGACCAATGATTCTCAGATTATCTCTTCTAACCCTGTTTTCTTGATCTGTCAATTTCTCAGTGAGGTATTTCATGTTTTCTCCTATTTTACCAGTTTTTTTACTTTGCTTTATTTGTCCTTGTTGTCTTCAGAGATCATTGGCTTCTACTTGCCCAATTCTTGTCTTTAGAGAATGGTTTTATGCTGTATTCTTTTGATTTTCCTTATTGATTTGGTCTATCCTGTTTACAGCTATTTGATTTTGGTCTCCAATTTGCTTATTAATTCTTTTGATTTGGGGGCATCTTTTTCTTATTGCCCAATTCTAGCCTTCAGATACTGATTTTCCTCTGTAATTTTTTGGTTTTCCTTTTGAATCTGGTCCATTTGGTTCTTCAAGGCTTCCAGCTGGTCATTTCTGGTCTTCAATTTGTTTATCAATTCATTTGATTTCTCAGCCTCACTTTCTAATTTTGAAATTCTGCCTTTTAAACTGTTATTTTCTTGCCAGTTCTCTACCATCTTTCTCATAATCTCAGTTTTGAACTCTTCAATAGCTTGTGACCAGTTTTCATTTTTTGGGGAAGGTTTGGATATGATTACTTTTTTGTTCTCCTCTGTTGTTTGCTCTGTTGTCTGGATTTTTTCTGTGTAAAAGTTGTTGTGTGTTAAGGATTTCTTCTTGATCTTTCTCTTCTGGAGTTCTTGTCTCTGGTTTGCCATTGTGATCTGCGTGCCCTCTCAGCTTTATCCTCACACCCAGGGTCTGTCTGTGCTCTTTAGGCTCCTGAGGTCACAGATCTAGTTGGTCTCAGTGTCAAGCCTCCTGGTGGTCCCCTTGCTTGTTCCTCTGCCCAAAGCTCCTTTAACAGTCTCAGGGTGCTGCTTCCACAATAGTGCACCCCTCTGCACTGGGTCCCCATTCAAGGTCTTCACCTGGGCTTAGGATCCGTGTCTGCAGCTGCGACCTCACCTGCGCTCAGGGTCTGTGTTCAAAGTCCACGCATTTTTTAGCCTCTTGGAGTCTTAAGTCTTGCTGCTCTCAGGAGGAGGCCGTGATGACCCCCAGATAGCTGGCAATAACTTAATGGGTGCCCCAAACTTGCTCTAAGTCTTTTGAGCTGGCTTTGGCACTATAGGTGGTATGTGGGGGGAGGGGTTTGCTCAGCTCACATTTTAGTGAGAGCTGTTTAACTCCTTTATAGCTTGGAAATGCCCCGATTCCACATACCTTCAATGCTGCATCCTGTTGTGGGGTCCCTTTGTTCGTCTGAATTTGTTATGTCTTCTTGAGGAGTCCTATATGTGTGGGTTAGGAGAGGTTAAGCAAGCTGCTTCTACTCTGCCACCATCTTAACCCAGAATTCCTCTAGAAAAGTAAGTTTTGATAGTTTCATCTACAACATGGTTTGCCAGACTAAGTTAATTCTCCTTTTAATAAAATTATTACACTTTCATATCAAGAGACTATTGAATGTAGAGTTTACAAAGCTCTGAGCAAAATATATGGCAAAATCTCCCATGATATTCTTGTGTAAAATGTGGACAGCTGAAGACTAGATGACAGTACAATTAGTGGATTCAGAACTAGTTGAATGATGAGACAGAATAATTTTAATGGTATTGTGTCACCTTGAAAGGGGACCTTTAATGGAGTTCCCCATACATTTCTGCTTGGATTTCTTGTTTTACATTATTATCAGTGATTTGTATTAAAGACAAAGAAGGCTTGCTTTTTCAGTTTTCCAACAATGAAATTATATTAAGATTAACTAACATGTTTGATTACAACCAGGACCCCCCAAAAAGCTTAACATATTTGAACATTATACTTTGAAATCACTAGGAGGATGATACTTCCACCATATATTATTACTCGGGTAATTCCAGTTCTTGATATTGTGTTAGTTCTGAGAACCACTGTTTTAGAAGAACAGTGATTGAGACAGTGAATATGTCCAGAAGTGGGCAATCATAACAGGGAAAGATCTTGAGTACACAATATATGATGATTTAAAAATACACTAATTATGTTCAGTCTGGATAAATGAGGTCCAGGGAGACTTGAATGCTTTCTAACACTTGAAGGATGCCTACATGAGAGATTTAACTTGTTCTCCTTGACTTTTGAACACAGATTTCTAAGTTCAAGTTGGACATTGCAAAAACACATTTAGGCTTGAAGGAAGAAAAATTATGACAAAAATTAGAAATAAAAGATAGATCTTATAAGGAGGTGTTTTACTTGAAATTTTCAAATAATTACTTTATGGTTACTTCTCAGATAATCTATTTTAGAAAGGATCCTTGTTCTAATGTGAGTTTTGACTAGATGGTTTACAAAAGAGGTCTCAACACTAAGATTTTAATATTCTGTGATAATTTCCAATGTAGAGAAGGGGAGATATAATCCAAGTTGTTTTAATTAACATTTTTAAAATTTATAGAAAAATAATGATGAATACAGACTTCTCACCCTTATATACATTGAAAATCGAATATGAATAGAGAAAATGGGAGCATCATAAAATCAAAATGCCTCTGAAATTGAAGAGAAAAGATTTGGTTTCAAATCCAACTTCTAATGCAAATTATATACTAATTTTGATCAAGTCACTTAGCTTTATAAGCTTTAATTTCATCATCTACTAAATAGGGATAAGGACACATGTATGATATACTCCTCAAAGATATAATGAATTATTCTTAAACCTTAATGCATTCTATAATTATAAGCTATTCATTATCATGAGGGGATCTGTTGCTAAAGGATTTCCAGAACTTGTTTCCTACACAAGTCCTTAATGCAAATTCTACATGTTCCTTTTTATATGAACCAGACTACAGTTGGAGGAGTTGGAACAAGAGAATTGGACTGTGCTGAAATATTTACTACATATGAAATGAAAATCTTTGAACTAGCATTCTGATTTTTAAAATGAATGGGTTGGAGTATGATATCTCTAGGTTCTCTTCAGTCTCTAAATCTTGTACTCTCATAACGTCTCTTCAACCATATATGGCACTTTTATATCAGTACTTATTTTGGCAACAACATTTTTATTCAAATCAGTGAATTCTGAAACTCAATTCTTATGAAGTCAGGATTTGTTAATATGGACATGACAGTTAAATTAAAAACCTTCATTATTATATGAAATCCATGGTAAATTAAATCTAAGATTTCAAAGTTTACTTTAAAATGATTATTAGAATCTTATCTATAATTTTTGCATCCAAAAGGAGATAGGGAGGGCAGTTTACATATGACTGGGTTTGAAGAATACAAAAATCAAAGGTGTTATAGAAATCCTGAATTAATCAACATAAATTGGGCAATTCTTATTTACAATAAAGAAATTCTTCATTGGTTTAACCATTTCTAAACTAAATTACCATATAGTATCACTTTTTTTATCCTATCCAAAGAATCACCTTTGGAAAATAATTCAGAGTTTATATTGGCTAATTCCTTTTCCTAAAGATGGGGAAATTGAGTTCCAAAAATAATCGAAACTCAGGGTATGTTAACATCAAAGCAGTGTTATTTACCTGATGTTATGCTGTTGATTTACCTTTGTATTATTTCTTCTAAATCTCAAAAGCGTTATTATTTCCATTTAATCCTGTATAAGTTACAGGGCAGATTCTTCATTCATTTATATGATTATTTATAAAACACAACATAAACCTTAGTAAAAGCAAACATGGATCTATAGGATTACCAGATGTTCCTCCTTTGTTAAGATAATAGTTCCTCCCTCTAGCACAAATTATTTATTTTTACTATTAAATTGTCTTTATTGAGTACTTAAAAACTCAACTTTAACTGTTTTTGACTGATATGTTATCTCTATACAGTTTAAAAAGACCCTAGAGATGATTTTGATTCAGCAAAGCTCAGAGGAAATATAAAATAGGATAGAGTGAAATTTATTCTGGACTTAGAATGAACCTTGTTCATATAGAAGTGAAATTAACCTTCTTGCTCTGTTCATTGACCTCAGAGCTGTAGCCAAAGACAGGACATTGATGGTGAGAGTACTTAATCTATCTGTGGCCTTCTGCTTTGCTGACTTTACATTTCTGTACCTCCATTGATTTAAGCTTGCACAATGACATGCCTCGAGATTATAAATTTAAGAAACAGATCAATCCAGTACTTTTGAGATGCTTTAAAATCCTTTTAGGAAAAAAAATAGATTACACCGAGTCAAATTGCATCTTCCATTAAATTGCGATATATATGGAGTTTCAGTATAACATTGAATTCCTTTAATATGGAAAAAGAGTATGCATTGTGAAATGGGAACTTGATTTGGAGAGAGGATAACGAGGATTTATTTCATGTCTAAATTGGGTCAGATTGCTTCTGAGGTCCCATTCAGCTCCCATGTTTTTTGATTATATCATGACTTGTTATAGAATGCTAGCTTTGTTATTTATTCAGTGGGACATTTGGTAAGCCAATAAACTATTCAGAACATTAGTTTCCTTAAATTTAAAATGAGTGTGATGAATTTAATAAGATCTAAGATTCATTTCAGATATAATGTCTATGATATGATTCATTGTAAAACACTATTGTGTCCTAGAACTTATGCCTTTACATCCCAATTAAGCTTAGAAATATCAAGATACTTTTTCTTATCTAAAATTTAGATCTAATGTCTTTACTGCATTTTAAGTTAAGGATTCAAAGACAGTCCCTAACAATTATTAATGGTTCTGATCATGTGCAAGTCATTTAACCTCTCTGGGTCTCAGTTTCCTTGTATATAAAAATAAGAATATTTGACTACTTAGCTTTTAATCTGTCTCTAGTCTTTTTCTGCCTATCTCTCTCTATATTTAAAAAAAATATGATATCCAATGTCTAATAATGTTTGTTACAGCATTTGCTATAGTATTGTACAAATATCTTTATGTCTCATAATTATATTGTACCTTGGACATACATCTAATGAAATTATTTTGTCTCTCTTCTTTGTATTAATAATTTTATTTTAATTAACAAAAGAAAAGAACTTATTTTTAAGAATCATATTTTATTTTTTCCTGGTAGTCTTTTTCTCCAGATTGCATGTGAATTAATTGCATTTCAACTTCTAATATTCATTTCTGACATTTCTGACATTGCAATCTATGTTCTCTATCTCTCATTCTTCCCCTCTTTGCAAGATGACAGGTAATGTTATATATGTTGAACATATATTATCAAATACTATATATTTCCCTGTTCTTCATATTGTAGAACGAGAGATATATTGCTTACTTATATGAAAAATTCATGGAAGAAATAATGTGAAGAATATGTTTCAATCTGCATTTGGACTCCAGCTACTCCTTCTAATTTTTAATTATATTTTCTCAATAATATGTAAATACAATTTTTAATAATTATTGTATAATCTTTGGATTTGTCAAACACTATGTTTTTGTGGTCATTTACTGTTATGTTCTGACTGTCTGATCCACTATACTTTTCTTAACTCGTACCAGATTTTTTTGATGGTTGACACTTTATAATATAATTTCATACCTGTCTCTTAGAGTTAGAACATCTTGACTAATCCCTTTGATATTGCTGACTTTTTGTTCTTCAAGGTTAATTTTGTTATTATATTTTTTATCTTTATGAAATAATTTGGGGCAATTTAATTGGTATGTAACAAAAGATATATATTAATTTGGGAAGAATTTTTACTTTATTATAACAGTTTAGTCTATTCATGAGCAAATATTGGTTTTTATTTCCAATTTTTTAGATTTAATTTTATTTGTGTGAAAAGTGTTTTGTAGTTTTGTTTTTATAGTTCCTGGTTTTGCCTTGGAAGAATTTACTCCTTAAATTCTATATAATTGATTTTTATTTGATATTTTTTATCTCTTAATCTTGTCTTAGGCAATAAATAAAGAAAAATGTATTTGTCTTTTACATTATAAAATTTCCATCTAGTTATGTAACTGATGAGAAGAAACAGCACAGAAGTTTTAGAACCTTCAACTCTAGACTGAAAGGGCCATGATATAATTCTATTACAAACTATAAATTATTGTTCCTTTCAGTCATGGAATATCATCAATCAAAAAGTATTTATTAAACACTTATGTGCCTTTGGAAGAGCTATATAAACACCAATTAATCTTGGATAATTATTGGATTACTCAGGACACAATCATGTTTGCAATGATATTGAAACAGTCAGTAGCTGAGATTTCATCCATTTCCTTCTGCTTTTGAGGTTGCTAGCAGAATCAGGTTACAAGTTCAGATCTAGGAAAACAGGAGTATAGATCATAAGAATGATATTACTCACTAATATCAATGAGTACAGATATAGTGGAAAACAGAGAAGAGTAAGGTCTATCTAATCATCAATATGACTGACTTATGATACAACATGAAAAATGAGAAAGTTACAGAAATATTATGGCAGAAATATTATGCCATCATTTACTCATTAAACACATGATTGTATAATAATTTGTGTTTTTTGATTTCTATGTTTCGAACTCACATTATTTATATATATATATGTGTATATATATTTATTTTTCTTGTGCATGATTATAATTTGGTATCATATATGTACGGTATAGTTTAGTAAATATGATTAGTTTGTTGTTTCCTACATGTAAATAATCTATTTTATATGATGGGTCAATATTCTTACTTCATGAATATGCCATTCAAGCAACATTTGAACTGGTTGTCTTCAGAGGAAGCTGTATTACTAATGATCTTGAAAGATAGCTTCCCCTCTTCCCAAACTTAGAACAAATATATCTAGGGGTCAAAAAGTTAGTATTTTCTGCAACAGTAACAGTTTTAATTTTCTGGGAAAATAATAGTTTTAATTGTCATGCTTGATTGCTAATTTACTTGGAGAAATTTTCCCCAAGAGTGTTTAGTACAAGTCTCCCTGGAGAAAGTATACAAAAAAAGATAATATAGAACTTATCATTAAATATCTATTTAGGAATGAGACTATTTTCTTTGCCAAATACCCTCCAAAACATTTGCTGAAGAAGGGTTTAAGAGTAGAGTTCTACTTATAATCTCATTCATGTAAAAGTAATAACTATTCTTAAGTAAGAACATTTAAATCAGTTAGAAATAACTATAACAGGCAATGGACACCTCTTTAAGTCAAAGGTAATTCATGGAAGACACGGTCCTCCCCTAAGAAATTTCTATAAAAGGAAAAAATAATCTCAGAACCAGATAGAAATTCTAAAAGCCTCTAAGTGGAAACTAAGGTTCAGAGTCATATAGAGCTTTTTCTCTATATAAGCTTCTGATCAACCAGTAAAAAGAGAAAATGAAAGTAGGACTAGTGACACATCTACTTAATCCAGGATTTAACACAGTCTCAAAAAATTTCTACTTTTTCACCATGTGTCCTAGTAACTGTCTATCTACAGTCACTTCATTGTAATCTACTCTTTCATTATCCAAATGCTAATAACCTAAATTCTGTTTCAATGACAAAGCTCTTTAAACATATGTAAATCATATAACTAGGTTGAATCCAACCTCTGCTGAAATATTAAGAATTTCCCTATGTGAGGGCTCAGAATAACTATAGAAAAAGTCATAACATTTCCTCTAAAATATGCTCTTTAAAGCTAAAAAATAGAAAAATCTACACCCCCCAAAAAAAAAAAACAAAAACTTAGGAGTCATTTAAACTCAAACCATTTTATTGAAATTCTTCTAAAATATGGTAATATCTTCTGTCAAATATGTAATTTATATTCACTTGAGAATAATTGTAAGCTATTCCTCATAATTTAACCTTTCAAATATTGTCTATGGAATAAAATTTCATACTTTGTAATATAACATACTGTATTCGTCAATTAATTGATCTTATTTAATAAGCATTTATTAAGTACCTACTATTTGAAAAAGGTCCTATCACGTATAAGGATTAGAGTCACCATGACAAACAGGGTCATCATCTTTAAAATATATATATATTTTACTTGAGGATACAAAAAAGTAAAAGCAAAAGAAATTTGAGTGATAGGGGCATAGTAGTAAAAATTCAAGGTATATGACTTAAGAGTTATAACTACTTTACCTATGGTAATAAGGTTTAAAGTTTGGAAAACATATTACATATATTGTCTTATTTTATTCTTACAATGTCCTTGAGAGATAGGTGCTATTATGATCCCCTTTGTGCAGTTGAAGAAATCAAGGCACATAGGGCTTATGTGACTTGCTCAAGTTCCCACAGCTTATACATATATGAATTTTGACTTTAATTCAGTTTTTCCTGACTCTATGTTTAATCCTATATCTGTCATGCCACCAAACTACCTTTCAGTTATTCCTTAGAGAACACTCATATTTATTAGATTTGTTTTCCTAACCAGATAGCAAGCTCTTTGAAAATAGATTTCATTAATGTTTTTGTCTTCTGTAGCCTCAGAATTCTTGGCAAAGCGTTGTATACATAAAAGTTATTTGAAAAAATAATTGCCATTTGATTTTGTTTTTACTTATTGAGGAATATAGAGAAGGGAGAAAATAAGCATTTATTAAGTGCTTACTTGTGGGAGGCCAATAAAAGAAACAGAGTCTCAAATAGATAAAAATCTGAGACTCCTCTTTTGACTCCTTTTCTGATCCACAACTTTTCTTATTGGAAAGCTTTAAGTTCTTAACAAACCAGCAGTCAAGAGGTTAGGAATCTCACCCTTGGTCAGAAAAAGCAGCTCCTTGAAAGCAGTCTTAAAGCCAAGGACAAAAATTCAGGGACTTCCCGACCCAGAAAGTATTCCCAGACTTAGCTTGCTGATAATCATGTCACTGAAAGTCCAGCCTGCTTCTTATCTTCACCTTGAAGCTTCTGAAGCTTTTTTGTAGTGTCTAACTTGTAATGAAATTTCTGTGCAGCCATAAATTTTTGTGCTTTTGGGTGAAAGGGAGTTTTAATTTTCATATATAATAAACTTGTGACTCAATGGCACTTCTGAGAAGCAGCTATGAGCTAACAGAAAGATCACCTCCTGTATCCCTTTACTTTCTTATCAACTAAGCAGTACTCATCAGATTATTTGGAGATGATAAATAGATTTTGACACTTACTATGAATTAGGCACTTATAAATATTGTTTACTTTTAAACAAATTTTACAGTGTTGTGTTAAATGTTTTACAAATATTATCTCATCTGATCCTCACAACAACCCCCGGCTTTAGATGTTATTATTATCATCATGTTATGGGGGGAAATGAGTCAGAGAGAAGTTAAGTGACTTGCCCAGATTCCTACTTAAACATTTAGCTAGTTAATGTCTGAAGCCAATTTGAAACTAGGGTATTTCTCATCCTAGGCCTTGCACTCTGTCCACTGTGTGACCTAGATAAAATCATAAATGACAATGTTGATCAGAGCAAAATATATCAGTTGGTTCCCTTTTCATGCAATCCCTTCATATCTGATTACTTATTTTCCTATAAGCATTAAAGCATGGGAAGTGGAGGGGATCAACACTATTATAAAAAGGAGATGAAGAGGGCATTAAGAGGTATTATATAAAACTTACTCTCAGCGGAATTAACCCTGAGAGGGAAGAGTAGCTATATCCATTGGGATATAGAATTCTATCTAACCCTACTGAGAAAGTAAGAAGGGAACAACCAAGGGGAGCAGGGGATGGGGAGGTCAAAAAAGGGAGAGGAGGAGAGGAGGGAGGGAATTCATTAGGCCTTAAAAATAAAAAGAGGGGAATAATAAAGGAGGGGGTAGAAAGGGAAGTAAATCAAGGGAGGGGACAAGGGGGACTGATCTAAAACAAATCACTGGTTTAAAAGGAAATAGTGTAAGAATTAGGAGTAGAACTAGGAGAGGATACCAAAATGTTGGGGAATACACAACTGATAATTATAACTCTGAATGTGAATGGGAGGAACTCACCCATAAAATAGAAGCAAATAGCAGAGTGGATTAGAAATCAAAATCCTACCATATGTTGTCTACAAGAAACACATATGAGGTGGGTGGACATACACAGGCTTAAGGTGAAGGGCTGGAGCAAAATCGTTTGGGCATCAACTGAGAAAAAGAAGGCAGGAATGGCAATCATTATCTCTGACAGCCAAAGTAAAAATTGATTTGGTTAAAAGAGATACAGAAGGTAATTACATCCTGATGAAAGGCATTATAGACAATGAGGAAATAACAGTGCTCAACATGTATGCATCAAAAGGTATAGCATCCTTCCTGAAGGAGAAACTGGCAGAGATCAAGAAGGAAATAGATAGTTCAACCGTACAAGTGGGAGATCTAAATATTCCTCTTTCAGATTTAGATGATTTAACCAAAAAAGAAATAAGAAATAAATAAGAGAGGTAAATGAAATCTTAAAAAATTAGATTTAATAGATATGTGGAAAAAAATAAATAGGGACAAAAAGGAATACACTTTCTTTTCAGCTGCACATGGTACATTCACAAAGATTGACCGTGTAATAGGGCATAGAAACATTGCAAACAAATGTGAAAGAGCAGAAATAATGAATGTAACCTACTCAAATCATAATGCAATAAAAATAATAATTAGTAAGGGCACCTGGACAGGCAAATCAAAAACTAATTGGAAATTAAATAATATGATTCTCCAAAACCAGTTACTTAAAGAATAAATCATAGAAACAATCAATAATTTCACTGAAGAGAATGACAATGATGAAACATCCTACCAACCTCTGTGGGGTGCAGCTAAGGCAGTACTCAGGAGGAAATTTATATCCTTGAATGCAGGTATTAACAAATTAAAGAAGGCAAAGATCAATGAACAGGGTATGCAAATTAAAAAGCTACAAAGGAAACATATTAAAAATCCCCAGCTAAAGACCAAATTAGAGATTATAAAAATTAAAGGAGAAATCAATAAAATTGAAAGTAAAAGAACTAATAAATTAATAAATAAGACTAGAATCTGGTACTCTGAAAAAAAAATTGACAAAGTACTAATCAGTCTAATTTAAAAAGGAAAGATGTAAACCAAATCATCAGTATCAAAGATGAAAAGGGAGTCCTCACCTCTAAAGAAGAGGAAATCAAGGCAATCATTAAAACTATTTTGTGCAATTATATGGCAATAAATATAGCAATTTGGTGAGATGGGTGAATATTTACAAAAATAAAAATTGCCTAGATTAACAGCAGAAGAAATAGAGTACTTAAATAATAAGAAAAAGAAATTGAACAAGCCATCAAAGAATTCCATAAGAAAAAATCCCCAGGACCAGATGGATTCACAAGTGAATTCTTTCACACCTTCAAAGAACAACTAAGGCCAATACAATACAAATTATTTGACATAAAAAGCAAAGAAGGATTTCTACCAAACTCGTATTATGATATAAATATGGTACTGATCCCAAAGCCAGGTAGACCAAAAACAGAGAAAGAAAACTACAGACTAATTTCCTTAATTAACATAGATGAAAAAATCTTGAACAGAATACTAGCAAAGAGACTCCAGCAAGTGATCAAGAGGGTTATTCATTATGACCAGGTGGGATTTATACCAGGAATGCAAGGATGGTTCAACATTAGGAAAACAATTCACATAATTGACCATATTAACAAGCAAACCAACAAAAATCACATGATTATCTAAATAGATGCTGAAGAAGATTTGATAAAATACAACATCCATTCCTATTAAAAACACTAGAAAGTATAGGAATAGAAGAATCTTTCCTAAAAATGATAAACAGTATATATCTAAAACCATCAACAAGCATCATATGTAATGGGGATAAATTAGAAGCCTTCCCAATAAGATCAGGTGTGAAACAAGGATGCCTACTGTCGCTGCCTCTATTACTTAACATTGTACTAGAAACACTAGCAGTAGCAATTAGAGAAGAAAAAGAAATTGAATATATTAAAATAGGCAATGAGGAGACTAAGTTATCACTCTTTGCAGATGATATGATGGTCTACTTAAAAAAACCTAGAGAATCAACTAAAAAGCTAATAGAAATAATCAACAACTTTAGCAAAGTTGCAGAATACAAAATAAATGCACATAAATCATCAGCATTTCTATACATCTCCAAAACATCACAGCAGCAAGAGGTAGAAAGAGAAGTACCACTTAAAATCACCCTAGACAACATAAAATAGTTAGGCATATATCTATCAAAACAAACATTGGCATTATACAAACACAACTTCAAAACACTTTCCAAACAAATAAAACTAGATCTAAAAAATTGAAAAAACATTGATAGCTCATGTGTAGGATGAGCTAACCTAATAAAAATGACCATTCTACCCAAATTAATTTGCCTATTTAGTTCCATACCTATCTAACTACCAAAAAACTTTTTTTACTGAATCAGAAAAAAACTATTACAAAGTTCATGTGGAAGAACAAAAGATCAAGAATATCAAGGGAAATAATAATAATAATAATAATAATAATAATAATAATAATAAACATGAAGGAAGGTGGCCTAGCAGTACCAGCTATTAAACTATACTATAAAGCCATGGTCATAAAAATGACATGGTACTGGCTAAAAGACAGAAGGGAGGATCAGTAGAATAGACTTGAGGAAAGTGACATAAGCAAGACATTGTATGATAAACGCAAAGAGCACAACTTTTGGGACAAAAATCCACTATTTGACAAAAACTGTTGGGAAAATTGGAAAACAATATGGGAGAGATTACATTTAGATCAACATCTCACACCTACACCAAGATAACTATAGAATGGATGAATGACTTGAATATAAAGAAGGAAACTATAAGAAAATTAGGTGAACATAGAATAGTATACCTGTCAGATCTATGGGAAAGGGAAGATTTTAAAACCAAGCAAGAGTTAGAAAAAATTCAAAATATAAAATAAATAATTTTGATTATGATAAATTTAAAAGGTTTTGTACAAACATAAACAATGCACCAAAATCAGAAGGGAAACAACAAACTGGGAAAAAATCTTTATAACAAAAAAATTCTGACAGAGGTCTACTTACTCAAATATACAGAACTAAATCAATTGTATAAAAAAATCAAGCCATTCCCCAATTGATAAATGGGCAAGGGATATGAATAGGCAATTTTCAGGTAAAGAAATCAAAAATATCAATAAGCACATGAGAAAGTGTTCTAAATCTATAATAATTAGAGAAATGCAAATCAAAACAACTCTGAGGTACCACTTCACACCCAGCAGGTTGGCTAAAATGATAGCAGGGGAGCGTAATAAATGTTGTAGGGGATGTGACAAAATTTGGACATTAATGCATTGCTGGTGGAGTTGTGAACTAATCCAACCTTTCTGGATGGCAATTTGGAACTATGCCCAAAGAACTGTAAAAGACTGCCTGCCCTTTGATCTAGCCATAGCATTGCTAGGTTTGTACCCCAAAGAGATCATAGATAAACAGATTTGTACAAAGATATTTATAGCCACACTTTTTGTAGTATCAAAAAACTGGAAAAAAGGGAATGCCCTTCAATTGGGGAACAGCTGAACAAATTGTGGTATATGTTGGTGATGGAATACTATTGAGCTCAAAGAGTTAATAAACTAGAGAATCCCATGTGAACTGACAAGACCTCCAGGAATTGAAGCAGAGTGAAAGGAGCGGAGCCAGAAGGACACTGTACACAGAGACTGATACACTATGGTAAAATTGAATATAATGGACTTCTCTACTGGCAGCAATGCAATGATCCAGGACAATTCTGAGGGATTTATGGAAAGGAACGCTACCCACATTCAGAGGAAGAACTGCAGGAGTGCAAACACAGAAGTAAAACAACCTTTTGAACACATGGATTGATGCGGACATGGTTGGGGATATAGACACTAAATGACCACACCAATGGAACTATCAATAATATGTAAATAAGTCTTGACTAATCACACATGTTAAAACCAGTGGAAATGCACATTGGATATGGGGGGTTAAAGATGGGGTGGAGTGGAAAGTTAAAACATGAATCATGTAAAAAATAAAAAAATAAGAGTCTAAGGAAAAAAAGTACTTGGACATGCAAAGTTAAATAGTGATCACTATATGCCAACATTATTTCACTGAGAACAAGTCAAGGGAGATGAAATTTCTTCCTTTTTAATAAAAGGTTATTATAATGCTACAGTTATACTAGTATTTCTTAAAGTCATTTTACAAAGTCACCCACAATATCCTTGTGGAAAGGATAAAATATCAAATAAATGGTAATAAATTTAAGTAGGTTCAGAACCAATAGAATTAACAAGAACTGAAGAGAATTTACTAATGGATTAAAATTAACCTGTGTAAAGAATTCTAGTGATGTATCTGAGGGATCCATCGCTGGCTAAGCTTTTTTCAAAAATTTTAGCAAATACTTGACCTATTGGAAGTATCATGTATATTGAAGACATTATAGGAGCCACACATAATACTTTTGTAGGTAAATGAAAACTAGACAGAACAAAAAAATAACTATTCTATTGGATGCCAACAACCAACTCCAGCAAATAGCCAAGAAAAGAAGCGTGCTCCTAATTTGAAATTTAATAGAAACATAACTTTCTACATCATGATATTAAAAAAAAACAAACTTTAAAATATAAAATGGAAGATGTAGGCTAGAAAGAGTTTCATATACTCTGAAGATTATTAGCTAATTCAAAAGACATCTAGTACCACCTTTGCGTGGTAAACATTTTTTCTAAAGCACCCTAAAATTGAGGCTTGAGTTTGAAGGACTTCACACAAAGGTAAGGTATTAGTTTTATCCTACAATTGACTACTTTGAGTGAGAAAATACCCCTACCCCCTTATACATGATTAGATTTTTAATGTTAGTAATAGTTTTTTTAAACATTTATTAATATTCGTTTTTAACATGGTTACATGATTCATGCTCCTACTTTCCCCTTCACCCACCGCACCTCCCCACCATGGTCAACTCACATTTCCACTGGTTTTATCATGTGCCATTGATCAAGACCTATTTCCAAATTGTTGTTAGTTGCATTGGTGCGGTAGTTTCGAGTCTACATGCCCAATCATGTCCTCCTCGGCCCATGCATTCAAGCACTTGTTTTTCTTATATGTTTCCTCTTCTGCAGTCCTTCCTCTGAATGTGGGTAGCATTCTTTAACATAAATCCCTCCTAGCTGCCCTGTGTCATTGCTTTCTGCTGGTACATAAGTCCATTACATTCTATTTTACCATAGTATATCAGTCTCTGTGTACAGTGTTCTTCTGGCTCTGCTCCTTTCACTCTGCATCAGTTCCTGGAGGTCTTTCCAGTTCACCTGGAATTCCTCCAGTTTATTATTCCTTTTAGCACAATAGTATTCTATCACCAGCATATACCACATTTTGTTCAGCCATTCCCCAATTGAAGGGCATACCCTCCTTTTCCACGTTTTTGCCACCACAAAAAGCCCAGCTATAAATATTTTCATATAAGTCTGTTTATTAATGATCTCTTTGGGGTACAAACCCAACAAAGGTATGGCTGGATCAAAGGGCAGGCAATTTTTTATAGCCCTTTGAGCATATTTCCAAATTGCCAGCCAGAATGGTTGGATTTGTTC
This sequence comes from Gracilinanus agilis, assembly GCF_016433145.1. Lineage (NCBI taxonomy): Eukaryota > Metazoa > Chordata > Mammalia > Didelphimorphia > Didelphidae > Gracilinanus > Gracilinanus agilis. The sequence continues at coordinate 184,386,350 of NC_058135.1, read as the reverse complement.
ACAACTCCACCAGCAATGCATTAATGTCCCAATTTTGCCACATCCCCTCCAGCATTCATTACTCTCCCCTTCTTTCATTTTAGCCAATCTGCTAGGTGTGAGATGATACCTCAGAGATGTTTTGATTTGCATTTCTCTAATTATTAGAGATTTAGAACACTTTCTCATGTGCTTATTGATATTTTTTATTTTTTTACCTGAAAATTGCCTATTCATGACTCTTGCCCATTTATCAATTGGGGAATGGCTTGATTTTTTTATACAATTGATTTAAGTCATTGTATATTTGAGTAATTAGACCCCTGTCAGAGTTTTTTGTTATAAAGATTTTTCCCAATTTGTTGTTTCCCTTTTGATTTTGACTACATTGTTTTTGTTTGTACAAAAGCTTTTTAGCTTAATATAATCAAAACCATTTAATTTACATTTTGTAATTTTCTCTATCTCTTGCTTGGTTTTAAAATCTTTCCTTTCCCAGAAATCTGACAAGTATACTATTCCGTGTTCACTTAACTTATTTATAGTTATCCTTTTTATATTCAAGTCATTCACCTATTCTGATTTTTTCTTAGTGTAGGGTGTGAGATGTTGATCTAGACCTAATCTCTCCCATATTGTTCTCCAAATTTCTCAGCAGTTTTTGTCAAATAGTGGATTCATGTCCCCAAAGTTGGGTTCTTTGGGTTTATCATACACTGTCATGCTGATATCATTTACCCCAAGTCTATTCCATTGATCCTCCTCTCTGTCTCTTAGCCAGTACCATATTGTTGTGATGACTGCTGCTTTATAGTATAGTTTAATATCTGGTACTGCTAGGCCACCTTCCTTCATGTTTTTTTCATTATTTCTCTTCATATTCTTGATCTTTTGTTATTCCAAATGAAATTTGTTACAGTTTTTTCTAATTCAGTAAAGAAGTTTTTTGGTAGTTTGATAGGTATGGCACTAAATAGGCAAATTAATTTGGGTAGAATGGTCATTTTTTTATGTTAGCTTGTCCTGCCCATGAGCAATCAATGGCTTTCCAATTGTTTAGATCCAGTTTTATTTGTTTGGAAAGTGTTTTGAAGTTGTTTTCCTATAATTGCTATGTTTGTTTTGGTAGATAGATTCCTAAGTATTTTATATTGTGTAGGGTGATTTTAAATGGTGTTTCTCTTTCTACCTCTTGCTGCTCTAATGTGTTGGAAATGTATAGAAATGCTGATGATTTATGTGCATTCATTTTGTATCCTGCAACTTTGCTAAAGTTGTTGATTATTTCTACAGGCTTCTTAGTTGATTCTCTAGGATTTTTTAAGTATATCATATCATCTGCAAAGAGTGATAGCTTAGTCTCCTCATTGCCTATTTTGATATCTTCAATTTCTTTTTCTTCTCTAATTGCTACTGGTAGTGTTTCTAGTACAATGATAAGTAATAGAGGTGGTAACAGTAGGAATCCTTGTTTCACACCTGATCTTACTGGGAAGGCTTCTAATTTATCCCCATTGCATATGATGTTTGTTGATGGTTTTAGGTATATACCGTTTACTATTTTTAGGAAAGGTCCTTTTATTCCTATACTTTTCAGTGTTTTCAATAGGAATGGATGCTGTATTTTGTCAAAGGCTTTTTCAGCATCTATTGAGATAATCATGTGATTTTTGTTTGTTAAACTGTTGATATGGTCAATTATGTGGATGGTTTTCCTAATGTTGAACCAACCTTGCATTCCTGGTATTAATCCCACCTGATCATGGTGGATGATCTTCTTAATTACTTGCTGGAGTCTCTTTGCTAGTATTCTATTTAAGGTTTTTGCATCTATGTTCATTACAGATATTGGTCTGTAGTTTTCTTTCTCTGTTTTTGATCTCCCTGGCTTTGGAATCAGTACCATATTTGTGTCATAAAAGGAATTTGGTAGGACTCCTTCTTTGCTTACCAAATCAAATAATTAGTATAGTATTGGGATTAGTTGCTCTTGAATGTCTGGTAGAATTCACTCGTGAATCCATCAGGCCCTGGCGATTTTTTCTTAGGGAGTTCTTTGATGGCTTGTTCAATTTCTTTTTCTGATATGGGATTATTTAGGTATTCTATTTCTTCTGCTGTTAATCTAGGTAATTTATATTTTTGGAAATATTCATCCATATCTCCTAAATTGTTATATTTATTGCCATATAGTTGGGTGAAATAGTTTTTAATGATTGCCTTAATTTCCCCTTCATTAGAGGTGAGGTCTCCCTTTTCATCTTTGATACTGTCAAATTGGTTTTCTTCTTTCCTTTTTTTTTATTCAATTGACCAGTACCTGTCTATTTTATCTGTTTTTTCAAAATCCCAGCTTCTAGTCTTATTTATTAATTCAATAGTTCTTTTACTTTCTACTTTTGATTGTATTAATTTCTCCCTTGATTTTTAGTATTTCTAATTTAGTTTTCATCTGGGGATTTTTAATTTGCTCACTTTCTAATTTTTTGAGTTGCATGCCCAATTCATTAATCTCTGCCCTCCTTAATTTGTTAATATATGCAATCAATATATGCACTTATTAATTAATATATGCACTTATAAATTTCCCCCTGAGTACTGCCTTCGCTGCATCCCACAGAGTTTATTAGGATGTCTTATCATTGTCATTCTCTTCAATGAAATTGTTGATTGTTTCTATGATTTCTTCTTTGACTAACTGGTTTTAGAGAATCATATTGTTTAATTTCCAATTGGTTTTTTATTTGCCTGTCCAGGTGCCCTTACTAATTATTATTTTTATTGCATTATGATCTGAGAAAGTTACATTTATTATTTTTTCCCTTTTGCATTTGCTTGCAATGTTTCTATGCCCTATTACATGGTCAGTCTTTGTGAATGTACCATGTGCAGCTGAAAAGAAGGTGCATTCCTTTTTGTCCCTATTCATTTTTCTCCACATATCAATTAAATCTAATTTTTCTAGGACTTCATTCATGTCTCTTACCTCTTTCTTATTTATTTTTTGGTTTGATTTATCTAGATCTGAAAGAGGAATATTTACATCTTCCACTAATATGATTTTACTATCTATTTCCTTCTTGAGCTCTGCTAGTTTCTCCTTTATGAATTTGGATGCTATGCCACTTGGTGCATACATATTGAGCAGTGTCATTTCCTCATTGTTTATACTGCCTTCAATCAGGATGTAATGACCTTCCCTGTCTTTTTTAATCACATGTATTTTTACTTTGGCTTTGTCAGAAATCACAATTGCCACTCCTGCCTTATTTTTCTCATTTGACGCCCAAAAGATTTTGTTCAAGCCCTTTACCTTAAATTTGTGTATGTCCACCCGCCTCATATGTGTTTCTTGTATACAACATGTGGTAGGATTTTGGTTTCTAATCCACTCTGCTATTTGCTTCTGTTTTATGAGCGAGTTTATCCCATTCACATTCATAGTTATAATCATCAGTTGTGCATTAGCTGATATTTTCATATCCTCTCCTTTTCCTACCCCTTCTTACACTATTTCCCTTTAAATCAGTGGTTTGCTTTAAGCCAGTATCCCTTATCCCCTCCCTTGATTGACTTCCCTTTCTGCCCCCTCCCTTGTTAATCCCCTCTTTTTATTTTTAAAGGCCTAATAAATTCCCTCCCCCTTCTTCTCCCCTCCCTTTTTTGACCTCCCTACTCCCCTGCTCCCCTTGGTTTATCCCTTCTGACTTTGTCAGTAGGGTTAGATAGAGTTTTATATCCCAATGGATAATATAGCTACTCTTCCCTCTCCGGGTTGATTACACTGAGAGTAAGGTTTAAATATTACCTCTTAATGCTCTCTTCCTCTCCTTCTTATAATAGTATTAATCCCTTCACCTTCCCATGCCCTCTTTGTGTGTAATAGAATATCCTATTTTTCTTATTCACTCAAGTTTCTCTTGGTGTCCTCTACTATTCACCCCCCTCTTTCCCAACCCCCATATCATCTTAGGCCCTTTAGTATTACACCCTTTCCCTATGAATTATTCTTCTGATCACTATAATAGTGAATACTATAATATTAAATTTAGTTCACTACAGAGAATTATACATAGCATTTCTCCACATAGGAATATAGATAATTAGATCTAACTGGGGTCCTTAAAAAGGCAAATTTAAAAATTATATGTTTTCTTTCTTTCCCCTCTGTTTCTTATTTAACTTTTCATGTTTCTCTTGATTTTTGTGGTTGATTATCAAACTTTCCATTTAGTCCTGGATTTTTTGGTGCAAAAACTTGGAAATCTTCAATTTTGTTGAATGCCCATACTTTCCAGTGGAAGTATATAGTCAATTTTAATGGGTAGTTGATCTGTGGTTGAAGGCCCAGCTCTCTTGCCTTTCTGAATATCATATTCCAAGCCTTGCGTTCTTTAGCGTGGAGGCTGCCAGATCCTGTGTGATCCTGATTGGTGCTCCTTGATATTTGAATTGTCTCTGGCTTTTTGTAAGATTTTTTTCTTTTACTTGGAAGCTCTTGAATTTGGCTATTATATTACCATGCATTTTCTTTTCTGGGTCTGGTGTAGAGGGTGATCTATGGATCCTTTCAATGTCTATATTGCCCTCTTGTTGTAGAACTTCAGGACAATTTTGCTGAATAATTTCTTTTAGTATGGAGTCCAAATTTCTACTAATTTCTGCTTTTTCAGAGAGACCAATGATTTTCAAATTGTCTCTTCTAGACCTTTTTTCTTAGTCTGTCACTTTCTCATTGTGATATTTCATGTTTCCTTCTATTTTTTCAGTCTTTTGACTTTGTTTTATTTGTTCTTGCTGTCTTGAGAGATCATTAGCTTCTAATTGCTCAATTCTAGCCTTTAGGGACTGGTTTTCCTTTTCAATCTGGTCATTTCTGGTCTTCAGTTGACTTGCCTCACTTTCCAATTGTGAATTTCTGCCCTTTAAACTATTATTTTCTTGCCTGATTTCCTTTTGAGCTATTTCCCATTTCTCTAGCCAAATCTTTTCCAACTTTCTTGTCATCTCAGATTTGAACTCTTCAAGAGCTTGTGACTAGTTTTCATTATTTTGGGAGGGTCCAGATGTGATTGCTTGTTTTTTCTCCTCTTCTGTTTGCTAGGTAGTCTGGATTTTCTCTGTGTAAAAGTTGTTGAGTGTTAATGATTTCTTCTTGTTGTTGTTAATCTTTCTCTTTTGGCCTTCCTGATTCTGGGTTGCCATTGTTAGCCCAGCCTGTTTTCAGATTTATCCTTGTGCTCAGGGTCTGTCTGTGCTCAGGGTCTGTCTGAGCTCTTTTGGCTCCTGAGGTCTCAGGTCTGGTTGTTTTCAAGGTCAAGCCCCCTGGTGGACCCCCTTTCTTGATCCTCTGCTGGAGGTTCCTTTACACGCCTCAGGGCACTGCTTCTACAGTTGTATACCCATCTGCACTGGTTCCCCACTCAGGGTTTCAGAGCCTTCTCTCACTCCTGTGTCTGCCTCCACCCGAGTCTGTGCTCCATTTCCGTGCTCAAAGTCCGTGTGTGTTCTTTAGCCTTTTGGGGTCCTAAGTCTTGCTGCTTTCATGAACAGGCCCTGGAGCTGCCAATGACTCAATGGGTGCCCCAAACTTGCTCTATTTCTTTTGAGCTGGATTTGGCCTTGTGTGTGGTGTGTGTGTGTGTGGGGGGGTGTTGCTCAGCTTGCGATTTAGTGAAAGCTGTTTCACCCCTTTATAGCATGGAAATGCCCCGATTCCACGTACCTTCCATGCTGCGCCCTGTTGTGGGGTCCCTCCGTTTGTCTGGATTTGTTTTTATGTCCCCTTGAGGAGTCCTGTATGTTTCGGTTAGGAGAGGTTAAGCACTTCTTTTTACTCTGCCACCATCTTAACTTAGTAATAGTTTTTAGATAATCAGTTATAATTCTAAAATAGTTAATGTCATGATTTTAGAAGGCTTTTTCATTTATATTTTAGTAAAGTTTTGAAACTGCTTTAACTTAGGACTTAGAATCAGCCCTACCCTTCTCTCAGTTGGTGTAACATACACCTAACTTGTATTACTTGTGATCAGGTATGTGTCATTGGCTTTGACGTTAGTTTCATAACCAGATAGGATGTTATCCATCACCACCCATTTTTATCAGAAATAGACCCAGAAAATATCCTTCTCCCAATGATAACCATTAAGTGACTCTTAGGTCATGATTAGAATATCTCTTTCACCAAATAAGGGTTACTTCCTAGCTGATCTAACCTATGGACAAATAAGGGTTGCTTCCTTGTTGAACTAGAGACTGAACAGTGTTGCTGGGTGTCTTCATCCTTTGAAAGATATGACTATTCTTATTTTTTTCCTTTGTACTTGTATGGAAAACTTTACTGTTACTCTAAGATTATGAAAGAAGGTCTCTTCCAGTGCACTGGGTCTTCTGATAATGGTCAGGAGTCTGGCTTTGTTGGAGGATGAACCTTTTCCAATGAACCTAAAAAATCACCTGAATTGGAGAATGTGACTCTATCTAAATTTACTATTCTTAAGAAAATTTTGTTACATCACTTAACTTGTTTAAAACTATAATTTTTAAGTTTTTTTTTTAAATTTACAGGATAAATGTATGGTTCAGGAGAATAAGCAATGGCTCTTGGCTCCACAGAACCTAGATTCAAATACATTTATGATGGTTAATGTCTGTGTAACTTTAAGCAAGACACTTAACCTCACTGGCACTTCACCTGTAAAATGAGAAGCCTGGCCTAGATGTGTTCTGAGGACCTTTCTAGCACTGACTGATCCAGTGATAAGATTTGTCACTCTGTAACTTCTAACCTTTTATTCTAATTACTCCATTGGAATAAGCAGAATAAATTTCTTTTTCTTGAATAGCCCTTCAAATATCTGGTGACTACAATCATATCTTCGTTATGCATTTTCTTCTCCAACATAAATATAACCACAGCTTCAACAACATGGAATTATGCAAACTCAGGAAGTGACTCACAAAGTAATAATGTCAGGCACTCTGTAAAATTGGTCAGAACACAAATTAAATGGCATTTTTTCCATATACAGCATCAACTTTAGTAAAATGACCATGTAACTTTTACTGATATATACGTCACATCCATGAATTCTAGGATGATGCAAAGATTGTTGGAGTTAGAGTCAGAGGACTTTTGATCAATTTGTAGCTTTACTTAATACACACACACATAACCTTGGATAAGTCACTTAAGTGTACTGCCCCTCAGCTTCATATTCTAAAAATGATGGAGTTAGACTACATGACTTCTATGATCCTTTTCATCTGTAAATATAGGATCTTATGATTTTTCCATAAAATCAGTGTAGGTCTGGATAATGCAACTCAAGCACTAGAAGAATTACGTTGACTTAATTCTTAGATTAAGATATTAGATATGTTACGTGGACTAAACTCAGAGTCCTCACAAACTGATCAAGGTTATAAATATTTCAGTAATATTTATTAATATAAATTGAAGGGGTACCTGCTATATATTGAGGTATTATTCTGTTTCTAGCCTACTGTTCTGTAGAGTACAATTTGTGTTCTTCCTCCCTTTATACTCCCTCAATTAAAAAAAAAGGCTGAGCACTGAAAAATATTATGGATGAAGCCACTTCCTCTCCTTCTTTCCACCAATTTCACTAGTAGGATCACTGTAAACTAACATGAAACAAGATGACCACAAGTGTACTGTGTTAAGGTCATATTGATTGGGAAATCTTCCAACTAATAAAAGGAAATCCTGGAACATAGAGAAATGTTGTCCTTATCCTCTCCTTTACTGACTCAATAAGAAAACAATACAAAGAGAAGCATTTCAAATTGACTTTGCTGCTTCGGAAATTCTGGGAAACAGTAAACACTGACAAGACATATTACAGCTTCTTCATACTACCTATGACATTTCATAATGAATAATGATTGTAGGAATAGCAGGATAAAGAAGACAGAGTGGTGGATTAAAGTTAAATATAATAGAATAATATCTTTTCAATTGCCTGTTATAGTATAATTGTGACTCTTCTATTTTGCCACTAGTCAATTCGTTTCTTCTAAATGTCTTCAGAATAAGTGTTAACTCCATTACAAACAGCAAATTCTTTTCCTTTTCTTGATAAAAGAAGTTGTACAGATATTCATTATATTGCAAGTTATCATTAGCATTTTGAACAACTTTTGTTTCCTTTTTAGTTTATTTGCCACAGGATCCTATCCTTTTTTCCCAAAGATAACCTTTCTTTTTGCATTTTGCTTCCCTCCTCTATCCCTACCATGATCATATTCTGCCTGACCAAACAAACAACTAAACGCATTCATCTTTGGCTTTGCTACTCGTTTAATTATTTTTTTCCTGTTCTTCCCTGTCATTTGTCTAGGAAGAGGAGACTACCACACCTACTTCTATCTCCACTATAACTTATAAACACCAGAGTTTGGATCTTTATCCACTCACTAATCAAGTTTTGCTTTCTAGGTTTATACTTAAAATCCAACAAATCAAAAGAAAAAATGGGTGAAGGGGACTCAGTTGCAAAGAAATCCAATTGGTTCTAAAATAAAAACTAAAAAACAAAAAAAAACTAAAAAAACATGAGAAAATGAGCATTAGGCATGATGATGATTAGCAAAAATTTATACAGTATATACTGTATTCCAGTAATGGTTCTAAAGGCTTTGAAATTTTTAGCTTATTTGATCTTCAAAAAAACCATGGGATGTAGGTGCTTTTATGCTGATGAGGTAACTGAGAAAAACAGAAATCAAGTGACTTTCCCAGAGACACCCAGCTAATAAGTATCACAGGATTTGAAATCATGTCTTGTTGACTCCAGGAGTAGTACTCTGAATTACTTCATCTAGCTATAGCATGAGTAGCTAATATTTTACACCTAGACATTATACACATTCTCAAATATTTGCTATCAAATGATGTGAACAAAAATGAGAATTTCCCAAACATTCTATGTAAACCAACTTAATGAATTCTCACTTCTGCATCTATTCTTTGTATACAGTTTCTCTTTAATTTCCAAAATAAATCAGTAATAATAACTGTGTATAACATAACTCTGACATATCCTATGACATTGGGAATTAATGTTTATGGTTAATTTATTTAACCTTATACTGAATTGTACTCCAGGCATACAATAATCTCCTTTTTTTAAACAGTATTCAATTTAAGCATTCCTTTTCCTTGATTCTGAGTTCCAAATTAACTTCTTCCTTCCAATCTCTCCCCCACCAACTGAGATAGCAAGAAATATGATATCAGTCATATATGTGAAAATATACAAGCCATATTTCCATATTAGCCATACTACAAAAAATCAAGAAAAACAAAAAGGGAACATTGAAGTTATTTCCAAAAAGAACTCATCAGTTCTCTCTCTGAAGATGGATAGCATTTTCATGATGAGACTTTTGGAATTGTATTAGATCACTGTTTAGATCAGAGTAGCCAAGTCTTTCATATTTTTTTAATCATCATAATATTGCTATTACTATGTCTAATTATCTACTTGTTCTGCACCCTTCACTTTGTAAAAATTTTTCTACATTTGTATAGGTTTTTTTTTTCTTTCTGAAAATATTTCTTATTTTTTTATAGTACAATAGTATTCTATACAATCAGTTTTATTGCTAGGTCAAAAGTATGTACTATTTTATAGTCATTTTGGCATTGTTTCAAACTGTTTTCCAGGAGAGTTGTACCAGTTCAAAACTTTATGAACAGTTCCCTAGTGTAGCTATTTTTTCACATGCTTTCCAGTATTTTTTATTTCTGAGAGCTAAGAGGTAGCACCTCAGAATACTTTTAATTTATATTTCTGTAATCAAGAGTGATTTAGAACATTTTTACAGAGTTATAGACATTTTGATTTTTTTTGTGAACACTATGTTTATAACCTATGACCATGTATAAATTAAGGAATGGCAAATATTAGACTCATATATATATATATATGAGAAGAGTGGTCTTTAATGGAGAAACTCCCTTTAAAAATGTTTTATATTGCTTAATTGTCTATGGTAACATTTAGCAAAATATAATTTTTCCAACTATATTTTATATTTGGATTATTTATATTTTGCCCTAAGATCATGATTGCTACCTTTGCTTTTTTACTTTAGCTGAAGCAAAATAGGTTATGACCTAAATCCTTATTTTAATTTCAGAAATGTTTATTTTTCTCTTTCATGTGTGCCTCTTGTAAACAACATGATATATTATGTTTTAATCCATTTTGCTATCTGCTTCTATTTCATGGGTGAATTCATCCCCTTCACATTTGGTTATATTTAAAGTGAATTTCCATTTTTCTGATTTTTTTGTTTATCTTTATCTCTCCTTTTACCCTCTCCCATCCTTCTAGTTTATCATTCCTATCCTATTTTCCCCTGTTATTCCTTTCCTTTCATTTCTCTATGGAGAAAGATAGATTTCTATACCTAACTCTGTGTGTAATGATTCCCTCTTTAAACCAATTCTGATGAGAGTGAGGTTTGATCATTACCCACAATCCTCCCCCATTTCACCTCTACTATAGATTTTTTCCTTTGTGTGCCTCTTTTAAAAGGGAAAAAGATTCCCTATTTCATTTTCACTTCCTCCTTCTCCCACAGCAACCTTCTTTTTCACTCCATCATTTTAAAATATCATTCTCTCTGTCTATTCAGACTTCCTCTAATTGCCATAGTAATGATAATGTTCTTAAAAGATTTCTGTATCATCTTGTGATAAAGAGGTAAACAATTTAAATTTCAACATCTCTTTTGATTACTCTTCCTTGTTTACCTTTTTTGTGCTCTCTTAAATCTTGTGTTTGAAAATCCATACTTCTACTGAACTTTGTTACTCTTCATGAATGCTTGAAAATCCACTATTTCATTAAATAAATCCATCCCCCAAAAAATATTTTACTCAGTTTTTCCAGGTAGATTATTCTTGCTTATAATCCTAGGTACTTTGTTTTAATGGAATATCATGTTCCAAATACCTCCATTCCTTTAATCTGGAAGCCACTAAATCTTTTTTTTTGTGAACCTAAGTAAGGCTCCACAATAGCTGAATAGTTTTCAGTCTGCTTTGCAATATTTCTTTTCAAATGGAAGCTCTAGAAATTTGACTATAATAATCCTTTGGCAGCTATCAAAGCATTTCCTTTATATTTTCTTGAAAAATGATGTTCTGACTCTTTTTGTGTATAATTAATACTTTCTTTCTCTTAAATTTATTTTCTAGGTGAAGTCTTTTTTGGATATTGTATATTTGTTCAAATTTTTCATTTTTTAAATTTGGTTTTACTGTTTCTTGATATCTCATGGAGTCACTAATTTTCAATTGCCTAAATCTATTTTTTTTTCCAAAAACTATTTACTTTGGTGAGCTTATACACCTTTCCCCTGGCACCCTGACCCATGATTTGGCCAACATTTATTTTTAAGAAGTTCTTCTCTAAAGTGAATTGTTTTGCTTCTTTTATCATTGGACTATTTTGTTTTTTAAGATATTATTTTCTTCAATATATTTGTGTCTCTCTTTTAAATTCTCATTTCAAAAATTTTCTAGTTTCATATTCATTTATTTCCTCATTTTTTCCTGCCACTTTCATCTCTTTCTTAAACAGTCATTTTTCAGTCATTCTTATTTGACTTGTGTCCAATTAACATTTTTCTTTGAAGCTTTGGTTGTTTCTATTTTCACATTGTCTTTTTCTGAGTTTGTATCTTACACTTCCTTATTAATCTGATACATTTAATGGTTAAGTTCTTTTTTTTTTGGTTGTTCATTTTCCCTAGCCTATTTCTTGGCTTTGTATCTTATATTAAATTTGGGCTCTATTGGCCAGGGTTCAGAGGCAGTGTTCCAAGCTTTAGGCTTTTCTACACTAGAATTTTCAAAGAGAGTTCTAGGTGTTTGAACGTTTCCTTGGTTCCCAAGGAGTGTATTCAGGCAAAGGTGTAGCCCTCATTCTTCTAGTCTGTGCTCTGCACTTTTATCTAGGAAGGTACCCTGATCTCCTATAGCCACAAGTTCTAGTAATCCTTGTTGTCCTGGAATTGCAGCCAGTATACTTGATCTTCAATATATGCAAACATTAGTGTTATTCTCTCTCCTATAACTCTGATCAGGACCTGTGACCCCTTGTGATGAATCAAAAGAGGTCCAACTTTGTCTTAAAACTGCCACTCAGAATTGTAACCAAGAATTATATAAGGATAATAGAGTTTCCCAATAGTGCTCCCTTCTATAACTATTACCAGCAAAGAGTTCACTCTGATCCCTTTTTGGTTATTTGTCTGACTTCCTTTCTATCTCATGGTTGCAAGGTTTCCAAGCTGCTGCTACTGTCACATCAACTTCTAACACTCAGAGCTGTTGTCCTTCACCTGAGGTTAAAATTTATTTTATATAACTTATTTATTGATACTATTTACATACAATTTATTTTACCCTGTAATTTCTTAAGTCAGGGTTCTTGTCTCTGAACTAAGTTCAGATTTCAGTTGGTCTGTAATTAAGTTTGTATATAGCTCTCCTGGTAATCACTGATTTATTTTTATTTCAAAGAATTTTGTTGACCACGGGGAATGCATGTGAATACAAGATGGTTTCGTTCTGATATCTTTATCATATCAAGCTATCCATCAATGATATCTGACTTGCTTTCCAAAAGTCTGGGCATCTAATTTTTACCTGAACTCTGACAAAGAGCTCTTCTCATGAAAGAAAGGGAATTGTCCCTAGCCCACCTTATGAATTTCCAAACAATCATATCCCCAAAGCTTTAACTCTATAACCAATTTTTTTAATTCAATCCTGTTTTGTTCTTTTTCTGTACTCCTCAGAACCTATAAAAGTGTAGCTATCATAATGTTTGGGTGCTTTTGCATGAATGGAGGTAAGGCACTGACCCATTTATTGGCAGGTATTTTGCCCTGGTAAAGAATGTTTTCTTTCTCAGACATCTGCCTATTGTTTAAATTCAATTACTTGCTCCTCCCCAACTGCTCCCTCATTGTATTATAAGCCTTTACTGCATAACACTTAAGTTGTCTAAGGCAGAAGAAATTTCTTACTCTGAAATATGGTTGCACTCCAGAATTCTACTCGAGGCATTATTTTAAAGTTGTTTGGAGAGTAATGTTCATAATATTACAATTTACAATCTTAAAAACTAGTCTTAACTACTGATAAGACTAGTGTCCATATTTTGTCCATATGTCCAAAATTTTTGTCCATAAATTTTGAGAGACATAAAGAGATGATATAATTGGATCCTTTTTAAAATCCTTATTTCATTTATTTTATACATTAAAATAATATAGCGAGAATGCAGGCTTTAAAAAGTTGGAGGTGTCCATATTTCTTTCTCTCTCTTTCTCATATATACACACACATATATGCACACAAATACACATGAACATATACTGTAAGAACCCTAGCTTTAGAAAGATATCTATGGAAATAAGTAAAGTGACGCAAAGGATCATACAGTTGGTATATGTTAAAGATGGACCTTCCTTCCTCTTAGACCAAATCTTTATAGAAAATGTATATCCTACTGGAAGTATGCTTGAAAAAAAGGTTCATTTTTTTCCTGTTCATTTTGGCTTTCTCAGGAATTTATGCAGAATAATCCTTTAAGGAATATTTGTATAACTGAATATAACCAATTATAAATATATATAGACATATTTATAACATATACAAATATACACACACATATATACATACATACATGTCTTTTGCCAAAATATCTTTAACATTTTCTCAGCCTAGTATAGGCAGATAGGTTACAAATACATGTCTCTTCACAGAAAATATTATTTTACTTGTAATTCTACATCAGGCATGACTGTTCTCTTCCTGACCTACATGCATAACTAAAGTAATCAGTAAGGGGGAAGAAATATAGGCATCATAACAATCCCTCTAGTAATGGGCCAAAAATACCTAATATAGAGAACTAGAACTAAAATAGCTCAGACTTTCATGCCATTAATGCATATCTCAATGCACTTTCCTTTCAGATTTAAAGTAATAGAGTGTCTTTGCAGAAATGATAAAAGATCCAGGTTATTAAACACTTCTTTTCTTTCAGCTTCTGCATTGATTAATGCAGTGAGTTCACGTAGCTGTAAAGTTATACTGATGTCCTCTTTAGAACATGTTTCACATGACTTTTCTTAGAAAAGGAAAGAAAAGCTTGTCAAATACTAGAGTAAATGAGATATCTCATTTGCATAGAAATATGCTACAAACCCAAGTTAGTACTGTGGCTTCCCTACAACTGTTTCTGCCTCTCCAAATGTAGACAAACTCTTATAGGCCTGAATATAAGAGAGGAAAGGACATTTGAATTTTTTAATAGTTAACATTTTGCCACTCTACATTTTTCTCAACAGTACCAGCAGAATCTAGTGCTTGCTCCTTTTTAATGGTCAAAGACACACAGAAAAGCAACTATATATCCACAAGTTTTTTGTTTCCCACATTGTATCATTTCATCCTGTTACAGTTACTCTTTGATTTAAAACAACCTTGTAAATAAAATACCAAAAATTTACTGTACTATAAAAATATTTTATCACTGATTCCACTGCCAGGAAGTACAGAGGAAGTCAAATAAATTAAATCAGAATTCTTTACTGTTTGGCTTAAATTGTTACTCACAATAGGCTAGTGGCTATTTGCACTTCTATTTTAAATGACTTTTGCTTCCTGACAACATAAAATTATCTGCTTTTGTCTTAAAAATATTTAGGCATTCATGCTTAGTAAAGTGAGACCACACTAACATAGGGCTCTCTGTCCTACAAAGAAAGTTATACTTATCCAGTATCAATTAGTTATTGTTTCTAAGCCTAATAAGTTATTCATTAATTGAAAATAACTAGCTCATCAACCCACAGATTAACTACCTTACGGAAAAGGATAAGGAAATAATCAAAACCACTTAGCTTTTCCATTATGACTTTTCATGTTTAGGATATCTATCTGTCATCATGAAACCTGATATGAAGATATTCAGACATTTGCTAATAGGAATAGGATCCCTTCTTTGGTTCTGCAGTATTGCTATAAACCCCCCCCCCAAAAAAAAAACTTCATAATCTCTTATCCTTTCTGAATCTTGTCCTCATCCTGTAAGTTATACATAGAAGATGGATTTAACAAAATGAAAGTCTCTATATTATAATTTTAATATCTTACCTTTTTACATCTACCACCAGATCTATATTTTTATGTGTGTTCTTCTTGATAGAATGCATGATGCTTGAGGACAGAATCTAATTAATTTTTGTCTTTGTATCCTGAGCATCTAAATCAGTGGGTAGCACAGAACAGATAATTAAGAGTTGCTTTTTAAATGATTGATGAAATGATAAAGAGATACCATTAAGAAATTAGAACTACTCAAATCTAATTTTACTTGTTTCCTCTACAGAGAAAAATCATCTTGTAACTATAATAATTAATATTATCTAATGAATTCAAGTAACCAAGCCAAGGAAAATGAAATCATTGCAATTAGCTGGGATTATTAAGCATTTGTGCTTTCCAAGATCAGAGATCTCTAAAAGGTCTCTGTGAATAATAGAAATAGTTCAAGAATGGACACAGATAACAGTTTATTCATTTAAAATTATTTTGTTTATATTTATTAATATTTTATTTTCCCAATTACATGTAATAATAATTTTACATGTTTTTTTTCAAAAAGTATAAGATTCAAATTGTCTTCTTCCTTTCTTCCTTTCCTTCTCCCAGGGATTACAAATAGTTTGATCTGGATTTTACATGTATTATCATCCAAAACATTTTTTTTCATATCAACCATTGTTGAAAGAGAACACTAAAACCTCAAAATAAAAACGCAAATGGGGGCAGCTGGGTTGCTCAGTGGATTGAGAGCCAGGCCTAGACACAGGAGGTCCTAGGTTCAAATCCGGCCTCAGACACTTCCTAGCTGTGTGACCCTGGGCAAGTCACTTGACCCCCATTGTCTACCCTTGCCAATCTTCCACCTATAAGTCAATACACAGAAGTTAAGGGTTTAAAATTAAAAAAAAAAACCGCAAATAAACGTAAGTGAAAAATAGTGTACTTTAGTCTACATTCTGAGTTGAACAGTTCCTTCTCTGGAGGTAGATAGCATTCATTGTCATAAGACCTTAAGTTCTTCAGAATTATGCTGTATCATTGCATTATTGAAAATAGTTAAGTCTTTTGCTATTGATGATCATAGAATATTGTTTTTATTGTATATAATGTTTTCTTGGTTATTCTTATTTCATTTTTCATCAGTTCATATGTCTTTCCAACTTTTTTCTGAAATTATCCTACTGATAATTTCTTATAGAACTATTTAATAATATTCCATCACCATCATATACCACAATTTATTTAGCCTTTCCCCAATTAATAAACATCCTCTCAATTTATAACTTTTTGCCACTACAAAAAAAGCTTCTGTAAATAGTAAGGTAGAAGTAGATTCTTTTCCCTTTTTTATCTCTTTCAGACAAGACCTAGTAGTAAAATTACTGGATAAAAGGATATACACAGTGATCAATAATGAATGACTCACTATTACAAATAAGACAAAGATCAAGGATAACATCAATCAATTCATGGTGCAAAAGCATATCTACCTCCAAAGAAGGAACAGAGTCTGAATGTAGACTGAAACATACCATTCTTCATTTATCTCCTCCATAATTTTTTTCTCAAGTTTAAACAATATCTTTCTTGTTTTACAACATGACAAACATGGGAATATTTATCATATGATAATATATGTAAATATATACTACCTACAACATATTTCCTACCTTATTTAGCAGTGAGGAGGGGTTGGAGGGATGGAAAGAACATGGAACACAAAATGTCAGAAAACAAAAATTTTAAGTTATATTGACATGTAATCTGGAAAAAAATTAAAACAAAAAATTATATTGTATATATTTTAAAAGTATTTTTCTTCATACATATTATTTCTTTCCAAAAGAATTTCATATTTTTATAGTAATGTTAGAATTCATATTTGTCTGTGAATTTTGATATGTTAGCACATATTAGGCATTTAATTAAGTACTAGTGAGAAGTAGATCCATGATGGTAGAGAAAGTACACAGATCCAGGTGTTGTCTACCAAATTACCCCCCAAATTGTGAATTAATGCCTCAAAAGGAATATCATAGTAACACAATCCTCAAAGAGATGGAATCAATAATTTTCAGTCCAAAACAACTTAGAAGGTCTGCACAAAAGATCTGATGCACCAAGGTGAAATGAAGCACAGAGCAGTATGCTAAGGTGCTCTCTATCATGGTAGTAAGTCTTTGGCACAGTTGAATTAGCAGAAAAGCTTCTAGAGCCCTCACTCACAGACAGTAGTAGGAATTGAGGAACTTATCAGAAAGAGATTATAGGAGTCCCTTTGATGGATCTTGGCGCAAGATTCTTGTTTCATTGCCCGTGTACATTTCCAGGGAGTAGTTGTGGGGTGAGGTTTCAAGGTAAGGAGGAGCACTACTAAACAACAGCTCTTGTGGCAAGAGTGGATCAGAGGACCCTGGGAACAGTTCCAAGGTGGGAAAAGAGTGTTTGTGGTTGCACACAGTTTGGAGCACTTCTTCTACAATATTATCACTTTGGAAGAAATGAAAGCAGATAAAGCCCCAGAAGCAGCTTTGAAAGCAATTAACTGCAAAAAGAAGCTAAAGCTTGGGTTGAACTGTCTTCACCACAATTAAAGAGCTTAACTTTCACAACTTTTTTAAAAATTAAAAGATAATAAAAGGACTGCAAAATGAGCCAACAACATAAAATTAACTCAACACAGTTGACAGGAAAGACCCCAACACAAACTCGGAAGAAGATAACAAAGTCAATACTGCTGTTTCCAAAACCTCCAAGAAAATGTGAATTGCTTACAAGACCAAAAATAATTAATATCCCAAATGGAATATCCAAAATCAAATAGGTGGAAGAAAATTTAGGGAAATAAATGAGAGTGTTACAAGAAAATCATGAAAATAGAGTTAATAGCTTTGCAAAGGAGGTACAAAAGATATTAAAGAAATAAATACATTAACAAACAGAATAGGACATTTTGTAAAAGAGGTACACAAATCCAATGAAAAGAATAACTTCTTAAAAAGCAAAATTGGCCAAATGGAAAATGAGGTACAAAAGCTGACTCAGGAAAATCATGCAAAAATGGCAGACTAGAAAAAAGAAAAGTTAAAAAAAACTCTGAGAATCTTTTCTAATCAAACTTAAAATAATGATTCAAAATTAGTACTAAAGTGAAAGAACCAACAATGGAATGGAGTGAAGTAAATTTCCTGCAGAAAACAACTTGAAAGGAAGGCAAAGAGGGTCTGGTTCACTAAGGTTAAAGGTGAGCACAACCCACAGAAAGGCTATATTAAAGAGTACAGGCACACACCAACAGCAAGACCCTCCTCCACACACCTACTATTCCAGGTTCTGAATCTGGGCTCGAGCCAATTTCAAGACCCTGAAACCCTGACTAAGCCAAATATAATGCAACCTCACTCATATCCCTTAAATTTCTAAGCACTACTGGAAGCCTGCACTGAGGCCCCAAGTCCTGACACAGGGGAGTTCACAGTGTGCCTGAATGGTGAGACTCTAAACCTCTACCTAATCCCAAAATGGGTCCACAAGTCCCACTTTAAGGCAGTCAATAGGGTGCCTAGTTGGTGCAAGCCAAAGGTGTTCAGGCTAAGAGCCCTTGCACAAGGTTACAGAGAGGACCTAAACCCCAGGGCAAAGCATTAAATAGTACTAATGTCCTGTGTAAGCACAGATTGATACCCAAAGTCCCTTCCTAGGTCTCAGGCTAGATCTTGAGCCCCAAGATAAAGAAGCTCACAAAGCTCTGAGCACTGCAAAGCATCAGCAATCCCAAGAGGAGAGTGAATCTACAGTAGGAGGTGAATTTTAGAACTTCCAATCCAGAGGCCATTGTATCACCTTGGAAGAACTGAAATTTGGAGAAACACAGAAACAGTGAGGAAAATTTGAAGTTTAAGAGAGTGCCCTCTCAATCCTGAGAACAGAGCCAGCATTTAAGATGAAAGTAAAGTCATGAAAAAGTCTAGGAAAATGAGCACATGTTAAAAAAACCTAGACACCAAAACATTTTACAAAAACATAGAAGATCAAGACAGAATCAGAAGGGAGCAGTGAGAGGAAAACAGGTTTTTGAAAAGCTTCAAAGAAAAATGTAAATTACTTAAATATGTAAAAGAGATCAAAAAGGATTTCAAAAATAAATTAAGAGAGGCAGAGGACAAATGGGAAAGGAAAATGATAGCAAAACAAAAGAGAATGGACCAAAAGGAAAAAAGAGTTACAAAAATTCTAATGAAGAAAAGAGTTTCTTAATAAGTAGAACTGATGAAATGGAAAAGGAAGCTTAAAGCTCACAGAATAAAATAATTATTTAAAAATTATAATTGAGCAACTGGAAGCTAATAACATCATGAGACAACAAGAAAAAACAAAACATAACCAAAAGAATGATAAAAAAAATAGAAGAAAACATGAATTATCTCTTTAGAAAACAATTGTCATGGAAAATAGATCCAGGAAAGATAATTTAAGAATTATTAGAGTACCTGAAAGCCATAATTAAAAAAAAACCTAGGCACCCTCTTATATGAAATTAGCAAGAAAATTGTCCTGATATTCTTGAATGAGGGTAAGATAGAAATGGAAAGAATCCACTGTTCAACTACTGCAAAAAATGCCCAAATGATGATTCCAATTAATATTATACCTAAAGTAAGTTGTTTCTAGGCCAAGGAGAAAATACTGCAAGCTTATTAAGCAATATAATAAAAATGATAATTTTATTTAAAGTAATTTGCTTATTCAGTGCCATACCAATAATTATTTGGTTTAATTATAAATTAATTGTGTTCATAATTAATTATAATTACACCATAATTATAATTATACATGTAATATTTGTATTAGTAATATTTATATTATATCTACTATTTATTAATAATTGATTATATTTATATTATATATAATATATAATGTTAATAATAATTATAAAACAAAAATTATTTTAAAGAATTAAAAAGATAACATAATCTGGAAGGAAAAAATGGTCAAGAATATGAAGGGAATTAATGAAAAAGTAATGTGAAGTAAGATGGGTTAGCAGTACCACATCTGAAACTTTACCAAAAAGCAGTAATCATAAAAACAGTCTGGTACTGTCTAAGATAGATTAGTAGATCAATGGAAGAGATTAGATACACAATATACAGGGAAATGACCTTCAAAATTTATTTTCTGATAAACCCAAATTTATAAACATTTTGGATAATTACTTACTATTTAACAAAAATTGCTGGGAAAACTGTAAATTGGTATGGCAGAAACCATATGTCACACTCAAAATCATATCTCACCCCCAAAAAACAACCCCTCAAATAAGTATATGATTTGGATATAAAGAGTTATACTATGAGTAAATTAGTACATAGACTAGTTTACCATCAGAGCCATTAAGAAGGAAAGAATTTATGATCTACATGTGACAGAAGCATTAAAAGATGTAAGAATGCATTATTTTGATTATGTTCAATTAAATTAAAAAGTTTCTTTTTCTTACAAACAAAATCATTAAAACCAAAATCAGAATGGAAGTAACAAATTGGGCGGAAATTATAACATATCTTTCTATTAAATGTTTCATTTTTCAAATATTAGAGAACTAAGTCAAATATATAAGAATACAAGTCATTCTTCAATTGAGAAAAGGTCAAAGGACATGATCAAGCAATTTTCTGATGTAGAAATCAATATTATCAATAATCATATAAACATATTCTAAATCACTCTTGAAAAAAGAAGTGGAAATTAAAACAACTATGATGAACCATCTTACACACATATCATATTATCCAATATAAGAGTAAAGGAAAATGAAATATGGTGCAGAGGATGTGGCAAAATTGGGTCAGTAATGCATTGTTGGTGAAGTTTTAAACTGATGCAACCATTTTTATAGTAATTTGGAAATATGCCCAATGGGCTTCAAAACTATGTATATATACCACCTGATCTTGTAATACCATTACTGAGTCTATAAACCAAAGAGATCACATAAAAGGGGAAAGGACATACTTTAAAAAACACCATTAATAGCAATTATTTTTGTGGTAGCAAAGAATTGGTAATTGAGGGGATGTACATCAATTATGGAATGGCTGAAGAAATTGTGGTATGTATTGGTGATGGAATACTATTGGGCAAAAAGAAACAATGAGTAGGATGATTTCAGAAAAAGCTAGAAAGAATTACATGAACTGATGAAGAATGAAATAAGCAGAAACAAGAGAGCATTGTACATAGCAACAGGAACATTGTATAACAATCAACTTTTAAATACTTAGCTACTCTCAGCAAAACAAGATCCAGGACAATTCTGAAGGACGTATTACAAAGAATGTTATCCAATTTCAGAGAAAGAACTGTTGAATTCAGGCTCAGAGAAAAGCATATTCTTTTTCATGTTAGCTTATTTATGGTTTTTGTCTTGGCGTTTTTGTTTTATATGCCTATTATCCTACCACAATAGTCAGTATGGATGTATGATTTAAATGATAATAAATGTATAACCCAGATGAAATTGCTTACCATCTTTGAGAAAGGAGAGGGAAGGGAAGAGTTAGAGAAAATTTAGATCTTATAATTTCAGAAAACATATGCTGAAAATTATATGTAATAAGGAAAATAAAATATCTGACTAAAAATTAAAATCATGCCTTAAAAATTGAATTTGGTAAATAGAAGCTAATGACTCCATGATACATCAAGAAACTATCAAATGAAGTTAAAAGAATGAAAAAATAGAAGAGAATGTGAAATATCTCAATGGAAAACCAACTGTCCTAAAATAAATCCAGGAGGGAAAACCTAAAAATTATTGGGCTTCCTGAAAATCATATTTTTAAAGTGGTTAGACATAATCTTTCAATAAATCATCAAGGCAAACATCGACATTTAGAACCATTGGTCAAAAATATATATTGAAAGAATGAACCAATCACCTTCTGAAAGAGATATCAAAAGAATAACCCCTTATAATATTATAGACAAATTCTAGAAAACTTAGATCAAGCTAAGATATTCAAAGCAGTCAAAAAGAAATAATTTGAAATCATGGAGCTACAGTTAGTAAAACAAAATGTATAGCAACTTCTTTATTAAAGGATTGGAGGGCCTGGGATATGATATTGCATAGGGCAAAGGAGCTAGAATTTCAATGAAGAATCACTTGCCAAGGAAAAATGATCATAATCTTTCAGTGGAAAAAATTGCCATTCAATCATATAGATAATTTTCAAACATTCCTGATGAAGAGACCAAAGTTGAATAGGAAAATTGGCTCTCAAATATAAGACTCAAGAGAAGCATAAAGAGGGAAACAGAAAAGGAAAATCAAAACATATCAATAATTTTAAACTGTTTACATACCTACATGGGAAGATGATTCTTATAACTACTAAGAACTTTATCATTATACCAATTAGAAAAGCTATACATAGACAGAGAGCAAGGATGTGAGTTGTTTTTGATGGAATGAAATAAAAAATAAAATTAAGGGATGAGAAAGAAATTATTGCATATTAAAGAGGCATTAAAGAGCTTTTACAGTAGAAGGGAAGAATGGGAGAACTGGAAAGGAAGGTACATGAAACTTACTGCAATTGGTATTTGATCAATGAGGGGAAAATATACAAAATCAATTGAGTATTGAAATCTATCTTACCATAATGGAAAGTAGGAAGGGAAGAGAATAACAAAAGGGGGTGGGGCTTATGGAAAAGAAAAAAATGGTAAATTGGGAGAGGTGGTAGTCAGAAACTAAACAGAGGGAAATAGAAAGTAGTATCATACACAGTAATCATAATGGCACCAAAAGTTTCTGCAAGTATTTCTACTAAAGACTTCATTTCTCAAATACATAGAAATGAATCAAATGTATAAGAATGCAAATAATTCCCCAATGGATAAATGGCCAAAGGATATGGATAGATAATTCTCAAATGAAGCAATTAAAGTCCATTCATGCAAAAGATTATCTAAATCACAATTAGAGGAATGCAAATTAAACAATCTGAAGTAATACTTTGCATTCATCAGTTATCACAGAAAAGGAAAATAATAAAACCTGGGGAGGATGTGGGAAAATTGAGCCACAAGTGCTCTATTGTGGGAGTAATAAACTCATTCAATAATTGTAATCTTTTTTGTTATTTTTTGAGTTTCCTTCCACAAAAGGAAATATGGAAAATGTTTTATATGGTTGACCATATAAAACATATATGAAATTACTTACTATTTCAAAGGAAGGGATACAAAAAATGTAAGGAAGGAGGGAAAGAGGAAGGAGAGAGGGAAAGAATCTGAAACTAAATATTACTCAGAAAATGATGAAAACTCTTTTATATGCATAAAAATGAGAGACTAGGGGATGCTTCTTGGGTAAATAACTGGTTTAATTGTTACAGAAAAATGACAGGGCTAGAAGTCTGCAGATTTTTCATCTGAACCTGAGACCCTGATCATTGACACAAAGAGGTTTACAAAAGTAAAAGAGAAACACAAGGTGGGAGGGATGAAGACTTAAAGGGGTCACTCTTTACATGTGTAGGAAGTAAGGTAAAGGATAGAGTATATTTTAGGGATTAGCTTTAAGAGGAAAAGAAAGGAATTTGGATACAAGTCCTGGGAGAGTATTCTGAGGAAAGAAGGATTGTGGGAGTTTTTTAACTGTTAACTGCCATTGCTCTCTGTCTGTTTTTCCATGGAACTGGAGGAAGGAGGTTTTGCTCTGAGAGGTTTTCCCTAGGTAGTCATAATTTCATGGAGAGATTATTGACTCCTTGACTGAGAATCTGCTTTGGAGAAAACTGTGTTCCCTGAGGTACAGGGACCATCTGCCAGTGGCCTATCTCCTAGAAATGTTCTTAGGCCAAGGTAATCCAAAGATTGTCATCTGGGACTTTGGGTTATATAGTGCAACCAACCCCAGTTCTTTGGATAAGAGCTCAAATTCACCTGTGAGTCCTTCCCTTTTTCCTCTTTTTGTTAATCCATAGTAATTAGAGTAGTTTAGAGTCAGATAGCTTTCTTGGGGTTTAGATAAGAGCAGGGAGATATAAGAAGGGATAGAGAAGACCAGAAGACAGATCCATGATGATATCACTGCTTGGAGGGAGGAGATATAACTGGATATATTTAGGGCTCTGTTTATTATTTGCCTAACATTAATGAATTTGATTTTACTATTTTAAGGTTTGTGCTTCACTGGCACTGGGGATCCTTCCTAGGGGGGTTGTATCATCTTACATCCCTCTAGGAAGGTTAGCTATTTCACATGAGTAATATTGGCTTATAGTTAATGGACAAATCTGAACACTTTTGACCTGGGCTTCTTTACAGGTCATTCTTGACATAATACATTCTCAATCCCCATGAGTCCTTTGGGTATACCCTGGTCTACCAGACTCAAATCTTATAAAAAGTCCTATCCTCCATTATCTTTAGTTGACCTTCAGGACCCTATAACCTTTTACATGAATTAGTTTTATATAAAATAGAGTATAAAATAGAGTCATGCATCTAGTATTAACATAGTAACTTACCAATGATTACTATGGTAACACATACACTTAAAGTGACTATGACAATACATTTATTTGAAATTATGACTCAGATATTAAATAGGGATCACATTTTTAATCTGGTTACATATACATACTCTTTTAGGGGACTATATTCTTAATACAAATCACACAGTTACAAGGTATCAAACTAAAGGAATTCTTAATCTAATACACATGCATTGCTGCTTAATTAAATTTCTTACTTTCACATGTAATTGGTGAGAAATAAAATCAATTTCAAAATAAACACAAGAAATTAAAAATGGTTTTAGGCATGAATAAATGAATGAATTAATGCATATAAATACAATGATTATGATTTTTATAAATGCAATAAATTAGGTAAGAATATTAAATATTTTATATAATTGTTTACATTCATAAAGTTCTTGTCAAGATGATAAGTGTAGGTGATCATATTGTTTAATATCTGCCATTATTTCACAAAAAGTATTTTAATCTTCTTTTATAAATGTTTTTCACTTTAGAATAAAGAAAGTATATTACTAATTAAAATAGTCTAATGATTTTTTTCAAATTTTATGAAATTTACTAACATCTTCCTCTGATAATTCAAATTAATGGAGGTAATCTTGAATTCCTAAAGTAGCACTCTCCAAATTTTGGCCAGTTTGACTGAGTTAGAAAGTCTTCAGTATGCACCAGGAAATATATTTCATACCTGTCATCTAACTAACAATTTAATCAAAATTGAATGGATTCATAATGCTGTTGGTTACAGGGTGATACAATTTTCAGTCATGATAACTCACAGACAACATATATATTCAGGTGTAGAGAGATTGAAACATATATTACTTGGAGTGCTTACATAAATGAAGTCAAAGCCTCTTCAAACAATGGATATAAAACACCTTATATTATCATTTTCATATCCTTCAAACAAAAATTGTAATTTTAGAATTTAGATTATTATATGACAGCTGCCATGACATAAATATTTCATACAAAAAACTGAAATAATAATATTATTCTAGTAGAAAAGATGGATATTTCTTGATGAACAGAAACTTAAAATTTTACTTTTTTGACAAATTAAAAGCATAATTAATTTTATTTTCCTTTTACTTTGTATTAGTAAGAAAAGACAGTGCAGTTTATTCTTTGAAAATGAAAAATAAGTATTTTTTATCTTTAGTTCTTATGATAAAATATTATCACTTGATCATGGATATTTGCATTTTAACCTCCATCATTCACATGTGTCATATTGTACTAAAAGGTATGCTAAACTAATCAGTGTATTTAACAAACTTGCTTACAAAAGTTTAAGATGACAGGTAAGTGACCTTATTGATTTTTTAAAAGTATTATTTTATTTTATTTTTTTAAATCCTTACCTTCTGTCTTGAAGAAGAGTGTCTACCAGAAGAGTGGTAAGGGTAGGCAATGGGGGTCAAATGACTTGCCCAGGGTCACACAGCTGGGGAAGTGTCTGAGGCCAGATTTGAAACAAGGACCTCCAGTCTCTAGGCCTGGCTCTCAATCCACTGAGTGGTCCAGCTGTGCCTTATTTATTTAGTTTTTTTTTTTTATTTTAGCCGAAACTTTTAGTAGTAAAATACTAAGAAAGAACTGAGAAAGAACATATAGGAATAAGTAAAATTGAGAATATGGTGGTTTTTGAGGCAAAAAATTATACAGAAAATTGGAAATCAAAGCTGGAAGAAGATAAGAAAAGATTGATTAGTGATATTAATAAATTTTCTCTCACATAGGAGAATTTTTTTCATCATGGCATATAAATAACCCCCCAAACCTTTTTTTCTACTTTTAATGCTATTATTTCAAAACCAGTGTTTAATAGTATTTCTTCTGTAATGGCAAACTTACCCAGCTATTACCTTTTTTTCAGAATATATGAAACCTAGAATGATTATGTTATGGCTATACTATTATTTCCTGTATTATTTATTTTAATTTCTCTATTGAAAAAGAAATAATTGTCAACTCACTAATGCTATTTTAATCATCCTTCCTTACAATGGCTGTTTTTCATGTAACCTTCTCCCTTTCTTTAGCCCCCACAATTTACATTTCCAAGTTCTAAAATTTAATTGCAATCTAAATTTTAATTCATGCCAAATATAACTGAGTCAAAAGATCAAAGAAGAAATAACATCTTTAAAGATGAGATAAGGGAAATTTTAAATACTAAAGTTTCAATGACTTCCATATTCCTAATTTTTGAGGAAATATCATGTTCTATAAGAATAGTTCAGGTAATATTATTTTGTAATAACATTCTACTTAGGGGGAGAGGATAAAAATAATATAACAACATTTAGAATTTTACTTTCCTCTTAGCCTTAGAAAAATGGAGAGAAAGTTTTTGGGAAAAAATTTATGAAAGCTTACCTTTACTGGGGTGATTGATTTTGATATTTAAAAAAGACTATTTTCTGTAGTCAATTTTCTCTAAGTGCATATGTGACTGCTTGAGTTACCTTTGTTTAATAAAGTTTATGTTAACTGTAAAAAAATTCCATGATCCTCAAAATAATAACTTTACATCCCATTCTTTTGAAGATGAGTTTTTTTCATTCATATCTCATTTACATCATATATTATTGTAAATAGCCTACATTAAGAAAAATAAAGACATAACATTGGAAAATGTATATATTTCTAGGTAAATTATTATGGTCCTGGTCCTAGGTTCTTTTAATGCCACCATCAAGGTTGTGGAGGACTTACTCCCACTTGTCTCAAAAGGGTAGCAATAACTAGGATGGAATAAAAAGAGAGTCAGGCAAAGATTAAAAAACAAAACAGGGAGTTCCAGTAAGATGGCGGTGTAGACGGAGCTAATCTTAAAACCTCCGCACCCTTACACACTGAGATAGAAAACAATATGCTTCAAGAAGAAACAGGACCGAATCTAAGAATGGGACAGAGCAGGGGGAACCCTACTGCAGTACAACTAAAAAGGTACCCCAAGAAAAAGTCTTCAATACTTGAACTGTCGGGACTGAGGGCATATAAGGGGAATCCCAGGATCCCAAGACACCTCCCCCAGGTGCAGTACAGAGTCTCCAGCTACCTGGGAAATCTCAGGGCTGGTGGGTGCACTGGTTGGGAGAGAGGGCCTTGCTGGCATAGGACTCAGGGAGTCAAACACAGACACTGGAGAGGTGACTGGAGGAGAAAACCAGAGAAACACAGCAAAAACACCCAGAAGAGGGTGGCTTAGAGGGAGCCAAAACCCAGAGCATAGACAGCGTGGCTTCCTCATACCAAGATAGAGAATGCAAGGTTTCAAGAGGAAAGAAAAACAGATTAAACACAGTGGATAGCGCAGGGGGACCCCACTGCTGGAGAGTTCAGTTCAGCAAAAAAATGCTCCTTGTCACCCCACCTTTTTTGGTTTTTTGTTTGTTTGTTTGTTTTTCCCTCCCCTCCAGGCTTTGAGGTTTTAGCCTCAGGGCAGACTAATCCAATCCATACAGATTTAATCCCAACAATTGGACAGACAAGAAGTCTTCCAAGGGTAAAGAAAGTAACTTACCCTTGGGGGGAAGATCTTTCATCAAAGATCATTAAATATATATTCTCAAATTAGCAGAACAAGGAAGGGGGAAAAACATGAGCAAGCAACAGAAAAAGAGAAAAGAAATGACAATTGACAGCTTCTTTCAAGGAAGTGAAAAGAGAGCAAATGAAACAGAAATAGAAGAAGAAGTAGTTCCAGTGAACTGGACACAGGCTTTGGAAGATCTCAAAATTCAATTACCTCAAGAATTTAAAACTCAATTAATTCAAGAACTTCAGGAACTCAAAAAACAATCAAGAGAGGCTGAAGACAATTTGAAAAAGGAAATACATGAGCTAAAACAAGAAAATAAAGTATTAAAAGCCAGAATTGGCCAGCTTGAAAATGAAGCAAAGAAGGCAAAAGATGATCTTCGAAGAAAATCAGACCAAAAAGAGAAGGATGACCAAAAAGCAAGGGATGAAATTCAGTCTTTAAAAAACAGAACTCAACAACTAGAAGAAAATGACTTCACAAGGCAGCAAGAATATATTAAACAAAATAAAAAACATGAAAATTTGAGGAGAATATGAAACACTTCATTGATTCAAGCAAAGATCTGGAGAACAGAGCTAAAAGAGACAACTTAAGAATTATTGGTTTAGCAGAATATCATGATGAAAGAAAACATCTAGATAGCATTTTACAAGAAATTATCAGAGAAAATTGCCCAGAAATTCTTGAACAAGAGGGAAAAGTGGAAATTGACAGGATCCACAGATTACCTCCTACATTTAATCCACAACTGACAACTTCCAGGAATATTATAGCCAAATTCAAAAACTACCAGACCAAGGAAAAAATATTACAAGCTGCTAAAAAGAAGTCATTCAGATATCAGGGAACCACAGTTAGGATAACACAGGATCTGGCTGTATCTACATTGAAGGACCAGAAGGCACAGAACACAATATTCTGGAAAGCAGGAGAACTGGGTCTACAACCAAGAATCAACTATCCAGCAAGACTAACTATATTATTGCAGGGGAAAGTATGGTCATTCAATAAAATTGAGGACTTCCAAACATTCATCAAGAAAAACCCGGACTTAAACAGAGAGTTTGCTGCCCAAACCCAGAACTCAAGAGAATCAACATAAGGTAATTAAGAGAATGGGGGGAGGAGAAAAAAATTCTTTTTTTAAAGGGACACAACAAATTCAATCAATTTATATCCCAAGAAGAAAAGAAGGTATTGGCAAATATTAAAAATTATTATTACCAACACAGTAACTAGAAGTTTACATAGAGGGAACAGGGACTAACTGTAAAGGATGAAATGTCAAGAGATATATAAATATATGTGCATATATTTATATATATATATGTATAAATATATACAAAACTAGGTGGGGAGAAGATAACAATAAGAAAAAAGGAAAGCAAACAAAAAGGAATAAATTTATATTCCATAAAGAAGCACATGGGATCAACAGAGGAAAAATAACAATACATTGTAAGGGTAAAGAGGTTAGAGAGAGGGAATATTCAATACTTCAGTGCATTGAAATCAACTTAGAGAAGAAAAATCAGATCCATAGGGGCAGAAAATTGATTCATGCCCTATAGAGAAGTAGAAGGGTAACAAAGGGACTGGTGGGGAGGGAAGCAATAAAGTGAGGGAGAGGGCTTGGGTGAGAGCACTGTGTGGCTTTAAGTAACAATAAGAGCAGAATAAGAAGGGGGGGGAGAAAGGGAAGTACAACAAGGGAGGAAATTATAGGAACCGATTAAAAACAAAACACTGATATAGAAGGAAACAGTGAAAGAAGAAAGAACAGGACTAGGAGAGAGACTCAAAATGTCTGGGAATGCAGAGTTGATAATTATAACTGTGAATGTGAATGGGATGAACTCACCCATAAAACGGAAGCAAATAGCAGAGTGGATTAGAAACCAAAACCCAACCATATGTTGTTTACAAGAAACACATATTAGACAGACAGACAGAGATAGAATGAAAATGAGAGGATGGAGCAAAATCTTTTGGACTTCAAATGAGAAAAAGAATGCAGGGGTGGTTATCGTGATCTCTAACAGAGCCAAAGTAAAAATAGATAAGGTTAAAAGAGATAGGGAAGGTTACTACATCCTAATAAAAGGCAGTATAAACAATGAAGAAATATCAGTACTCAATATGTCTGCACCAAACGGAATAGCTTCCAAATTTCTAAAGGAGAAGCTAGTGGAGCTGAAGGATGAAATAGATAGCAAAACCATTCTAGTGGGGGACCTGAACCTTCCCCTATCAGATTTGATAAATCAAACCAAAAAATAAATAAGAAAGAGATAAGAAAAGTGAATGAAACCCTAGAAAAATTTGAGTTAATAGATATTTGGAGAAATATAGAGACAAAAAGGAATACACCTTCTTTTCAGCAGCACATGAAACATTCACAAAGATAGACCATGTAATAGGGCACAGAAACATGGCAAACAAATGCAAAAAAGCAGAAATAATAAATGTAATCTTCTCAGATCATAATGCAATAAAAATAGTTATTAGTAAGAATACATAGAAAGGCAAACCAAAAACTAATTGGAAATTAAATAATATGATTCTCCAAAATAATTTAGTGAAAGAACAAATCACAGAAACAATAATTTCATTGAAGACAATGACAAAGATGAGATATCTTACCCAAACTTATGGGATGCAGCCAAAGTAATTATAAGAGGAAAATTTATATCACTGAGTGCATATATTAACAAATTAGGGAGGGCAGAGGTTAATGAATTGAGCATGCAACTTAAAAAACTAGAAAATGAACAAATTAAAAATCCTCAGATGAAAACTAAATTAGAAACATGAAAAATCAAGGAAGAAATTAATAAAATTGAAAGTAAAAGAACTTTTGAATTAATAAATAAGACCAGAAGCTGGTATTTTGAAAAAACAAATAAAATACACAAAATATTGGTTAATCTAATTTAAAACAGGAAAGAAGAAAACCAAATTAATCGTATCAAAGATGAAAAGGGAGACCTCACCTCTAATGAAGAGGAAGTTAAGGCAATCATTAAAAACTATTTTGCCCAATTATATAGCAATAAATTTAACGATCTAGGTGATATCAATATTTGCAAGAATATAAATTGCCTAGATTAACAGCAGAAGAAATAGAATACTTAAATAATCCCATATCAGAAAAAGAAATTGAACAGGCCATTAAAGAACTCCTTAAGAAAAAATCACCAGGGCCTGATGGATTCACAAGTGAATTCCATCAAACATTCAAAGAACAATAAATCCCAATACTATACAAATTATTTGATATAATAAGCAAAAAAGGAGTCTTACCGAACTCCTTTTATGACACAAATATGGTACTGATTCCAAAGCCAGGTAAATCAAAAACAGAAAGAAAATTACAGACCAATCTCCTTAATGAACATAGATGCAAAAATCTTAAATAGAATACTAGCAAAAAGAGTCCAGCGAATGATAAAGAGGGTTATTCATCATGATCAGGTGGGATTTATACCAGGAATGCAAGGATGGTTCAACATTATGAAAACCATCCACATAATTGACCATATCAACAAGCAAACCAAGAAAAACCACACGATAATCTCAATAGATGCAGAAAAAGCCTTTGAAAAAATACAACACCCATTCCTACTGAATACACTAGAAACTATAGGAATAGAAGGTTCTTTCCTAAAAATAATAAACAATATATATCTTAAACCATCAACAAGCATCATATGCAATGGGGATAAATTAGAAGCCTTTCCAATAAGATCAGGTGTGAAACAAGGATGCCCATTATCACCTCTTTTATTTAGCATTGTACTAGAGATACTAGCAGTAGCCATTAGATAAGAAAAAGAAATTGAAGGCATTAAAATAGGCAATGAGGAGACTAAACTATCACTCTTTGCAATTGATATGATGGTCTACTTAAAAATCCTAGAGAATCAACTAAAAAGCTAATAGAAATAATCAACAACTTTAGCAAAGTTGCAGGATACAAAATAAATGCACATAAATCATCAGCATTTCTCTGTATTTCCAACACATTAGAGCAGCAAGAGGTAGAAAGAGAAACACCATTTAAAATCACCCTAGACAATATAAAATACTTAGGAATCAATCTCCCAAAACAAATACAGGAATTATACGAACATAACTACAAAACACTTTCCAAAAAAATAAAACCAAATCTAAACAATTGAAAAAACATTGATTGCTCTTGGGTAGAATGAGCTAACATAATAAAATGACCATTCTACTGAAATTAATTTACCTATTTAGCACCATACCTATCAAACTACCAAAAACATTTTTACTACATTAGAAAAAAACTATAACAAAGTTTATTTGGAAGAACAAAAGATCAAGAATATCAAGGAAAATAATGAAAAAAAAACGTGAAGGAAGGTGGCTTAGCAGTACCAGATATTGAGCTATACTATAAAGCAGCAGTCATCAAAACAATATGGTACTGGCTAAGAGACAGAAGGGAGGATCAGTGGAATAGACTTGGGGTAAGTGATGTCAGCAAGACAGTGTATGATAAACCCAAACAGTCCAACTTTTGGGACAAAAATACACTATTTGACAAAAACTGCTGGGAAAAATTAAAAAAAACAATATGGGAGAGATTAGGTTTAGATCAACATCTCACACCCTACACCAAGATAAATTCAGAATAGGTGAATGACTTGAATATAAAAAGGGAAACTATAAATAAGTTAAGTGAACACAGAATAGTATACTTGTCAGATCTCTGGGAAAGGAAAGATTTTAAAACCAAACAAGAGTTAGAGAAAATTACAAAATGTAAAATAAATATTTTTGATGATATTAAATTAAAAAGTTTTTGTACAAGGGAAAACAATGCAACCAAAATCAGAAGTGAAATAACAAACTGGGAAAAAATCTTTATAACGAAAAACTCTGACAGGGGTCTAATTACTCAAATATACAAGGAGCTAAATCAATTATATAAAAAATCAAGCCATTCTCCAATTAATAAATGGGCAAGGGACATGAATAGGCCATTTTCAGATAAAGAAATCAAAAGATATATTATGGTAAAATCGAATGAAATGGACATCTGTACTAGCAGCAATGCAATGACCCAAGACAATTCAGAGTTATTTATGAAAAGGAACACTATCCACATTCAGAGGAAGAACTGTAGGAGTAGAAACACAGAAGAAAAACAACTGGGTGGACACTTGGGTTGATGAGAACATGATTGGGGATGTAGACCTGAAAAGACCACACCCATGTAACTATCAATAATGTGTAAATAAGTCTTGACTGACCACACCAGTGGAAATGTGAATTAGCTAAGTGGGGGGAAGAGGGGAGTCAGGAGATGGGGGAGGGCGAAGTAAAAACATGACTTAGGCAACCAGGGAAATTTTTTTCTAAAAATAAAAAAAATACTTTTAAAAAATAAAAAAATAAAAATAAAAATAGAATAGGGTATATGGGGATTAATGAGCATTTTGATGAACTGTCAAGTGTAAAAGGAACTAATAAGATATAAATAGAATGCAAATAACTACTGGTAGGTTGATGTTAGAATCTGTAGGTTGAGATTTACCAAATGCTAAATTCAAAATCCAAATTCTATTTAGCAAGTTACAAGTCAGAAAACCAAACTACAAACAAGATAATTTACTAATCCAAGCAATAATATATTTCAGACTTTATTGCCCTTTCAAAAGCAATGCAGTTCATACTCTTCGAATTGGGTATTTTTTGGAAGGCAGAGATCTAAATCTTAGTGAGTAAATGTAGGATTAGAGGTAACTATCAAATATCTATTCTCTAGACTGCGAAGGGTGATTTGAAGTGATTCGAAATATATGAGGTATAAATTCCAAAGGATTATAAAAACCAGGACTAGGCCTAGGAAAATGGAGAAGCAAATTACATTTATATTTTGTATCCTTCCTTGTTGAAACTCCTTTCCCAGGAAACTTGTAATGCCATGCAAGTCTTGATGCCAAGCAGTCTCACTTTGGATTGCACTTCCTCCAGAATAACTGCCTACTCCTGACAAAGTTCTAAGCTCTGTTATCCTCTCCTTCTCTATATAAATGTATTCTATGTGTTATTCCAATGGGTCCTCTTCACAATTATCTGTCATATGGGGAAATTATTTGCAAGTTATATTAAGATACTAAAAATAACAATATTATTTTATCACTTCATAGAAATTTAAATTTGAATACTGGACTTGACTAAATGCCTAAAATCTAATAGATGACTCTTCAAAAATTGAAATTCTGCCACATCAATGACCTTGTGGGGTTTAGTGGGATATTTTAGATTCCTTTTCTCTCCTGCCCCAGATACATTATTACAAATTGACAGATATCAAGTTTGTTTAGGAAATGTTGGACAGCTCTGGATCTTTTTGAAGATATAAGAGCATCTCATTTTTCTCTCATGTATAAGAACTAGACCTATGATTTGATTTGTATAGAAGACTCCTAGGTAAGGAAATTACTTCATATCAAAGTAGGCATCCACTTTGTTTTCTTAGAAAATTGTATAGAGTAATGAGAAAAGTTATTTGTCTAGGTGACAAGTCCAGGATATGTCAGAAACAGGATTTGAACCCAGATCTTCTTTGTCTCAATGCCAGTTCTTGACCTACTACTCCAAATTGCCTCCTATTTCTAAAAAAAACATTTTCCCAGCTAATTAGTAAACCAGTATTCCTCGTGGGTTAAAAGTCTCTTATAATACTGTATAAACCACCCCACTAGTAAATCCCATTATGTTTTCTTTGAGATGACACACAGTTAGAAACCTGAAGTATGTAGGAAACTAGCACAAAGAAGAAATTCTGGGGATGACTAGCTATTAGATGAGTATTGTCAACCATTGCTTCACTGATTTCAGTTTGATTGCCTTTCAGGAAAAGCAATTAAAATGAATCACCACCAATCAGGAAACCTGATTATGGCTATCAACCACATTGATGAAGAAAAAGCACCTGCTTCCTTGGGGCAAGTATTATACAGCTGTATACAGGCCTGGGACTTAATTGCCCTGTAATTGTGACAGTGATTTAGAATAGGTCTCATTCCTCTATCCCCTCTTCATCTAGACTCTATCAATGGCAAAACCAGTAATCACCACTAACAATTTTCTCTCCATTGAAGGCAAGGTAATCTCTTCACTGGCCTTTTCAGAAAAACACAGGATATTTAATCACATATCTATGCCTTTGTTCATGTTCTCTCTTATACTTTTTGGTACTTTTGGGTAAGATTTACATGAATGCAATATTTTTCAAATATTAATATATATTTTGATACTTTCAAAGTTATACAATTTCATAGATGTTTGTACTCACACCACCTATTCTAATAGCACCTTTTCATAATTTCTTTTCCTATGCAATTCTTGCCCAAATATCATATATACTTCTTAGAGAACCTATGGACAAACTGGTATTCTTCTTGTTATTTTATTATGTAGTAGGTATCACCATCATACTGGAGAGGTGTATAGAATATTCATAAAATACAAGTTGGTTGAGGGTGTAATTTTGAATTTGTCTTTGGAAAATCCCACATGTTGCTGTTCTGCCTTAAAAAATATCCAGTCAATAAATATTTGCTTGATTCATTATTTACTTTCTCAATTTGAAATTTAAAGCAAAATCTCTAACTCCTTTTTCAATTATAAAAATTCTCATCAATGTGTTTTTATTCTCCTTGATCAACTCTCCCTCTTTTTTGTGAACATGTTTCAGACTCTTTACAACTAACATAAGTTTATTTTTGTTGCTTTTGCTTCTATATCCATGGTGCTTAGCAAAAGCACATAATAGGTATTTAAAATATTTAATGATTAAAATTTATAATCTTAGTTATTTTGAGTTTTGTTGTTTCAGTATTTATATCAATAAATTGTCTCTAGAATTGTGTGAAAGAAATATATTTCCTACCCCTCTAGCAGTGAGTAGTTGTAGTTCATTAAAGACAATTCACAATTCTACCCTTGCAATTTATCCCAACCCATTTTCTTTCTCAAATCCAGATTCAGTTCAATCTTTTTTCTGTGTTTCATTTGGCCAAAATAAAACTATTAATAGGTCCTAAGATGTAGTAGATCTTATCGGTCTAATCTATCATGTCCAGTGTGATTAGTTGGATCAATCTATTTAAGTGTGTTGTGGATTTGAATAAAGAAAATTTTAGGTATTTTGAGACATCTACACTTAGGAAAATGTCGATCAGCCTTTCAGATTTGCAAGCACATCTTCCTGTAGTAGGTGTGTCTAGCACAATTTACAGTCTGATACATAAATGGAACCTTTTGAAATGCACAAATCTAGAGTGTGTAGGCTTTTGACCTTCTAATAATGGAAGGAGCTAAGTATAGGCTAAATAACAATAAACACAGGAATTAGTTCAATTTGTTTGACAAACAAAAATAAAATTATTGGATTTATCAGTTAGTCTAGATTTTTTGTGTCTCTCTCTTCCCAAGCTAGAGAAAATGTCCATTCTAATAACTAGACTACATTATAATCATTTGGAGATATGTCTACAATTTCTTTAGAATTTCTTCTTTTCTCTAGATGTTTTGAAGTTCATCCTCCATTACATTGCTGAATAATTTTGGAAAGTGATGTTACCCTAATAATTTGGTTTCATCTAAGGGGCCTAAGTGAAAACAGTTATTTCTGCTATCAAATTTTACAAGATTGCCAAGCTAAAATGTTGGCATTAGCTTGACAAACATTCCCCTTTGCACTTAAGAGAGGCTCCACTTTTTACTCTATAAAAGAAAGGGTTAAAAACAAACTGTTATCCAGCTTGTTACTTGCCAAGTTATGACCTATGGTAGAAATTAATCTATTGTGTTTTTAGTGGGAATACCTGTATATTGACTTTTCTCATCAAGATATAGATATGGGAAAGTATTAATGTCATGAATATCTGGTATCTACTTTGTTGCCTTTATTTGGGAAACTGAATATTTTATTACCTTTTCTAACATGGAGGAAATTCTTTCTTCTAGAGATACCTTAAAAATAGATTTTTTTCCATGTGTATCTAGTTGATTCTATTTGTGATCCTTTCATTACCTTCTATAAAAGCATTCTGGGTAATCTTGATGTGGGCCAAGATTATGCAGATAAAAGAGCAGTTCATGCTGTTCATTTGTCATTACGTTCATCTGCAACAGGTATTGAAAATGAATTGGTCTCAGAATTAAATAAGAAGAAAATAACTGCTAATGGTGTATGGGACTACATTTGAGAAATTGTACAGCACTATCATTCCTTTTAAACTTCTGCAGCAAATGCCTATCATTTTATCACAGATATTCTCCTAATCAGGTAGCACAATGAAAAGGATAAATTATGGAATCTCAAGTCAGGGAGCTTTAATTCTGTTCTGACTTCTAATATCTGTTTAACTTGAGGCAAACCATTTGATCTAAATATGCTTTAGGCAACTCCAGAGGATTTATCTGCTTATTCATAAGCTCATTGTAGCCTGAATTTTAGAGAATATTTTACATGGAAAGACTTAGATATTTCAACTAGAAAGTATATCCCACTGTTGAGTAAGAAGAACTGAGATAAAGAAATGGAAAGAGAACTTTGAGGCCATTTAGTATAATCCTTGGATTTTACAGATTGAGGAAATTGAAGCTCATATATTTTAACTGATTTGTCATCATACTTCAATCTTCAATCCTTGAAATGCATCTTTTGTATTTATCACTATACTGAAAGTTGGTTTATATAAAATCATTATTTTCTGTTTAATCCAAATACCTTTTTAAAATTGTTACTATTGTTGACCTTGCTGAAATATGTGACAGAGTGAATTAATCCCTCTTTCTTGATATTATAAACTCCTGTAGTCCATGTAACTATTCTCCCCTTTGTTTGCACATATTTTTCTAACTACTTATTCATTTTCCTTTATTGTTTCTTTAGCATCCACCAAAACTAGCACTCCCAAGGATTTGTTCCTTGGTTTGCATCTCTCTTCCCTGCTTTCCCTTACTGATCTCATTTATTCTCATGGCTTTAAGAATTACTTCTATAGAGATGACTTTTGTGTCTCTATCTTCAGTCTGATTTCTTTTTCATCCTCAAAGATAAAGTGAATATTTCCCACTTTCATATTTTATTGAATTTCCCTAGAATATCAATCTCAACTTTTCTAAAACTGAACTCATGATATTTATCATTAAAAAAAATTCCTGTCCTCTGAATATCCATCAGTCTCTCAAAATTACTATTTTTTCAGTAATTTAGCTCAAAATTATAGAGTATTCCATAAATCTTTAATTTAATTCACTCTGTATATTCAATTAATTGTTATTTCCTGTAATTCTACCTGTCTACATATTTATACTAACTCTATTC
Source organism: Gracilinanus agilis (assembly GCF_016433145.1). Taxonomy (NCBI): domain Eukaryota; kingdom Metazoa; phylum Chordata; class Mammalia; order Didelphimorphia; family Didelphidae; genus Gracilinanus; species Gracilinanus agilis. The sequence continues at coordinate 184,347,723 of NC_058135.1, read as the reverse complement.
CATTCATACAGCAATCCTAATTTTACTCCTTACTCCAATATATCTTTCCTAGAGCTGCCAAATTATCATTTTAATGGAAAGGTTTGACTTTGTCCTGCCTATGGTAAAAAAAAATCTGAGTTAATTAGGGGATAAAATTAAAATTCTGCAGTGTGGCATTTAAAACTAGCCAGAATCCTGTTCCAAACTTTTTAATATAGGTTACAGACTTCTTGCCAAATGAAAATTAATGCTATCCCTTAATCTTGTTCCCATTTCCATACATTTTTGCAAGTTAACCCGAGATCTGAATCACAATCTCCCTTACCTTAGGAAATATACTGAAGATTGCTTGTGCATGCCTAAAAGAGCTGATTATTAAAATTTTGGTTTATTAATCTACACATTAGAAAAGGGCAAATACAAAAAGAGGTTTTCTATTCTTTGGCTGTCTAAACTTAAGAAATTGAAGGAATGAATAAAGAAAATTAAACAAAATAGATGAATTAAAAAAGTGTTCCGTGTATGTATCACCTACTTTGCCCCTGCTTCCTCCCCACTCACCCCTGATGCCCACTGACAGTTAGTTGTTAAACTTTAACAGTATTTCCCTGGTTAAGATCAACCTTATACATTATCCCTTTCATGATGCTTATCTGATGCACCTAATTCATCGTCATCTCTCTTCACATGTTCATAGAAAGATTTGCCAGTATGTATACTTCATTTGAGATTATATATATATATATATATATATAAATATATATATATATATAAAATCTTATGGAGTCCCTTCATCTCACCCTTTTTTGTTGTTGTTGCTAATATAGAATTTATTCTAATCTTTTCTCAATCTAGCTGATAATTTGACTGTCCACAAATATATGATTTTCAAGTGATTGTGATAAAAAAATTAAATTGCATTTTAAAATAATGTTTTGATCCTTCTTTCCAACATAATTTCTGAATGTCAACACATATTCAAAATCAATAAGAAAAAACAATATGTAGAATTTGTGTTCCATTTAAAATTTACAAAGTATTATATATATATATATATATACATATATATGTAAACTGATCCTTACAAAAATTATTAGATAGATTTTGTAGATATTCAGTGACTTGTCCATAGTTATNGTATTATATATATATATATACATATATATGTAAACTGATCCTTACAAAAATTATTAGATAGATTTTGTAGATATTCAGTGACTTGTCCATAGTTATGTATTTTTAAAATATATAAGACAAGTTTTGAACTCAGGATTTCCTTTATCTAAGCCTAGCACTCTTTTTACTGTAGCTTCTAGCCACCAACAAAGCATTCTGCTTGATTTAAGTAGAACTTTTGGACAATTCTTCTAGTAAAATATTCTTCCTGGGACAAGATTTTTTTTTCCCAAAATGATTCTTTTGTTAATTTATGCATACATATGTGCACATATAAATATGTGTACACATGAATATATGTATACTTCTATATACACATGTATATATGTATATTCTGCATGTCCCAATATTGTTGTTCTTATTAAATTAAAAACTCTGAAAAAAATAGATATTGAACAGAGTGTACTGAACTATAGAAACCCAAATTGTTCCTCTATTGATGGATTATATGAGCCAATCATGGTTATAGGTTTCATCATAGGTGAAAAATTTTAGAGTGGCACCTAAAAGTAACTGTAAATTAGTAAAATGAATATCTACATGTTTTATTTAAGAGAAAATAACTATAACAAGTATATATTTTTAATTAATTTTAACCAGTACTGTTGATGTGAAAATATAGGATAATTTGCACAAGTACACCACAATCATCTACAGAAACAAATGCATGACTCTTGCTAGCATCCACATTCATTTGAATTCTTATAATTCATAAAACTAGGTAATGTGCAGTATAAAATTCTAAAAATATTACTTCTGTGATCCTCTTAATTGATCAAGCATCTAAAACCCATTTCAAGAAGCCAAATAAAACTTAGATCACATTGTGTGAAATGCTGAAAATTGCTGTATTTCAACTCCATATGAATTTAATGTTTGTCTTACATGAATAGATCCATAGGCATTTTGGAAATGTGAGCAACATGTTATTGCATTTGGCTCATGGAAAATGTACTTTTAAAAATCACACAAATAATAAATATTTATTAAATTTCTCTTCAGTACAAAGAAAAACACATATCATTTACCAAGCTTTCCTTCAATTAGATTCAAAGCAAATCTTGCTTTCATACAGACATTTTATTCTTATTTTAAAGTATTGTTTTTTAGCAATATATAATCTCACTAGATTATTTACACATTTATTTTAAACTTATTTAAAGTAAACATTTGCTATTTAATTTTACGTCTTTGCTATTGGCTTTCATTAAATGTCATTATGAATATTACAACCCCACTGTTAATGTATTTCATTCCTTTTTACAGTTTGTCCTAAGGGAAAAATTTAAAAACTTCAATTCAGGCCATAATAACACAACTGGAATATTATTATCTGACTCTTGGTTTTTCTGGTCATTTAATCCTATCATGCTTTTTAGTGATAGAAGTATAAATATGTTTGGCACCAAAAGTAGAAGTCAAAGGACTGAAATTTCCATCTTTAAGATTTTGAAGGAGTATAGTACAGGAGAAAGAGTATTTGATATTGACATAAAAGGAAAACACTGAGGTTCAAGTCGTCCTCTGTCACATAATACCTAGTGACTTTGAATAAGACACTCAAAACATTTTTTATGATTTATGTTTCCCATATTAACAAAAGGAATTTTGACCAGATGAACTTTAAAACTACTTCCAAGAGAAAATATATAATCTCACTCTCTTCTCCAATACCACTTAATTTGTATTACTTCTAAGCTCTTATTTTAATCTATCTTGTATTCACTAACTTATTCCTATATTCCTATTAATTTATTTAGATGAAGTTTGGAGGTGATCTATGGGTCTTAAAGAGAAACTTAACAGTATCTCATCAGATCCTACTTATTCACTTTCAATTTGGGTTCCACTAAAATTATTAGTTCCCTATAGGCATTGATGCTTATTAAGTACAAAAATGGATTTTAACTTTATGTATTGGAAATTTTGAAATGGTAAAAAAGATATGGGAGTTGGGAAAGGATAGAAACACAATATTTTATTGTTTTTAGAAGTCTCTACATGATCATTCTAGCTTTGGGCTCATTTAATTATTTGATTATAACCCTTACATATTTCTTTGTATGTGAGCTAGAAATCATTTTTATTTTAAATCAGTTTTCTAAATCTTAGTTGCATACTGGTGGTATATGGAGTTTAATATGCTGATACCAACATCTTTTGATTCAAAATATAGTAGTGAAAAGAGAAAATAATTTCATTGTTTTCTGAGGACATGATTGTAAACCATATCTCTGCTACATATTATTTATGGAATCTTTTTTTAAATCACTTAACTTCTTTATGTATTTTCCCTATGTATTATGTATTTGTAAAATAAAGGATTTAGAATTGATCAAATTTTAAAATAACCTCAAGATAAATGACAGGAAAAAATAGATAGGTATATAAAAAGATAGATACATACACAGATACAGCATTTTAAAAGCATTTCCTTTGAGTTACACACTGTCAGGCATTGGGGATATAAAAATCAATAAAAGGAATAGTCATTTTTCCACAGAAGTTTGCACTATAATAGAAGAATACAACTTATAAATGGGGTGAATACACATATTTATGTGTACACACATCCATACACATGCAACACATAATATGCATCTAGCAGTATAAAAGGATGGTGATATGATATAAAATGTCTCTTGAGAGGAAAGTCTACTCATCAGTTCTACAAATTATTGTATTTATTTTAGATCTTGTTTCTTAGGAAAAAACTATTTATTATGTGATTGCTATTCATTGTGGAAGAAAAAGTTTGAGCCAACATAATTGGACCACAGATTGAAGAAATTCACCAACAATTAATTAGGAAAGATTCATTTGAAGCCAGAAAAATACCTATCAAAATTATAAGAAAGTTGAAAAGAGAAAAAAAAAGTTTTAACTACACATGGCGAAAGGCTATTTTTGTTGTTGCTACATTTTATAGCTCAAGTTGTCTCCCTCCCTCCTTCTGTCTCTGCCAGGACTAGAGAAGGTAAACTCTGTGTGTGTGTGTGTGTGTGTGTGTGTGTGTGTGTGTGTGTGTGTGTGTAACCATATAATATATATTTGCAACTATCAATAATTTCTCTGGAAGTGGATTGCATTTTCTTTATAAATCCTTTAGAGTTGCCATGAATGAAAATCTTCAGAAAAGCTTCGTTATTAGTTAACCTTTCAACTTTTTGTATAAAGTTCTTTTTTGCTCATTTCACTGCATTATTTCATACATGTCTTTGCATATTAAAAATATATATGTCATTTTTACCACACAATAGTATTACATCATGATTATATTGCACAATTTATTTAGTCTTTTCCTAATTTATGAGCATTCTATCAATTTCCAATTCCTTACCTCCCCAAAGAGTGCTGCTCAGAAAATTATAGAACTTACTGGTTCTTTTCCGTTTTCCCTGACAACCTTCAGAAACAGATCTAATAGTGGTCTCTTTGGGCCAAAGGGTTGATCTCTATCACTTATTTTCCAAAAGATATTACAAGTAATTTTTTAACTTGTGTATGAATTAGATTTAATTAAGTTAAAGTTGCACAAAGTCATCAGCCTCACTCTTCATTCCAGTCATGGAAGTACAGTGGCAACACCAAAGTCTAGACAACTGGCAATGACCCAAGATACAGAGTGTTAACTTAGCTTCTTTTATGTCTGACCAAACACTAAGTTCATCATAGCATCTGATTTAGGTGCCTAGATAGTCACTGCAGCAAATTGTTTTCATCCATCCATCTTAATGAGGGCAAGTCTTTATATAACTTGAGTAGACACTTCCCTAACTCACCAATGGTTGTAGTACATCAATTACCTTTGATCTGGTTTGAAACCTTCAGTTAAGATGATTTACTGGGATATAACCCCTACATAAGTAGGAGTTATGTGCAAGTTAGATATAAACACTCCTAAAAAGGGCTACTCAACCTCTCACACAAATGGTGCTAGTCTTCCTTGAATATCCATACAAAATAAAAATGTAAAAACAAAGGTTCAAAGATTATAAATATTTTAAAACTCTTTGGGAATAATTCCAATATGTTCTCTGAAATGTTTGGATCAGTTCACAAATCCAGCAAGACTGAATGAATGCTCAAATTTTTCCCTAATCCACCTTGCATTTTTTAATTTCCATTTCAATCATTTTAGCCAAATTGATGGGTGTATCATAGCATCTTAGAGTTGTCTTAATCACAATACCTTAATCACTAATAACTTAGAGAATTTTTATATGACTATATTTAACATTTATTTTTTCTTCCAAAAACCGCCTGATCTTATAATTTGACCACTTATATATTCCTATGTATTTAACTCAGTTATTTATAGATTTAAGATAAGATCTTTAACTAAGGAGACAGCTATATTTTTGTGCTTTTTATTGGTTTTCCTTCTAATTTTGCCATAAAGGTGAACTACTATTACTTCAGTGAAGCAGAATTACAGAAAGGCAGGTTTAGTTTCATTATAAAGAAAAAAATTGTTTTGAGACCTCTCAAAATGGAATAAGCTACATTTCACTATTCAGAAAACCTAGGGAGAAGACAGTTATTAACAGTGTTGAAGGATGCATCAAATTCAAGGAGAATTAATATTGGTCGAAGGCTTTTGACTTGGCAATTAAAGGATTATTATTTTGGTAAAAAACATTCCCTCCAGGCCAAAATATCAAAGGAAGGAACTATCTGAGTTTATTCAAACCTTCTTCAAATAATGACAAGAAAAACATCGCAAAATTAATTTTGGAGTAGCAGAGATAACAAAAGACATAATGAAATGGTCTTCCAACTAAGATATAGTATAAGGACAGCATGAAAGACTCACTCAGTATAAGGGGAAACCAACAAAAGGTGGAGTAGTCAAGTGCGTGCAGAAATTAGGGAAAACAGCAACAAGGGGAACAGAATTCATTTGATCCAGTGTACTTGTTACCTGAGGGAACTGGCAGTGGGGAGTGGAGAGGTATCTGGTCTAATCTCTCAAAGATATTATCTGCACAAAACAGCTGCAGTCCTCCCCATACAAAGTCAACCAGGTTGTCACTTCAAAGTGCACACTACAAGACCCAAAAGCAGCCAGGATAATCTCAAGTATTGGATTAGATTATAATTCAATTTGAGACAGTGCTACCTCCTCTCCAGGAATAGAGCTGCTGCCCATAGATAGGCAAAATCATGGAAAGGTCTGTAAATGAGGAAAAGATAGAAAAAATAAAACTGATCTAAATTAGGGACAGAGAAGATTAAAATAAAAACTCAGAAAAGGACAGCAATGTCCAAATGAAAAGATATGAAATCTCAAAGGAAAGCATGAAAGGCTCTTAAGACCATAGAGAAATCACAGGAGAGAGCTCAAAATGTTCTGAAACCTCAAATAATAAGAGAGGTAAGAGAAAAATTGGGAAAGAAAATGAGAGAATCAAGATCTTAGCATGATATCATATTAAAAATCATCAGGGAAAAGAGCCCTGATAATCTTAAATATAAAGGGGAAATAGAAATGGAAAGAATTCACAGATCAACACTTGAAAGACATCTCATAATAGAGGCCACCAAGACAATATAGCCAAATACCAGAACCCTCAAGCCAAGGAGAAAATGCTGCAAATTAGATATGATTAGATCTTAGAATATAATGTTCCTGGAGGCAAAGGATCTAGTTTGATTTCTCAAATATATCAAGAAGTTAGTCAAATTTACAAGAAATTGAGTCATTTCCCAATTGTCAAATTGTCAAGGGATATGAATAGTTGTTTTCAAATGAAGAAATCAAAACTATCAATAATCAAATGAAAAAAGTATTTGAAATCCCTCCAGATTAGAGAAATTGGGGAAAATACAGTAACATATTACTGGAAATTTTCATTATTCCCTTTGGAGAGAACAATTTTGATGAAATGATAAAACCAGAAACCAGATTGTAAAGTACTAAGAAGTAAATGAGAGAAGACAAAGTAGAAGCTTGTATTGTAGACAACCTTTTCAAATAGTTTACTTAAAATGGGCAGTAAAGATATGGGATAATAGTATGTGTGGAAGGATCAAATTTGGTGGGGTTTTTTTTGAGTTTGAGGGAGACTAGGAATATTTGTAAACAACAGAGATTGAGACTGAATGAAAAGAAAATGGAAAAGTGAAGAGAAGGGGAGGTAGAATAAAGGTAAAGGTATCAAAAATGTGATTGGAGCTCTACCACTTGAGCTAAACCATGATCCTTTTCTACATTTTTTATTTGTTTCTCTTCTTTAAAAATGCTTAAATATTATGAACTACATTCTTGCAAAAGGGATGTATAGTTCGATATTAGGAAAGGAGCACAATTTACCATAGTGATAACAAAAACAAAAGAAACCATATGACTATCTCATAAGATAGCAGAAAATGCTTTTGACAAAATACATCCATTGCTATTAAAAAAAAACAGAGAATATTAGAAAAAATGGAACATTCCTTACAATGATAAATAGAGTATACCTAACCCTATCAGCAAGCATTATCTAGAATGAGAATGAATTAGAAATCTTTTCAACAAGATCAGGAGTGAAGCAAGAATGCCTTTATCATGACTATTATTCAATGTTGTTCTAGAAATGCTAATATAGCAATAATAACAAGAAATTGAAACAAAAGCAATGAATAATGAAAGAATAAAACTATCATCTTTGTAAATGATTATGATATACTTAGAGAATCCTAGAGCATCAACCAAAAATAAAAACCCTAATCAAAACAATAGAAGCAATGTCCATATCAGCTTATGGGAGATGCAATTATATATTTTCCTATATTTCTTCAATAGTTACTAAAAGGTGTAAATTGTATGATCTGGACTTCTCCGCACCATGAAAATATTTTATTTTTTTCACAGGCAATATCTTTTCTCACATATTCTAACATCTCTAAGATTCCTGAGTCACTCTGCTCTTGACCAAAAAAAAAAAAAGTCTAAAAAAGGCTCTAGTATTGTAAATAATAACTTAGCTAATTTGTTTTCTACCATGGACCTTACCCTAAATTCAGCCCCAAATTCAGTATTTTTCACACTTATGATAAATAGTTGGTCTAAAACCCTCAACACCTAAAAAAGCAACATCACAAAAAAGAACAGAGAAGTGTGAGCCTTAAAAATGTAAATGTACTCTTACTAACAGAGCATAACTAAAAAATGTGTGAAACATTCACTTTATATGCTAGGTGACACATATTCAGAGACTCATGGGTTATGTTTAAAACTCCTTTTAAATATGTTTACAAAGTTTAAGCTTTTACAAATACCATGTTGTTAAAAATATCCTCTTTATTCTGCCCTTATCTTATAAAATATTCCAATTTAATAAAGAGATACTGTAGACTAGCTATAATATTATCTAGTGGAAATATCACAATAGGAAAAATGAAATCTAACATTTCTTCCAGATCTAAATATTCTAGTCTACTCTGAATTTAAACAATCTAATCATAAAATATCCATCTTTTCTTTTTCACATTTGTGCTTGGAAATCATGTTACACGTTGTATTATTTTTAAGAATGGAAAAATTTTACTCTAAAAGATTCCTAATAAAATAAGTTCTAAAATAATTCCCCTTGATCCACATTTCACCTAGTTTAGTAAATTTAGACAATCCTTTTTTTCTTATTTTTTTCTTCTACCACTCTCTCCAATCCTACTCTCTTCCCCCAACCCCCTCTCTCTCACACACAGTTAAACACATCCACACTTACACCTAAACCTACAACACACCTACACACACAAACCATCCTGGAAATTAGCTTTGATATTATCAGAATTTCTTTGGTTTTATCCATTCATTGAATAACATATATGTCTTTGTATATACTTCAAATATAGGTGATTTTAAATACTAGGAGTATTTACTGATGACTGTAGATATTCAATGAAGGTGGATATTGAAATACTATAATTTAGAAATTTTGCATCCAGAATTTATACAGATACAGTGAAAAAGCTATATTCAAATTCTATGTATTTTAGAGATTGTACTAGAGTTGGAGAATGATCTGATTTGGTCGGGTTGGGTGTTGAATTCTATATCTTAAAATTTGATCTTGTGCCTTGTATTTTGGTGGGAGAGTGTTGAATTCTTCATTCTCTAGGGGGATTCAGTAGTTTTAAGTGGGTAAAAAGACTTACTCTCCTTCCTTACTCTCCATGTTATTTACAATCTTTATATATAAATTATAAATCCCTCCAAGTACTACTCAATTAGGAATAGTTCAAAAAACAATTCTTTTTTTTACTGATCCAATTGATTATTTATCTTTCATATTATTTTCTCAGAAAAAGTAAGCCCTCACTAAAATTACATTAAGTAAGTACATAAGAACATTACACATATATTGCATCACTTTTTAATACTTAAGCCATGGAATTCTAGTCGATATCCAATATTAATGATAAAGCATGTCTATATATAATTCCTGATAGTGAATCCCCTCATTATATATTACGTCTCCCTCTTCTATAAATTTACCATGCTATCTTCTTTCCATCAACTGCCTGAAATGCATTACTTCCTTAAGTTTCCATTATAATTCCCTTTGCTTGATTCAAAGACAAATTCAGATGTTCCCTCCAATTGGAAGCTTTCCTGATACCTTCTCTCTCTAGATATTATATTCTTCTTGAAATTATACCATGTTGCTTTAAAAATTTCAAAATAGTTTTATATGAATTCTTTATATATTTTACATTTTCTGGCCTGTTTATGTCTTTTATTCCTTTGTACAATATAAAATCCTTTATCACAAAAATTACTATTTTGGTCTCTAGTTATATCACATTATGACATAATAGATATGAATAAATTTTAGATGAATTTTATTTAATACTTCTGACTGGGGGGAATTCTTCAGAGGCAACAAATTGTAATGGGAAAAATAGTTTAGGAGTGTAGGTCAAATACCTGTTTTGCTTATCTCTGTGACCTTGAAAAAGTTATCTCATTTTCTTTTGCTACAAAATGTAGTGCAAATAATAATGTAAAATAATAATAATAGCTGGGATTATAATTATAACAATAATTTGTCTATCCTTGGAATTTTCTAGTATCTGACCTGTCCATATATTGAATATAACTGTCCTTTATAAAAGCTCCTTAAATGGCACAATAATAATATTTCATAGTACTAACAAAAATGAACAGTTTTAAACTAGATATTTTACTGAGGAAAAAGAATATCAGAAAAGTTGTATCTTGACCTTAGTCACATGAGAACTAGGAAATTTCAACTATAAGTTTGAAATCCCATGTCTTTCTAACATTATATTCAGTAGTCTTTTGACTACTATATGGTATACTGCCTATAATGAAAAGGAAAACTCTCCCATTTGTCTCCCATTTTCTCCCTTCTTCCTCATATTTCTCTTCACACCCTTCTCCTCTCTTTTCCTCCTATGCCTGAAAATTGATAATAATGCAATTTATAATTTCCAAAAATTATGTACATATACATATATAATTTCTTAGATAGATAGATAGATATAAAACAAAGACATTGGCATGTTGCTATATTGCTGTCTGCCAAACTAATATCACTCCACTATGAACTCTTTGTAGCAATCATCTGACTAATTCTGAAAATGCAAAACTATAACATAATTTAGCATGTATCTTCCCATCTTTTCCATTGTGAAAATATTTTAGAGTTTTAAAAATTCTTGACTAAAATTGAGGTAAACTTTTTCACATTCTTTTGATTTGCTAGACATGAGATTATTATAAAAGGAAGCACATTATTCTGACATAAAATGATTAATAATGCTGGTTTTCAAAGAATTTTACCTGTTTTTTAAAGTTTTTCATGAGCTGTCTTTTTAAAATTAAATAAATGGGAAGCTCCTAAATAGAAGCTAATATCTTTAGCCTAAGGATTTTAAATTTCAGTATATTCATTTAAAAAAAAAACTTCTAGAAATTTAAACTTCTATAGTTGTTAATTCAACTTTTCAATAAGTATACACATCTTACATTCTACTGTCTTTAAAATATAACCTGAGGGAAGCCTCAGAATACATTTTACCAGAGGGAAGCTGGGTGGCTCAGTGGAGTCAGGCCTAGAGATGGGAATAGAGAATAGAGAATAGAGAATAGGTTCAAATCTGGCCTCAGATACTTCCTAGTTGTGTGACCCTGGGCAAGTCATTTGACCCCCATTGCCTAGCCCTTATCACTCTTCTGCCTTGGAGGCAAGACAGAGTATTGACTCCAAGATGAAAGGTAAGGGTTTAATTTTTTTAATTAAAAAATAATAAATTTTACCTACTAGGTTCATTATGCAAAACATATTTGGGCATTATCTTATTCTTTTAGGATTTTGTCTCATCTCATTGATTTTATTTTGTCCTTTAAATCACAAAGGTCATTTTTTCTTAAAAAACAAAGCAGTAGTCAAATGAAATTTGTTCAGTTATGCTTTTTGTCTTCATCTTTTATTTACCCCTAGGTGGTAGTCATCCCTTCTTTGGATTCCTATTTCCCCAATATTTCCTTAAAACTTCTTTTACTTTTCTAATAATTCCTCTCTTATCTGAGTTCATTCTAAGCTCTAGTGCCCCTAACACTGCCTTTAGAGTACCATGATTTATTTTTGTTTTCATTATTTATTTGTTCTCTTCATCTTCTAAAAGTCTTTAAAAATAAAAAATCGTCAAGAAGTTCAACATGCCTCCAATGACAGTGTCTTTAGACAGTTCATTTTCTTCATCACTGAATTTATGTTTCCATAAGCAAATTTCTATGATAAAGGCCTAATTTCTCAAATATAAAGAGAAATGATAAGAATACAAGTCTGTGTCTATGGGGTCAATGAAGATTATTCAATGAAATGTTAGGAATTTTGCTACACAGATCTAGATGTTAGAAACATTTAATATAATCTGAATGTAACAGATATTACTTGGTCATTATAATTTCTTAGAAGTTATTTATATTTAATACAGACTTTAATTATCCTGTTCAATCTACCAGATTAAATGATGTTCGAATTGCAGAATTTTTGTACACCAAACTTGTGACCATAATAATCTTGGCATAACTTTGATAAATACAAATGTGAGAACAATATTTTCAGGAGATTCTCTCATAAGAAATCCTAATGATAGTCATGCTCCAGATTTTAAAAAATGAAACCTATCACAATTTTTCCTAAAGTCCTGTTATAGCAAGGTTAGCAAAATAGCATCTTAATCATGCCTTTACTCTTAGAGATTTTATGATTATGCTTTCTTTGAGTCTACCAAAGTTGAGGTTAAATAAAAATGTTTTATTCATCTATAAGAAGCAATTTTTAAATTCATTTAATTCAGTAGTCTTCAGAACTTTATATATGAAAGAATAGAAAATATTCTTTTCTTCTTGTTAGATGAGTATTTGATACATCTTGTAATTTGTTCTCTCTGTTTAGGTTATTGCCTATATAACAAAGGTATTAGATTATAGAAAACCTTACACATTTGGCATGCAGTTCCTATCATAGCTGGAAAATATCCCTCTGTTACATTGGAAGGAATCAGTGCTAGGTTACACTTAAAATATTCTGTTAATCAAAAATTGAGAAGCTCAGAACATTCATTAAACTTTTAGTATTATATCTTGGAGGGAAATGATTACAATAGCAAGGAAGAATAAATACTATTTCACAGTTTCAATGAAATTTCCATTTTGTTGTATTTAGTTTCCTTCTATGGAAATGACCTTTTTTATCCTTAGAAAGGTGTTTGTCTATTTTATATGATCATTTTTAACATTTTGAATGTACTACTTGTCTCACATTTTCCTTTTGTAAATGTAAGACAATTCTTACATTGGAAATGTCAATTGTAGAATGTCCACGCATATTGGCTGCTTCCCAAAGTGCTAGGCACAACATTCATGTTTTGGGTCTGCTTAGAGCTGTTTTGTCAGAAAGTAAAATCCCTTGGATAAAGTACCAGATGGATCCACCTTGTTCTGTATTCGATTCTAAAATAGTCATATTAAAATTTCTTATTGCTCAAATTTTTCTGTAGGAAATAAATAATTTTCATGAGAAGTTTAGTAGCTTTATTTTTAAAACATGGATCTGCAGATAGTGATTTTTAGAAATCAGAGCCTTGCTTTATGAATTCTAGGATTCTTAAAATATCTTGGCCTCTAAAAACGATTGAATAAGTATTGGAATAATAATGTTTTTCACATGATAATATTTTTAAAATTTTGAAACTAGTGTCCATTATTCAGTCTGCAACTGCTAGTCTGAGATTCCCTTCAGGGTAGATTCTCAAGGGAACAGGGAACAGATCACAAGCTTTGGGGGTCTCCAAAACTTGGGGTTCATGAGATCTCATTATGCCACAAGTTTGGGATCTCTGCACATCGACAGATAAAATGTTGAGATACAGTACTCCACATTTTTATTTATTTCTGAGTTTCAAAACTTTTTCATATCATCTGCTGGCCTTTGTGTCATTCAAATTCTTATTTAATTTCTTATGCCCACCAATGCTACATCAAAACCTCAATGCAGTAAGTCCACCACTCCTGTAGACTACTGTGGGACTCTTTAACCTAACTGAAAGCTCTGCTAGTTCAGATGCCCTGCACTTTAGGCTTCTCTTTGGTCTGGCATCCTTGTCCTGATTTTGTCTCTGTAAAATTCATATTGAGCTAGGAGTTGGAACTGAGATAACCACATAGATACTGTTTGTTTTTTAACTTACTTTTCACAGTACTTAGCCAAAAACCTGTGACCACACCTTACCTAAGAATATTCCCCTAGGTACAGGTTCCTTTGTCAGTCTACTGGGAATCCTTAATGCAGAAATAGGAAATGCCCTGAAATAAGTCACAATGTCACAGGACAAGTCTAAGATCTTGAGTACTATACGTGGTTACTTGTAACAGCTACTGCCCTTGGCCAGACCTTATCAAAGATTCACTTGGATTGTATTTTTTGCTTGCTCTCTGTCTCTCTCTCTCTCTCTCTCTCTCTCTCTCTCTCTCTCTCTGTCTCTCTCTCTCTCTCTCTCTCTCTCTCTCTCTCTCTCTCTCTCTCTCTCTCTCTCTCTTTCTCTTTCCTTTTTATTCAGCCCTCGGCTAGCTATGTGAAGACCTTGAGCAAGTCTCTTAATACCTGCCTGCCTTAGTCTCCTCAAACATAAAATGGTGACTTTATTTGTACCTCAACAAATTCTTGTTGAGAGTATTAAATGAGTTAATTTTTGTAAAACATATACTATAGTGTCTGGCATACAGCAAGTACTTAATAAGTCCTTCTTCCTTCCTTCCTTCTTTCCTTCCTTCTTTCCTTCCTTCCTTCTTTCCTTCCTTCCTTGTTTCCTTCCTTCCTTCCTTCTTTCCTTCCTTCCTTCCTTCCTTCTTTACTTCCTTCCTTCCTTTCTTCCTTCCTTCCTTTCTTCCTTCCTTCCTCTTCATCTTACAATAATTGAAAAGGGTTGTCAGTTTCTCTTAAGTTTTCTCTTCTCCAAGATTATAAACAGAAAACCTAAAGGTACATTTCTATAACGTCACCTCTGTCACCTTGGCCCCCATGAATCTATTTCACCTTGTGTGTTAAAAAAAAAATGAATTCCTCAATTAGGTCATGTTCCCATGTAGAATCTTTTAGCCAAATAAGTACACATCAAAATTTGCATAATTTTAGCTTTCTGTAAGGTTTTTAGACTCTACTTGCATAAATGCCCCACAGCTTTAAAAACCTTTGAACATAAAATATTAATTCAGGCTTGTGATTAAGGGTGCAAATTTATTTCAAGGCACACATGGTACAAAAAAGACTAGTATCCCAGGCCTTCTTCTCAAAGAAAATAGGAAATATTTATTGTTTACTAGTGCTACAGATTCTCCCTTTATTTCTCTTGTTTATCCATTTCTTCCATATTCCATCAGCAGATTGCCCAGAAAATAAACATATTAGCAGGGAAACACTTATACAGTACCCATTTTCCATCGTTTCTCCAATCTCTTTCAATTAATGTCACACATAGCTCCAGCTCTTGCTAACAACCTCCAACTACTTCGCATCTTATGTATATCTCCATAGCCACTGTCATCAAAAAGATTTTGGGAAATTATGTAGCAATATTACCTTATGATCTCTTTTTAGCTGGATTGACAATATGCTCGCTTTTGGGGGCTGTATGAATACATACCTGGTTTATGCCATGACTTGCACAATATTTTCACTTTGGTTTTCCTAATTTCTTCTTATTATTTTGCAGTGCTCCTTGCTTGATATCTTTCTTCTCACACATTAATTATCCTTTCCAAACATTCCTTTGCTAAGACAGAATTAATATGAGAACATCAAATAAACCAACTATCCAGTTTATTGACTGAACACTATCATCTCTTCCACCAACTATGTATCCTGAAGGTGAATTCGCCTAACTTAAGCATTAAAATGCTTTAAACTGTTAACAGAACTATGCCATAATCTGATTATTTTCATGTATAATTGATGCCAAAATTTCTTTGAAAAAAGAAGCTTGAAGCATACATTTTAGGGGTTGCTTTAAAAAACTAAAACATCTGCAACAAATATTAGTGTGTACAGCTTCAAGTCCCTGTTGTTTATAATATATATATATGTATATACACATATACATATATATATATATATATATCAGACTGAGGACTATATATATATAGTCCTCAGTCTGCTTCCTGGGTGGATGAGATGAGAGGAGGCTTTTTTTTCAGCATTTTTGGCAGTTAAAAATAGTCATATGATGCTGCTTTTAGATTTTGGAGTGGGGCAAAAGTGTTTTTTTTCATTTCTTTAAAAAATCACTTATAAAATCTTACTTTTCTTGGTCTAATAAGGTTTGCCAAGATTAGGAAATAATACTGGACATAAAGCTGCTTTGAATGAAAGCTTTTAACTCCTTGCTTCATGGGCACAAGCAAAGTTTACATACAAAAATATCTAAATGGGTGCATATCACATATTGATGTGTAGCTAGGGAGTAATGGTGTTTGTTTCTAAACAACATAAATTATTTATTTATATAATGTGCTTCACCAGAACTAATTANATATATATATATAAACTAATAACTAAGTAATCCTCACAACAGTATTCAATCACCAACATATATTATAATTTGTTCAACCATTACCCAATTGATGGACATCCACTCGGTTTCTAATTATTTGCCACCACAAGTAGGTTCTTTCAAAATTTTTATGATCTCTTTATTATATTGACCCAGTGGTGGCATTACAGAATTAAAGGTTATGCACAGCTTTATAGATGTTCGAGCATAGTACTAAATTGCCCTCCAGAATGGTTGAATCATTTCACAACTCCACCAACAATGGATTAGGGTCCCAAAAATTTTGCCACATCTCCTCCAACATTTATCAGTTTCCTTTACTGCCATATTGTCCAGTCTGATAGGTATGAAGTGGAACCTCATAGTTGTTTAATTTGCAATTCTCTAATGAAGAGGGACTTAGAACACTTTTTATATGATTATAGATAGTATTGATTTCTTCCTCTGAAAATTGTTTGTTCATATCCTTTGACCATTTGTCAATTAGGGAATGACTTGTATCCTCATAAATTTGATTTAGCTCTCCCTCTATTTGAGAAGTTAGACCTTTATCAGAGAAATTTGGTATAAAGTTTTCCCCAGTTTGGTGTTTCTTTTCTAGTCTAGGTTATATTGAGGTTTTGTACAAAAGGTTTTTTTAAATTTAATATCAAAATTAATCATTTTACATCTTATAATGCTCTTTATATATTGTTTGGTCATAAATTCTTCCCTTCTTCATGTATCTGTCAGGTAAATTATTCTATGCTCCCTTAATTTGATTATGGTATTGTAATTTGGAACTGTGCTAAAGGGATGTTAGATGTTACAACCCACCTAGGAGCGGCCCAGGACTAGTGAAGCACAAAACCCTTGACTTATGGAAACACAAAGTTTATTTAATAAAGGGAGTAAGGGAAACTGGTTGGTAGGACCCTAGCATTCTTCAAACTAACTCCACCCACCTTCTAAGTCTCCTGCTTAAGGGGAGCCTTCTGTTTCTTCTCTGGGCCCTGCTTACAACTCTCTGTGCTACCTAAAACCTTTCTCCATGCTATCTGACATATCCTCATCTTCCCACTAGTGATTAGTAAAGAAAGGGAAAAAGCCTGGGGCTTGACTATTGCACTAAGTAGCGCAAAGTTATAGATGGAAACCTTTGGATTGCCTTAGCTCAAGAGGAATTCTGGCAGATGGACTACTGTCAGATGAAGACTGGTCTCAGGGAAATTGGTTTCCTTCAAGTAAATCCTTTACCTAGATGTCAAATATTTCTCCACAAAATCCTGACTGTCCAAAGAGAAGATCTCAGAGCAAAATCCTTCCTTCAGCTTGATGGGAATTCAGTCAAAGAGTCAAAACCTCCTCCTAACTTGGTGTAGAATCAAAAAGGAAGTGAGGTCAGTTATTTTCAGTTCAGACTCCCACAATTCCTTCCTTACTCAGAATCCTCTCCCAGGGCTTATCTAAAAATTCCCTTCTTTCAAGTAACCCTAGAAATAGGTCTATCCCTAAATATATTCCTACAGTATCATTATTTATATCTAAATCTCATACCCATTTTTACCTTATTTGAATAGGGTGTGAGAAATTTATCTGTACCTAGTTTTCATTATATTATCTTCCAGTTTTCCAAGCAGTTTTTGTCAAATAGTGAGTTCTTATCCCAAAATCTGGGGTCTTTTGGTTTATCAGGTAATAGCTTGCTAAGGTCATATACTGTTGTATATGGGGTATATAATATATTTCATTGATCCACCATTCTATTTCTTAGCCAGGTTCAGACTGTTTTGAGGATTACTGCTTTTACAATATAGTTTGATATCTGGTTCTGCTAGGCCATCTTCCTTCACCCTTTCCCCCCATTATTCATTTGATATTCTTGACTATTAGTTTTTCCAGATGATTTTTGTTATTGTTTTATAGCTCTGTAACATAATTATTTGGTGGTTTGATTGGTATGACACTGGGATGTTTGGGAAGCTGATGGACTGGCCTGAACTAGGAGCCTGCAAGACTCATTTCTCCCCCACAAACAGGCTTGAGTGAGTAGGGAGGAAGGTACTCCTTGCTCTCAAACCTCTCCCCACCCAGCAGTTGGTTTTCAGTTGAATATGGAGGTACAGGCCAGTGTGTCTTCAAGCTAGGCTCAGCAAAGTCGAATCTCTAATGATGTTCCCTTCCTCAACTTATATTCCCCACAGGTCTGATTGAGGGACAAAGGGGAAGCTTGATCTCTTGATGTTAAGGACTGAGAAGGATCTGACTTCCTAGGCTGGCAACTTACAGGAACCAAGCTTAATGGCAGTAGTGAGTATACCCAAATAATACTCAGGAACAGCTATTAAAAGATGGAGTTTATATGGATAAAAGAAGAAAGGGATAGGCAAGGAGAGGGTATCTAGGATTTGGATAAGGTCTGGGAAGCCCTGAACTGTCAGGTAGGAACTGCCCCTCCCCACCAGGAGGGAGTGGCAGTCTTAATATCTAACTGGCCCTCTAAGCTTATAATAATCACTTCTAATATCTAAATAACTAAATAACTCTTATATTGATTCTGGAAAGGTCTAATCCTACTAGTCAAGTAAACTCCTGAGTAGAAACCACAATGGCTTTTACCACTATGGCCTCCTAGGCAAACCCCAAACCAGGAACAGCGAGCAGAGAGACCTGCTCACCTCAAACCCCAGGAATCAGCTTTCCAACTCCTTTCCAACTGTCCCCTCACCCAGACTTATCCAAGGGGAGTCCCCTGGAATTCTGGGTGAGGCTTGACCCTGTATCTTACAGGAATTCCACCCTGTCATTTTCCATATTACAGCACTAATTCATTGCATAATATTGTCACAGTCTAGCTTCTTACTACTTGAAGTAGATGCCTCTGTCCTATGGGGAAAATAGAGATTGTATCCCATTCTTATCCTTTTACCTATCTTCTTGTCTAGTCTCACTACAGGGAAGGGAAAGAAAGCTATTCTATCAATTATCCACACTGGTCCCTTCAAATGAGCTGCCTAAAGCCCTTGAAGGATACCACTTGAGCCTGAAACCCCTTATGATGTTGATAATAATTTTTTTTTCCATTTGCAAGTGATGAGCAAACTCCCTACTTTCCTCATCCCTGTAATTCTGAACCTCAGTCTGTCATCCAAATGTCATTCACCATCAGCCATTGTCTTATTCCTTATTCATGAAGTCCTAAAACTCCTCCACTAAATCCCACTCCAAAGTCACTATGTTCTCTGAGATGATTGCTCCACAGTTAATAAATTTGCTTATATTATAAAACTTTTTCCTTTTCTATTTCTTTTGTCTCCTGACTTTCAGGGAATACTGATTCCAACCTGATGACACAGCCTGCCTGATAACCATCCTTTCCAGCACTGGTTCTAGTTTTATTCATTCTTTCCAATTTACTAGTGAAGGTGAATTAAAAGGATTTGGAATATTTTTTGCTCACCACTTCCACTTTCTGTCTCATCCTCTCCCATTACTACTTAATAATTTCGCTTCTTTAGAGAGTCACTATAGATATATGTACTGCCTAATCAAATTCTGGTAACTATTTTTTACTTTCCTCTCGTACACTCTCCTTTCCTTAATGAATTTGGTACCTGACTCACAATTGCACTCTTCACATGTTTCTGCCCATATACTAAAGGAATTATATGTGTGCTTGTGTGTATGTGACACACACATATATGTATATATGTATATATATACATATATACATATATATGTACATGTAGCTATACAATCTCCAATGCACTAAGCTCCTAGTTCCTCAGGGGAGAGTCATTAATTAGCTTAAATTTGAAAACTTTCAAGTTAGATAATACACACCAAAACTTGGCCTATGCTGATAGCCCTGAAGATTCCAGTGTCCCTTCCTTAACATCATTTTGCAGTGACATAGTTTGCAACTGGTAGGCTGATGTGCATATAATGAAATATATATACAAATTTTAAATATAAATTTTGGTCAATTACTATTTGGTTGTGTGACAACAGAAGTACCAGCTACCGTAATTTATGTAATCTATTCTTTATAGTTTCATATCCTCTTATCTTAAATGCACTAAGATGATTTGAGTTATTTTCTTTAAAACAGACAATTAAACAAAATACAAACATATCAAATAGCCTCTACAAATAAATTTCCTTATTTTATATTGTCTTATATTATAGGAAATGGTTATAGAGTCATTTGCTTGATTTTACATTTTCCTGGTAATAGATAAACAGAAGTCTATATTTTCCTCTCATTTAGAAATGGTGAATAACAACTTCTTTTTCAAGTGACAATGCACAGTATTTGATTATGGTCTGATTAAAGGTTGTTTTCTTTTCAGAGTATTTACTTCAATCCTACTCTTCGAATTATCCCTTTTGGATTAAATGAAGGTCTTTTTGGTGTAATGAATAGATCTCTCTAAGCTAGTAATGATTCCATATGTGTGTTAAATATTCTCTTAGTGACACAGCTTTAGATTTATAGAATGACCTTTTGAATGTTACTATGTCTTTGTTAAAGCTTTTAAGGTTTAAATCCACAATCTGAGATTATCTCCTCTGGTTTAAGTCTCATGATTAATGAACATAATTTAAAGTTCCATTTTTAATTGAATGCTCAGGCACATGTCAAATAAGCATTTCATCTTAAAAATTGTAAGGTATATTCATTCTTTATGTATGTATCATGTTCTTAACTTTAAACTCCAAATAAATCTATTTACAAAAGTGTTTCTACAATTGTGCTAGTGCTAGTGATGTTATATCCAGTTTTGATGTTTAATAGTATTTTAATTATTACCTTTCTGGGTCTTGGAGAAGATAGAATCAGAAGTAAAAAGAAACAAAATAAACTTCTATAAGGTTAATTTTAGATTAAAAAACACATCGAGTACTTAAATACTTTGATTTCCTTGTTATATTTGCTCTGACATTTCAATAAAAGTGAAGGAAATTAAATACATTTCTTTTAATGTGAGAATATGTCTTTTTATAAGCTAGAAGTTTATATTGTAGAAAGTCATTTGTATCTTCCACTTATTGAGGTAGAAATAATTCATGATCTAAAATTATATCTAGAAGTTCAAGGAAGTTTTTAGATTATCCATCCTTCTGTAATAACTAGTAATAGTCTTACAAATATTATTTACTTCTTCTTAGTAACATTTGTAGCAGTAATACATCATACTTGTATGCTGTGTTATAATTTATTACATATTTTAATATCATTTTATATTTGATTATATGACCCAATAGTGAGGAATGAGAAATTTTTAAAAATCATCAAACATGTAAATGTGTTTTGAGAACAAGCCCAAGGGTGAAGTACCATTAAAGGTAAGATTTATCAAGCAGTTATAATATTCAGCATTCTATTGGATTGTATAACATGCCATGATCTCTCACAGTCACTAAAAATATTCCTTCACCATTTCTCACATGTCTTACTAGACAAAATAAAAGTCGGATTATTATGATAAAGTTCTACTTTATACTAAGACAACCAACATTTATGTCCCTCATTTCACAATAGAATCTCAGTGATTGAATTTTGGAAGGTAAGAGGGTGAAGAGTGAATGACATAAAAATGACTGTTCAAAAGTAAAGCTGAAATGCATAGATTTTTATTGAAGAGAAAGGTGAAAGGAAAAAATAATTAGTAGCCCTGAAGTTAAATTTCAAATCCTTTTTGCATTCTAACTGAATTGCTAGGGAATGACAGGTTCAACAGAGATTTCCAGCATGTAACTACAGAAAAATTATTAACTGTTTCTGTGCAAAGATGTTAGAACAATTGGACATCTTTGAGATAAAATTTAAAATAATGGACTCTTCAAATAGTAGGAGGCAATGTAAAGAAAATTCATATTTCTATCATGTCCTCATGAAGAAAAATGATTGCCTAAATATAACCACAATCTTCAAATTATTCAAGGTGGGAGCTCTGATTCTTTTCTCAAGCTCCTGCCTTGTGTACATTCCCTAGCTACCCCTTCCTCTAGATACATACACATATATTTTGTATGTTGCAAATAGCAAACATTTAAAAATAAATGTTTATGAAATGTATGAATAATCAATTAGTAAACATTTATTGAGTGTCTAGTATGTTTCATACTCTGTTAACTAGAGGGACTATAAATACAACATAGTCTCTACCCTGAAGATTACAAAAGAATGGGGAAAATGCCGCACAAAAGGAAGCTGAAAGGTTGAGCAGGTGGGAGAGACAAGGGAAGATACCCAAAGTACAGATGGTGGGAAAATTAGAGCAGTCCCCACATAATTTAGTTAAAACATGAAAATTTGTTCTAAATGAGTTCCCACCTCAAATAGAAAGTTTAGAGTTCAAAGCTCCACCCTCCAATTCAAAAGGACAGAATGTAATGATAATATGGAATACTAGACCTGATGGGACCATTCAGGGTGATGAGCATTTCCGATATCGAATTTCTTGTAGAATGGTAAAAAAGTAAAAAAAATGTTCTGGTGAAGTCAGATGAGAAATGAGGACAATGTATGATTAAAGCAAATGGTCAAATATACCATTTTTTTCCAAAAAAAAATTCTGCTGTTTTCTCAGAATGGATTTCCTGTCCTTACTAAGAAAGCATAAGCTCTTCTCTTCCCCTTGCTGTCATTTCACCTGGCAATCTCACCACCAAGAACCCAGCCAGTCCAACTTGTTAGAATTGTGGCTAAAATAAGAGTTTGCCTCAGGTTCTTGAAGTGTAAAACGAGCTGGAAAAGAAAATGGAAAAATTTCTCTAGTAACTTTGCTCAGAAAACCCCAAATGTGATCATGAAGATGTAGACACAACCTTAAAAAATTTTTAAATAATACAACACTGTTCCCACAGCCACTAAAACAGTAATCATTTTCATCTTTCACCACATATGCAAATTAATGTAGCATCTGTGGGGAGATTACAGTTATTATTTTTCAAACTTCATTTCTCTTTTTAAAATTTATTGTTTGTTATACTAAAATTACCAGGTAACTCCCTCTTTCTCTCCTCCCCATACTAGAGAAGGCATCATTTCACACACACACACACACAGATACACGTTTATATGAAAACTATGGCTTGCTAATTTATATTTACCAGTTATTTTCTTTCATTAGTAGTAATTTTTAGCATTATTTCAGATGATTGCAAATAATTTACATTTCGTCTTTTAAGAAGAAACAATCCTCTTTAAATATAAATGTTTGTTAAAATAATATTTCTTATGTTTCTCCTAGAAAATTTTCAAAAAGCAAAATTACACAGTGAGCTGTTGTTAGGAGAACAAACTACTGGAACAAAATGAACTTACTTGCAGCACAAAAATCTAATCTGAAGACACAAACATAAAATTTGGAAAAAAAATTGCCCAGAATTAATCTATACAGGCAGAAATATTTTTGTGGCATTGTTAATTTTTGTGGCATTGTTAATTTTTGTGGTACGATACATTTTGTGACACAGTGCTTATATCTTATTCAATTCAGGGTCAAATGCAAATTGTAGTGAAGTGATGGTTCATATATGGAGTAAATAAATTTATGTTTTAATAGTATATTAAAGATCTGTTATAATGCTAAATTTATGAAATTTATGTCAGGATGATGTTGCAAATAAATAGTATTTCAAAAGCAATTTATGAAAAATATGACATAATATACTGAAATCTAAATGACCTCTGATATGAGTAAAGCTATTCTAGATTACATGAATCTTATATTGGATAAAATTGTGCATTTAAAAAATGTTTAAAATATTAGTATTATTTTAATTCAATTAATTTTAAGACTGTAAGGATGGGGGATGGGACAAAAAGAACCAGAAGAAGGCCGTTGGTGACAGTTACTGAAAGTTGGGACCAGAGAGAATGCTGGGTAATTCTCCAGAGGAAGAAGAAGGAAGAACTTCCAGCAGAGAACTGGAGAGAGGGAGAAGGTGGACATCTCAGCTCGAATCCAGTCCTGAGGGCTTTCTGAGGATCCTTCTTTGGTCATTGATACCCTGATTCCCTGGTCAAAGGCATCCCATCACTTCTTATCCAGCAAGACTTCAATCATCAGCTAAGTTTTGAGACTCCATTTTGGCAGTGATCTCTTGGGCTCCTTCCCCCATTACCCAATCTTGCTGAGAGACCCTTTCCAGTCTAACTTACTGTTATAGAAAAGGATAGAAATAGAAATAGAAACTCAAGGAGAAGTAGTGAGGGGAGACACTTGAGAGCAAGAAACCCCAAAGGTTCCCACCCAAGTGATGGACCACATAGAAATAAAGAAGAGGGCACCCCAAAATCCTTCTGCCCTTCAGCCCTTTCCCCAATCCCTGACTTGTGATTAATAAAAGCCATTCATTAGTCAGATAGCATTCCAGAGTGCCTGAGAGACGAGGGGGAGGGGAATCACAGTATAGTCTGACTACCTCCATCTTGGAGCCAGACCCCCTGCTGTGAAGTTGATTGATCTTGGGGGAAGCTTGTGTGAACCCCAGCCTCATTCAGAATTGGATCAGGGTCTCCCATACCTCCTGTTATGGGGAAGCCTCGCCCCCAAATCCTGTGGGGTGGCACAACCATCCAGGTCACCCAGTTTCTGGGTGACACCCCCTCAAATTCTCAGTAGTGTATGTTTGGCAAAAGGGGAGAGCTAGAAGAGAGTCTCATCCTCATAGACTCACTCTGTCTCCCCTCCATCCATAACATTGGTTACTAGCTCTGGTTATTATAGGACTAATGAAAACATTAAAGAAAGACTTTTTTTAGTATTAGTATTTTTTTACATTTTTAAGCTGTTTCACAATTCAATGTGAATGTAATTTTGAAGTCATTTTTATAATCACTTTTTCAAAGAATTTCCCTCAAGGAAGCTGTAAAATCTCAGAGGAGAAATCAGGGAGAAATTAAAACTCAAGAGAAGCAAAAAATTTTGTTCCCTAACACTATGTACTTTTGTCCTCATGGAGTTTGAGCCATTATATATCAAATATCAGTGATTTTAGGGAGACTGGAACTCTTTTCCAAGATCACTACCTAACTACAGTTACATTTAGATAAATGTTCAAATATTGCTGAGAATCAGAGAGGTCATTTGCCCATGGTCAGTCAAGTAAAGAGTGATGGGGATCAGAAATTTAACCCCAAACTGGGAAAAAGAAATTTATAACAAAACTCTCTGACAAATATTTAATTTTCCAAATATATAAGGAACTAATTCAAATTTACAAAAAAATTCCCTAATCAAAAATTATCAAGGGATATGAATAAGTACATGAAAAGTATTCTAAATCTCTCAGAATTAGAGAAATTCTAATCGAAACAATGCTGAGGTAATACCTCACACCTAGCAGATTGTCCAATATGACAGCAAAGGAAAGTAATAAATGTTAGATGGGATGTAGCAAAATTAGGACACTAGAGCATTGCTGGTTGAATTGAAAATGATATAACCATTCTGGAAGGCAATTTTCAACTATGCCAAAAGGGCCTTAAAAGACTGCCTGTCCTTTTATCGAGTCATACCACTGCTGGGTTTGTACTGCTAAGAGATATTAAGGAAAAAAGACTTATACAAAAATATTTATAGCTGTGCTCTTTGTGGTAGCAAAAAACTGGAAAATGAGGGTATGCCCTCCGATTTGGGAACGGCTGAACAAATTGTGGTATCTGATGGTGATGGAATATTATTGTGCTGAAAGGAATGATGAACTGGAGGATTTCTATGTGAGCTAGATATACCGCCAGGAACTGATGCAGAGTGAAAGGAGCAGAAACAGGAGAACCAGAGATTGATACATTGTGGCACAATTGAACACAATGAACTTCTCTACTAGTAGCAATACAATGATCCACAACAATTCTGAGGAAGTTATAAGAAAGAATACTATCCACATCCAGAGAAAGATCTGTGGAAATAGAAATGCAAAATAAAAGCATATCATAGATCACATGGTTGGATATGGATATGATTAGAGTTTTGGCATTAAAAGATCAATCTATTGCAAATATGAATAATATGTAAATAGATTTTGAACAATGATACATGTATAACCCAGTGGTATTTCTTGTCAGCTCTGGGAGGGGGGATGGAAGAAGGGTAGGAAAAATCATGAATCATGGAAACATGGGAAAATATTCTAAATAAACTAATTAATTAAAAAGAAAAGAAATTTAATGCCACCTCCAAATTTGGTTAGTCTTCATAACTCTGAGTCTATCTATTATTACATAATATCTATATTTTCCTGGAAAGACTTTAAAATACTTTATGGATTTTTAAATTCAATAATTATATTTTTCCACAGAGACATATTCTGAATATTAATTTGATTTAAAAAAAATTAAACCTTTGTTACATGAAATAGGATTGTGTTATTATCTGGTTACTAAAGTTGCTTATATCTGAGTTCAATCCCAACTAAGTTCATTAACTTAATTTTTTTTCAGAGCTACAAATCACACATTTAATCCTGGAAACTGTTACAGGTAAATGGCAGCCAAGTGGACAAATACTGAAGGAAAAAGATATCAAAGGGGTTGACTAATAGAAGAGTCTCTTGGAACCTTAATAATTTCCTATTGACTTTTCTTTTAGCCCCAGTTTTAGCATGCTCTTCTAATCGGTTTTTCAACTATTGGGAAGGATGCTAGACAAAATGTTCTATTTAGGTTTTTAAAATATACATATATTTTAATACAGAGATAAAATATAGATCTTCAATAATAATTAGTATCAGGAAAAAAACAATGTTAAAATTGCTGCATACTTATAATTAAATTTCATAATGGAATATTTAATTGTATTCTGCCATTATCAATAAAAGTGTCCAGTTGTTAACTAGGCTCTAATACCTTTATTTATTGACTCTTTAAATTGGATTTGGAAACATTGAGAAATAAGAGATAGCTTTACTATTTTTATCACTTCACTAGAAACCTTTCCCCAAAATGTTTTGCCTTTGATGTTCTCTTTTTATATTCCATACTCTATTTCTCTAATGCTTCCATTGATTTATTTTTTTATTATAATGGTCAGTAATAATTTTGTCATTTTTGTCTTCTGGTCAAACTTCCTTTTTCTTTTTTCATTACAATTGTGAATGTATTGAGCTCTATTTTGGGGAGTTCTTGATTCACTTTTTAGCTCAAGGGACTGGCTTTGGTTTGCTAACCTTCAGCCCTCTTGCCTCTCCTGACAGTTAAGAAAAAGGATCTTATTTCTGACTGGTGTACAGATTGAATCACTTTGAAAATATGTTCAATGTGGCAGGCCCTGGTTAAGTCTGTTCTGGGACATTGATCTCTACATGGCCATCACACACATTGCTTTGTACAGACAGATTTTTATATCATATTTCTTTTTATCTCTTCTTTTTTGCTCTATTTTTTCATATTTATCTTTTCCTATTCTTTTGCAATCTTTCTCAATTTTATATTTTTTCTGGTTATAGATGCTTTTACTTTCCAATTCCTTTATCTTAATCCTATATTTTATTAAAGTTAAAAAAATTACCTGTCAGAGTGGTTTCCAGCTAATTTATAGTCACACTCTTCTTATTAATAGTATAACTATTATTTTAAGACAATAACAAATTAATATTACTTATTATTTGCAAAGACCTTTTACAAATGTATTATTACATAGATTCCCCCAACCATGTTTGAGGCAAACAAAGAGAACATCATTATTCACTTTGTATAGAAGAAGAAAATGTTTCAAGCATTGAACAAAGGTCCTATAAGGAGACCCTGGAAAATATTAATTTCTCCATTACTTGAAAAGCTTAAACCTTTTAAGGTAATCTTTTGGGTGGGGATTTTTCTTCAAATGTCATGAAATAATTTCACTATCCTCACTAAAATATTACTAAGATACTCAGAATCAGAAAGATGAACTATGAGAGAGAGGAGGTGACTTTGACCACCCTCTCTGACTAATCCCTGGTAGAAATAGCTAAGAAACTAAAATCCAAGAACCATGGAAATTTTAGTGCCAGCTGAAAGAAATAGCATTTCTTCAAGCCTATACTTAATAGTCCAGATATGTTTACAAACAGTCCTGAAGAATCAGCATCTAGGCAGAGGCCCACAAAGCAAAGGAGTAATGATCAAATTGACAAGATCAAGGAACAATTATAATATGATAAGATTAAGGTAAAAATAGATTATCTGACCATTGCTTTTCCAGGACTACACAAAGGAGGAGAAAATAACCAAAAACATTGAGGAGTTTTGAAGTGTAGAGTAGGGAAGAGAAAAGGGTTCCTGGATGATTATCAAGATTTTCTCATTAAAGTAAAATTTAAGGCTGTCTTCTCAAGAAAAAAACATTGATAGAGAAAAGCTTTGAAGACTGAGGAGAAAAAAATTTACAATAATAATTGTAAAGACTGTGACTGAAAATGGACACAAAAATTGTCATGTAACAATGAGATTATAGTAAAAATTATGACTGTTTCATCATGCCTCACTCTTTATAAGCCTATGGGTTGTAGCTATACCCAGGGGTTTTCTTGGTAATGATGTTGGAATGGTTTACAATTTCTTTCTCTAGTGGATTTTTTTATATTCAATCAGAGGTTAAGTGACTTACAAAGGGTCATTCAGCTAGAAAGGGATTATGTCAGATTTGCACTGAAATCTTCCTGACATCAGACATAGCAATCTGTCTTTCCATTAAGCCATTTATCTGCCTCACTTAAATTACAAGGCATGTATTTATAATTGGCTCAGGAATTATAATTTAAAAATATTAGTAGGGATTTATTAGGCCCAGAGAAGGTGTATGTTAAGGGTGACCAAGAAGAGATGATTAATAGGACATGAAGGCCAGAGGAATATGGTAGAAAAATATACAAGAAGAATTGATTACATAGTTAGAGAGGTCAATAATAAGATAAGACATGAAGGAAGGAAGTGAAACCTTAGCGTGGATGATGGATAGGGAGAATACAGAGTTTTGTATATATTAGTGTTTGTTGGATTAAGAAGAACTTTAGGAGAATTAATGTAGAACAGAAAGAAGGACATAATATGGTTAGATGAAGAAAATTTCAGGGTTCAAAATTACAATTAGTATTGGTGATTAGGAGTTCTAATAGTTGATCATTTCAGTGCTTGGAAAAATGAAAGTCAAGATGTGAGATGTGGAAGTTGCATGCTGGGACCTAAGGTGGTGAAGGTCCTCCACACATACACATACACACACAAACACACAAATAAAGAAAATCAATCAACTCAAAATAAAGGAAAGCAGGAGGAAACCAAAGAAAATAATTTTCTAAGGAATAGAATGGACCAAATGGAAATGGAGGCAAAAAAGAAAAATATTTTATTTTTTTTAGAAAAAAAATTTTCCATGGTTACATGATTCATATTCTTACTCCCTCCCCCCCCAAAAAATCTCTCTCCCCATAGCCAATAACCATGTCCACTGGTTTCTTCATGTGTCATCAATCAAGACCTATTTCCATATTATTGATAGTTGTACTAGGGTGGTTCTTTAGAGTCTACATCCCAACTCATGTCTTCATAAACACATGTGTTCAAACATTTGTTTTTCTTCTGTGTTTCCACTCCTACAGTTCTTCCTCTGAATGTGGATAGCGTTCTTTTCCATAAATCCCTCAGAGTTGTCCTGGGTTATTGCATTGCATCTAGCACAGAAATCCATTACATTTGATTTTACTACAGTGTATCAGTCTCTGTGTACAATATTCTCCTGGTTCTGCTCCTTTCACTTTGCATAAATTTCTGGAAGTTATTCCAATTAACATGGAATTCCTCCAGTTTATTATTCCTTTGAGCACAATAGTATTCCATCACCAATAGATACCACAATTTGTTCAGCCATTTCCCAATTGATGGGCATACCCTCATTTTCCAGTTTTTTACCACCACAAAGAATGCAATTATAAATATTTTTGTACATGTCTTTTCCCCTATGCTTTCTTTGGGGTACAAACCCAGCAATGGTATGGCTAGATCAAGGGGAAGGCAATCTTTTAGCTCTCTTCGGGCATAGTTCCAAATTGCCATAAAGAATGGTTGGATCAATTCACAACTCCACCAGCACTGCATTAATGTCCCAATTTTTCAACATCCCCTACAACATTCATGATTCTCCCCTGCTGTCATTTTAGCCAATCTGCTAGGTGTGAGGTGATACCTCAGAGTTGTTTAGATTTGCATTTCTCTAATTATTAGAAATTTAGAACACTTTCTCATGTGCTTATTGATAGTTTTGATTTCTTTGTCTGAAAATTGCCTATTTATGTCTCTTGTCCATTTATCGATTGGGGAATGGCTTGATTTTTTGTACAATTGATTTAGCTCCTTGTATATTTGAATAATTAGACTTTTGTCAAAATTTTTTGTTGTAAAGATTTTTTCCCAGTTTGTTGTTTCCCTTCTGATTTTGGTTGCATTGTTTTTGTTTATACAAACCCTTTTTACTTTAATGTAATCAAAATTATTTATTTTACATGTTATATTTTTTTTCTTCTAACTCTTGCTTGGTTTTAAAATCTTCCCTTTCCCAGAGATCTGACAAGTATAATATTCTGTGCTCACTTAATTTTCTTATAGTTTCCTTCTTTACATTCATGTGATTCACCCATTCTGAATTTATCTTGGTGTAGGGTGTGAGATGTTGATCTAAACCTAATCTCTCCCATATTGTTTTCCAATTCTTCCAGCAGTTTTTTGTCAAATAGTGGATTTTTGTCCCAAAATCTGGGCTGCTTGAGCTTATCATAGACTGTCTTGCTCATGTCACTTACCCCAAGTGTATTCCACTGATCCTCCCAACTGTCTCTTAGCCAGTAACATATTGTTCTGATGACCACTGCTTTATAGTATAGTTTAATATCTGGTACTGCTAGGCCACCTTCCTTCATGTTTTTTTCCATTATTTCCCTTGGTATTCTTGATCTTTTGTTCTTCCAAATGAACTTTGTTATAGTTTTTTTCTAATTCTGTAAAAATGTTTCTTGGTCATTTGATAAGTATGACACTAAACAAGTAAATTAATTTAGGTAGAATGGTAGATTTTATTATGTTAGCTCATCCTACCCATGATCACTCAATGCTTTTTTCCTATTGTTTAGATCTAGTTTTAATTTTGTGGAAAGGGTTTCATAGTTGTGTTCATATAATTTCTGTGTTTGTGTTGGCTGATAGATTCCTAAGTATTTTATATTGTCTAGGGTGATTTTAAATGGTGTTTCTCTTTCTACCTCTTGCTGCTGTGATGTGTTAGAAATATATAGAAATGCTGATGATTTACGTGCATTTATTTTGTATACTGCAACTTTGCTAAAGTTGTTATTTCTACTAACTTTTTAATTGATTCTCTAGGATTTTTTAAGTAGACCATCATATCATCTGCAAAAAGTGATAGCTTAGTCTCCTCCTTACCTATTTTAATACCTTCAATTTCTTTTTCTTCTCTAATTGCTACTGCTAATGTTTCTAGAACAATGTTAAATAATAGAGATGATAATGGGCATCCTTGTGTTTCATGCCTGATCTTATTGGGAGGGCTTCTAATTTATCCCCATTGCATATGATGTTTGTTGATGGTTTTAGGTATGTACTGTTTATTCTTTTTAGGAAAGGTCCTTCTATTCCTGTATTTCCTAGTGTTTTCAGTAGGAATGAGCTTTGTACTTTTTCAAAGACTTTTTCAGCTTCTATTGAGACAATCATGTGATTTTTTTCATAGCTTGTTGCTATGGTCAATTATGTGGATGTTTTTCCTGATGTTGAGCCATCCTTGCATTCCTGGTATAAATCCCACCTGATCATGATGGATTACCCTCATGATCACTTGCTGGAGTCTTTTTGCTAGTACTCTATTTAAGATTTTTGCATCTATGTTCATTAGGGATATTGGTCTGTAGTTTTCTTTCTCTGTTTTTGGTCTCCCTGGCTTTGGAATCAATACCATATTAATACTGAAAAATTAGTAAAGAAAAACACTTTAAAAACTCCAACTCTTTAAAGAGAATAAGATGATTATCTAGATTTTCTTAGTAAAGTAAAATTTAAGGCTATCTTCCCAAGGAAAACATTGGTAGAGGACAATTTTGAGGTCTGTGGATTTTCAGGGTTTATAAAGTAAGAGGAAGAAAAATAACTCCAGTTCTTTACCATCACTAATAGAGCTGCTATACATATTTTCATACATGTATATTTCTTTCCTCTTTCTTTGATCTGCTCAGGATACAGATGTAGTAATAGTATTGTTGGTTCAAAGAGTATGCACAGTTTGATGGCCTTTTGGGTATTTTTCCATATTGATATTCAGAGTAGTTGTATCACTTTATAGTGGCAACAGATTTTATGTGTCCCAAATTTTTCAACATTGTCTCCAACATGTCATGCTACTCAATCTGATGGATGAGAGGTAGTTAAAGAGTTGTTTTAATTTGTATTTCTATAATTAATAGTAATTTGGTGTGTTTTTATTATCATTAAAGATAGCTTTAATTTCTTCATCTGAGAATTCTCTGTTTATATCCTTTGATCATTTCGTCAGTTGGGAAATTTTTGATGTTCTTATGAATTTGACTCAGGCCTCTATATATTTGAAAAATGAGACCTTTGTCAGTAAGAATTGATGTAAAGATTTTTCAGTTTGTTGTTTGTGTTTTAAACTTAGTTTCATTTATTTTTTGTACAAAAACCATTTAATTTAATGTAGTCATGAATAACCCCATGGAATTGTTGCAGAGTGAAAGGAGCAAAATCAGGAGAACCATATACACAGAGATGGATACACTGTGGCACAATTGAATGTAATGGACTTCTCTACTAGCAACAATGCAATGATCCAAGACATTTCTGAGAGAACTATAAGAAATAATGCTATTCACATCCAAAGAAAGAAATGTGGGAGTAGAAACACAGAAGAAAAACAACTGTTTGGTCGATGGGGATATGACTTGGCATATAGGCTCTAAATGATCAATCTAGTACAAATATCAATAGTATGGAAATGGGTCTTGATCAATGACACATGTAAAACCCAGTGGAATTGCACATAAGCTATAGCAGAGGTGGTGGCAGAAGGGGAGGGAAAGAACATGAATCATGTAACCATGGAAAATTTTTCTTAATTAATCAATAAAAAATTTAAAAAAAATTAAAATACTCAAAGTTATGTAGTTCATGTCTCATAATATTTTCTTTCTTTTGTTTTTTGGTATATTTTTAACCCTTAACTTTTTGTATTGGCTCATAGGTTGAAGAGTGGTAAGGGTGGGCAATGGGGGTCAAGTGACTTTCCCAGGGTCACACAGCTGGGAAGTGTCTGAGGCCTGATTTGAACCTAGAACCTCCCATCTCTAGGCCTGACTCTAAATCCACTGAGCTACCCAGCTTCCCCCCTCATAATATTTTCTATATCTTGTTTGGACATAAATTCTTGCCTTGTCCATAGCTCTGAGTGGTAAACTATTTTGTGCTTTTCTAATTTGTTTGTGATATCATTATTTATTTGAAATGTACCCATTTCAAAGTTACCTTGGTATATGCATCTGATGTGGGGTACCTATTCTCTGCCATAGTTTTCCAGCTTTCCCACTAGTTTTTGTCATATACTGAGTCCTTCAAAAGCTTGCATGTTGGGGTTTGGCAAATATAGGGTTGCTGTGGTCATACATCACTGCATGTTGAGAGCCTAATCTTTGTAAATAGTCTATCTCTATTTATTAGCCATTAATAGATTATTTTGATGGTTGTTGTTTTATAATATAGTTTGAAATCTGGTAGAGATAAGCCACCATTTTCATATTTCTTTTAAAAAAATATTCCCTTGATATTCTAGGTCTTTTGTTCTTCCAGATGAATTTTGTTATTCTTTTTTTTCTGGCTGTATGAAATATGTTTTTTTTGGAAGTTTGATTATTATGGCATTGGATAAGTAAATCAATTTAGTTAGAATTGTAATTCTTATTATATTGACTTGGCCTACTTCTGAGCAAATAACTTCTTTTCTAATTTTAAGATAGGACTTCATTTCTGTGAAAAGTATTTTGTAGTGGCATTTGGGATCTATCGAAGAAGAATTACAACTCAGCATAGCTAAAACAAACCTTTTCTCTTTCCCTCACCAAAACCCTCCCCTCTTTGCCACTCTCTTATTACTGTCAAAAACACCATCATTTTCCCAGTCACTCCAGATCACAACTTCAGTGTAATCCCCTTCCCATTGTTTGTAGTCAACCAATAGATCCATGTTGTTGCCCATTCTTTACATGTCTTATATAGTTAGAAAGCTGGTTATAATCTCCATTCACCTTATCACCTCACTCCTAACCCATTGCAGTGTTCTTCTGGTTGCTTCACTACCTCTTATGAGTTCAAGTTATTTTCATGTTCTCTCCCATTTTTGAATATGAACACCCTTAAGGTTAGGACTATTTGGATTTCCTTGCATTCCCAGTGCTTATTGCAGAAGAGCACAAATAGTGTTTAATAATATTTTTTGGTAAGTTATAACCACAGAGACTTGGAACAGGTTGATATAGGTGTATAGATGATATAGCAGTATATTACAACACTTTTTAAGTTTTAAAAAATCATCAGCTAATCATTTTTTACATATAACAATGTGATATCTTTGTTTTGTGTTTTTTTTGTATTTAAGTCCCAAACTTAAACTACTAATGGAAATAAGTTCTAAATATGTGAAAATTTAAACTAGTCTTTTAAATCAAGCCTAAATCAAGCCCAATAATTCTATGTTTTTTTATCTTGTAAAAGACAATTGCCAAGGCCAAATTGAATCAATAAGTATTAATGATTGAAAAAAAAAGTTAAAAAG
Source organism: Gracilinanus agilis (assembly GCF_016433145.1). Taxonomy (NCBI): domain Eukaryota; kingdom Metazoa; phylum Chordata; class Mammalia; order Didelphimorphia; family Didelphidae; genus Gracilinanus; species Gracilinanus agilis. Next base: position 184,312,678 of record NC_058135.1, on the reverse strand, counting down.
CAATGCATTTTTCTCTTAATTTATCTCTCAGGAAAGCAAAACTTTAATTTTGAAATACCAGCACAAAAAAGTACATGTGTATGCTCTATTCACACAGCTTATCCTCAAGCAATGTGAAACATAAATCAAATCTCATCTCTTTCAGTTTTGTTCTCATATTTTCTAAATCACCATTGATAGTTGATTTAACTAGTGTAATATCATATGCACTTATTTTGTTATAATAATCATAATGTTCCATAATTTAAAAGATATTGTTATTTAGTCTTCATCTAATTTTTCTTTTTTGTTTCAATGGTCCTTTTTAAATATAATTTTATTGTGTTAAGATCTTAGAAGGATACATTTAGAAGGATACATTTAATATTTTTTGCTTTTCTCCACTTAAATATAAAGTTTTTGAGTAATGTTCAAATTTTATAAAGATACATGTAGCACTAAGGAAAAGACAGATTACTTTTTATTCCTATTTTATTCTCTCCAGATTCCTATCATATCAAGTTTATCTAAGGTTTTATTTACCTGCTTCACTTTTATCTTTTGTTTAGATTTATCTAGTTCCAAAAGGAGAAAGTTAAGGTAAAGAATATTTACATGCACAGACATGGGAAATTATACTCAATAATATTCTATAAAACTTCATATAAATCTAAATAATATAAAATGCAACATAAAGGTATCTTAACTGTTTTACTCTCTTTAGATTCCAGGGCAAAAATTAAATGGTGGAGAGGAAGTTTTTTAAAAAATATGGATTCAGGAATCATATTGGAAATTAGACTAAATATAAATATTAATAAGAGTACTACTCAAGGCAGACTGGACATGCAGGAGTTAATTTGCTACATAATACCATCAGATACACACTGTTCTAGTGATCTTTATTTCTCTAGATCATTTTGCATTTTTATAAATCTGATGCATCTCATCAACATTAAGATTTGTCTAATTTCTCATGGTCATGGTCATAGCTAATCAACTTCAGGAAATCAGATAATCATATACTGTTAAGAGATAGAAAAAACATGTAATCTATCAATCAAAAAGAGCACAATTTGTGGTCACATGAACTGATTTCTAATCTTTGCCCTGCCACTTAATATCTTTATGACTTTGTTAATTAAACACTGTGGACATCAGTTTTTTTAGCTTCAAAATGAAGGTCTTAGACTAGATGAACTCTAAGACATCCACAAATTCTGAATTCTATTAACCTATGTACTCCAAAATTTTATAAAAACTGTCAATTTTAAATCCTGGTTAATCTCCTTTATATCTGGCTTATACTTTCTGCGTCCCTATTCTTATTTGTTTGTTGTTGCCTCTGCCTCTTCTCAGAAAATAAAAATTGTGTTTCTGATCAAACCTAATGAGTTGATGCTCACATATAATTTATTCCTTTAATTTTTGTTGATTCCCCTGATTTTGATCAATTTGACCACAATAGCTTTAAGGAGGGCTCAAGTAACTTTTTCTAATAATGAAGGTTAGACATAATATTTTACATAAGGATTTCTTTGATTTTAGAGTATATGTGTATGTGTATATATGTATATAAGACATATGTAGCTATAAACACATATACTTATATGATATATGTGCATGTATATATATATACACACACACATATATATATATGTATATATATATATATATATATGATACAGATAAGCTGGTAAAAATTAAGCCCTAAAGGTAGTGAGCATGATTAAAGTGAATGTCTTTTTATTATAAATTATACAGATATTTATTAATATATGAATGTAAAAGCACAATATAAATAGCAAATGTTGCCACAATGGAAATCTGACATATACATTTATCAGGCTTAAATATCCCTAAATATTTCATTGTCACTTTCTCATTGCCTGCTATAGCAGTATTTATAATATACGAACACCTATGTGTCACTTTTCTGCTGTGTTAAAAGACTTTGTATAAAAATAGAATAAATAACAAAGTGGGGCTCTCAGTGTTGTTAATTATTTATGTTACCAGAATGAAATAATATCATAATTAAATATAGGATAGTAGACTAGGANATATATATGTATATATATATATATATATGATACAGATAAGCTGGTAAAAATTAAGCCCTAAAGGTAGTGAGCATGATTAAAGTGAATGTCTTTTTATTATAAATTATACAGATATTTATTAATATATGAATGTAAAAGCACAATATAAATAGCAAATGTTGCCACAATGGAAATCTGACATATACATTTATCAGGCTTAAATATCCCTAAATATTTCATTGTCACTTTCTCATTGCCTGCTATAGCAGTATTTATAATATACGAACACCTATGTGTCACTTTTCTGCTGTGTTAAAAGACTTTGTATAAAAATAGAATAAATAACAAAGTGGGGCTCTCAGTGTTGTTAATTATTTATGTTACCAGAATGAAATAATATCATAATTAAATATAGGATAGTAGACTAGGATGCCTGAATTTATAACATGACATATACCCCAGATACAAATCAGGTCATAAGTATAGCATGGTATAACAGTGGAAAAAGAGCTAGATACAGAATAAGGGAGTGATGAGTTAAAAGGAATACTTTGGAATTTAGGGAAGAATTGTATTACCATGGAATGAAGCTAGGCTTCAGAATAAAAGGACAGGACATCTAATCTTATTTCTCATGTGATTTAGGAAAAGTTGCTCAACAGTTCTAAACATTTATTTTTTTGTCTTAGAATCAATACTAAGTGTTGGTTCTAAAGTATAAGATTGGTAATGATTAGGCATTTGGAGGTTAAATGACTTGTTCAGGGTTACATAGCAAGGAAGTATTTTAGGCTAAACTTTAACTTGGGTCCTCCCAACTCCAGGTCTGCAGATCAATCCACTGTGCTACCTAGCTGCCCCTAAGTCATGTGCTGGGCCTCACTTTCCTTGCCTGCAGAATGGGAGGGAATAGAACAGATTTAAATTATATTCCCTTATAACTCTGAGATCCAAAGATATTACTAGTTTTACTAACATAAGCAATTAACTTTTAACTAAGTTCTGTAATCCTCAGTATCACCGCTTAGTGCTTCTATGATAAATCACAGTATTTAAGACATGGAAGGGACTATGTTGACCATCTAGCTCCATAGCAGAATATATTAATTCAGAATATTATATAAGCAAAACAATTTTGTTATTTATCAGATTTAATATGTGTTAAATTTTATAATAGTTTAAAATAGCCATATTTCCTTTTTATTTATTTGTATATTAAAATGTCTTTATTGATGATTAATTCCAAAAAGGGAAAAAAACCAACAATAATATATTCCCATTATTGTATACCTTGACAGCTAATTATCTAGCCTTTTCCTAAAGTTCTCTAATGAAGGGAAATCCACTATTTTAATAAATGTACTCCTTTCTACTTTTGATGACTCAAATTAGTAAGATTATTTTTCTTCATGCTAAATCAAAATTGATCTTTTTGTGATTTTGCCAAGGATAGCATGCAAAAGAAATTAATATTACTACTGAGTTAGCACATATCTTAACTACAGGTAAATAGTCAGGTTTTAAAGCTTTAGCAATGATTATTTCATTAATTGTCTGTGACAGGGGTTGGCAACCTTTTTGGCCATGAGAGCCATAAACACCACATTTTTTAAAATGTAATTTCATGAGAGCCATACAATGCTCACAGTGTGCGCTCCTGTAACAGCGCCTGAAAAAAATGGACTTTATGGCTCCTGCAGAAAGAGCCATATCTGGCCCTCAAAAGAGCCAGATATGGCTCAAGAGCAATTTGTTGTCGATCCCTAGTCTGTGACCTCTCCAAATCGCATTTTTTTTTCCTACTCTGAGCCCTTGATTTTGACTAAAGTTGAATTGGGCAGTAGCCTGTATAAAAGATAAGCAGAAACTTATCATCAAAGACTTGTTTCACTTCTTGTTTCCTGAATTCCCAAAGCAATTAACATCTTTGAAGTTTTGTCTCTGGTTCACTTTACATTTTTACTCATATCCAACAATATTGGAATTTGAACTTGATACAAGTCTATAGTGATCTAGCTTTCAGCATTTATAGAAGACTTAAGATTATCTCTGTATGTTTAATTTTGTTTCATCCCTGCATATAATTTCTTTTGAAATTTTTCATTTGCAAATCTGATTATTTAAGATGAATCTGCTTTCAAAATGATGTGGCTTTTTTAAATGTAATCATATTTAGATATTAAATTAAAACATTCAGTATTGTACTAGAAATACCAGCTATGACAATAAGATAAAAGTACAAATTGAAGGAATTAAAATAGGAATAAGAAAAAAATCTATTACTCTCAGAAAACCATATGAATTTATACTTAAAGGATTCAGTAGAATCAACTAAAAACTTATTGAAACAATTAACTTTAGCAAAATTGAAGGATACAAAATAAATCTACACAAATTAATAGCATTTGTCTATACTATCAGTCAAGTCAAATAGTAAGAGATAGATAAATCTCATTTTAAATAATTGTAGAAAGTATAAAATATCTAGCAGTCTACCTGCCAAGACAAACCCAAGAGTTACGTGGTCATAAATACAAGCCCCAATTGCTCATAGATAGGCCAAGCCAATAAAAGAAAAATGAGATTTTTACCTAAATTAATTTACATCTTCAATGCTATATCAATAACAATACCCAAAAATATTTCATAGTGCAAGGCCTCAAAATAATAAGATTTATTTGGAAGAATAAAAGGCCATGGATATTAAGGGAATTAATGAAATATATAATAAAGAAAACTGACTTAACCTTAGCTGATTACAAACTATTATAAAGCAGCAACCAACAAAACATTCTGGCTAAGAAATAGAGTAATGGATCAGTGGAATAGATTAGGCACTCAATATGCAGTAGTAAATGACCATACCACTCTATTCTTTGACAAACCCAACCCAAAGATTTTCGAAAAAAAATTCACTATTAATCAAAAGCTACTTGAGGGGCAGCTGGGTAGCTCAGTGGAGTGAGAGTCAGGCCTAGAGACGGGAGGTCCTAGATTCAAACCCGGCCTCAGCCACTTCCCAGCTGTGTGACCCTGGGCAAGTCACTTGACCCCCATTGCCCACCCTTACCACTCTTCCACCTATGAGACAATACACCGAAGTACAAGGGTTTGAAAAAAAATTATAAAAAAAAAAAGCTACTTGGAAAATAGGAAAACAGTATGGTGGGAACTAGACACAGAAAAACATTTAGACCATATATGAATGTAAAGTCAAAATGAATGCCTGATTTATAAATAAGGGTCAATATGGTAAAAACAAATTAGAGAAGCATAGAATAGTTTACCTATTATTTATGGGCAAGGGAAGAATTTTATGTGTAAAAAAATAGGCAGAGGTAGTATAATTATTTTTATTTAGATATTTTTCAATGGTTACATGATTCATAATTTTTACAACTCCTCTTACCTCCCCCCTCCCAGAGCTGACAAGCAATTCCTCTGGGTTATATGTATAGCATTGTTCAAAACCTATTTCCATGTTATTCACATTTGCAGTAGAGTGATCTTTTAAAGGCAAAACCCCAATTATATCCCTATCAAACTTCATGATCAATCATATGTTTTTCTATTGCATTTATGTTTCCACAGTTCTTTCTCTGGTTGTGGATATTGTTATTTCTCATATTCTCTGTATTGTCCTGAGTCATTGCATTGCTGCTAGTAGAAAAGTCCATAATGTATCAGTCTCTGTATACAATGTTCTCTTGGTTCTGCTCCTTTTGCCCTGCATAAATTCCTGGAGGTATTTTCAGTTCACATTAAAATCCTCCATTTCATTATTCCTTTCAGCATAATAATATTCCATCACCATCAGATACCACAATTTCTTCAACCATTCCCCAATTGATGGACACCCCTTCATTTCTCAATTTTTTTGCTGCTACAAAAACTGTGGCTATAAATATTTTTGTACGTCTTTTTCCTTATAATCTCTTTGGGGTACAAGCCCAGTAGTAATATGGTTGACTCAAAGGGCAGGCATTCTTTTAAATGTGCATAGTTCCAAATTTCCCTCCAGAATTGTTGATACAATTCATAATTCCACCAGCAGTGTATGTGTCCCAATTTTGCCACATGCCCTCAAAAATTTATCACTTTCCTTTGCTGCCATATTGGCCAGTCTGATAGGTGTAAGGTGGTATCTCTGAGTTGTTTTGATTTGTATTTCTTTAATCAGGAGGGATTTAGAACACTTTTTCATGTGCTTATTGATAGTCTTGATTTTATCATGTGAAAACTGCCTATTCATGTCCCTTAACTATATGGCAATTGGGAAATGGCTTGATTTATTGGAAATTTTACTTAGTTCCTAATATTTGGGAAATTCAACCTTTGTCATAGAGTTTTATTATAAAAGTATTCTCCCACTTTGTTGCTTTCCTTCTAATTTTTGTTACATTGGTTGGTTTTGTATAAAAATATTTTAATGTGATATAATCAGTCATTCATTTTATATTTTGCAATGTTCTCTGTCTCTTGCTTAGACTTATATTCCTTCCTTTCCCACAGATCTAACAGGTATACTATTCTGTGGTTCACCTAATTTATTTCTGATTTCACTCTTTTTATTTAAGTCATTTACTCATTTTGAATTTATCTTGGTATATGGTGTAAGATGTTGATCTAAACCTATTTTCCCCATATGGTTTTCCAGTTTTTCCAGCAGTTTTTGTCAAATAGTGAGTTCTTGTTGCAAAAGCTGGGGTCTTTGGGTTTATTGAAAAATAACTTGCTGAGGTCATTTACTCCAAGTCTGTTTCAGTGATCTACCCTTCTGTTTCTTAAGGGGTACCATATTGTTCTGATGACCACTACTTTATAGTACAGTTTAAGATCTCATATTATTAGCCCCCCATCTTTCACATTTTTCATTATTTCCCTTGATATTTTTATTATTTTGTTCTTCCAGATGAACTTTGATACAATTTTTTTCTAATTCAGCAAAAAAAAATGGTAGTTTTATAGGCATAGCATTGACTAAGTAGATTAATTTGGCTGATTGTCATTTTTATTATGTTAGCTTATGCTACCCATGAGCAATGAATGTATTCCCAATTATTTAGATCTAGTTTTAATTGTGTGAAAAGTGTCTTTTGCTGTGTTTATATAATACCTGTATTTATCTTGGTAAATAAAATCCTAAATATTTTATACTGTTTAGAGTGTTTTTAAATGGAGTTTTTCATTTTAATTCCTGCTGCTAAATTTTATTGGAAATATATAGGAATCCTGATGATTCATGTGGGTTTATTTTGTAACCTGCAACTTTGCTATAGTTGTTAATTATTTCCACTAGTCTTTTAGCTGATTTTTTAGGATTCTTTAAGTATACCATCATATCATCTACAAAGAATGATAGTTTCATTTCCTCATTGTCTACTTTAATCCCTTCAATTTCTTTTTCTTCTCTAATTGCTACTGCTAGTGTTATCAAAAAATAAGGTAATCTTTGAGGTCTCAGTGCAATTTGGGTAGTGATGAGGGATAAAGGGGAAATAGGAGTTTATAAGGTGATTGGAGGGGGAATGAAGGTAAGGGAAGGTATATAGGAGATAAGGGAAATGGAGTATGTAGGAGGGCAGCTCAAACAGGTTTATTCAATGCGGCTTGAGACAGAGGATGCAGGGAGGAATTAGGCTAGTAAGAAATATTTAGATCGAGGGTTTTTCTCTTGTTTGTTTCTAAAGTCCCTTGAGGGAGGAGTTGAAAGGGCTCCTCCTTGCCAGTGAAACTGATGGCTGCAGGAAGTCTCACGTAAGGACTTCCTGCCAAGATGGATGCCCCCAGTTCCCTCAAGAAATAAAAGAAAATGATTTATTCCCTCTTTAGACCTTGCCTTAATCTTTAATACAATGATTCACCAGAGGTTTTGAGTAGGTAACAAAGGGGATTTATTAATGACAGGTTAATCAGAATGAAAGAGGTTCAGGTTTTTCTAATTGCTGCTAGGGAGAGGGCTGATGGTGGGGAATGGGTCACAGGAGAGGTTTAGTCTGCTCTCTCAGTCAGGAAGATTTGACTGCCCTAAAGTAAAGTATTTAACAAATCAAATCACTAAACTAGGGGTGATTTAATTGAGGATGCCCTACTTGCTACAGAAACTAATTCCATAATGTTCAATCACAAAGCCTTTCCTTCCTCCCAGGGCCCAAAGGGAAATTCAGAGGAAAGGGAGGGATGTAAATGAAGAGAGATCAGAGAGAGGTCCAGAGAAATCAGCTAGGTTCAAATTTCCCCAAGACAAAATAAGCACAGGCTAATGCAGAACACAAAAGGCCAAAGCAAAGCCAAAAGGCCAAAGCCAACAGGCTAAGCCAAAGTTCAAAAAGCCAAAGCCCCAGCCAAAGCCCCATCAGTTGGAACTTCACCTCTATTTACAGCTTCAAGCTCTAACTGACTTTCTGAAGATTCTAAGACCTCTAACTGACTTTCTGTGACCATTTGAAATTACAGAAGTAAAAAGTTTCTGTTAGCCACCTTGATTACACTAGCATTTCTAGTACAATATTAAATAATAGAGGTGATAATGGGCACCCTTGCTTCACTCTTGATCTTATTGGGAAGGCTTCTAACTTGTCCACATTGCAGATGATGCTTGCTGATGGTTTTACATATATAGTTTATTATTTTGAGGAATGACTACTCTATTCTTATACTTTCTAGTATTTTCAAAAGGAATGGGTGTTGTATTTTGTTAAAGGCTTTTTCAGCATCTATTGAGATAATCGTGTGATCTCTGTTGGTTTGGTTATTGATATGGTCAATTATGTGGATGGTTTTCCTAATGTTGAAACATCCTTGCATTCCTGGTATTAATCCCAACTAGTCATAGTGGATAATTCTTGTGATAACTTGCTTCAGTCTTTTTCCTAGTATTCTATTTAAGATTTTTGCATCTATCTTCATTAAGGAGATTGTTCTATAGTTTTCTTTCTTTTTTTATGGACTTCCTGGTTTTGGAATCAGTACCATATTTGTGTCATAAAAAGAATTTGGTAGGACTCATTCTTTGCTATTTTGTCAAATAATTTGTATAGTATTGGGATTAGTTTTTCTTTAAATGTTTTATAGAATTCACTGAGATAGGGTTGTTTTAGTTTTCAATTTCCTCTTTAGTTAATCTAGGCCATTTATATCTTTGTAAATATGCAACCATTTCACCTAGATTGTCATATTTATTTCCATATAATTGGGCAAAATAATTCTCAATAAATACTTTAATTTCCTCTTCATTAAAAGTAAGATCACCCTTTTCATCTCTGGTACTGTTAATTTGATTTTCTTCTTTCTTTTTTTATTAGATGAGTCAGTACATCATCTAATTTATTTGTTTTTACAAAGTACCAGTTCCTACTCTTATATATTAGTTCAATAATTATTTTAGTTTCAATTTTATTAAGTTCTCCTTTAATTTTTAGGATGTCCTATTGAGGTTTTATATGGGGATTTTTAATTCATTCTTTTTCTAATTTTTAAAGTTGAGAACCCAATTCAGTGATCTCTTCCCTCCTGATTTTCTTGGTATATGTACTCAGAGATATAATTTTTCCCGAGTGATGCTTTGGCTGTGTCCCATAGGTTTTGATATGATGTCTTCTCATTGGCATTCTCTTCAATGAAGTTCATACCTGTTTCTAGGATTTCTTTTTTGACCCACCAGTTTTGAAGAATTGGATTATTTATTTTCCAATTAATTTTAAATTTGCATTTTCATGGAACCTTTTTAAGTATAATTTTTATCACATTACTATCTGAAAAAGTGGTATTTGTTATTTCTGATGTTCTGCCTTTGTTTGCAATATATGTGTGCCCTAGTATGTAGTCAGTCTTTGTATATGTACCATGTACTGCTGAGAAGAAGTTATATCCCTTTTTATTCTAATTCAATTTTCCCCAGATATCTATTAGCTCTAATTTTTCTTGCATTTCATTCATTTCCATTACTTCTTTCTTATTTATTTTTTGGTTCAATTTATATAGTTCTGAAAGAGGAAGGTTGAGATCCCCCACTAATATGGGCTTACTATCTTTTTCCTCCTTGAGCTCCATTAATTTTTCCTTTAGAAATCTAGATGCCATAACAATTGGTGCATTAATGTTTAGTAATTATATTACTTCATTGTATAATAATGGTTATATTTGTGAGAGGTAAGATGGCTTAAGCAGGAAAAAGGGGTTTTTTGGGTTCAACATATTAAAAGATGGTTGCCAGAGGATTGAACTATTATCAATCCTCAATTAAGAATAATCTCAAGTCAAAATTGACTTTTATGGAAGTTTATTTAAAATTTAGAAGAGAGAGAGAGGGAATAAGTAAATAAGAATCTAACCCAGCAGGTAGTTACTAGGATCCTCTAATTAATCCAGGTAGATCTAATTAACTCTCAGCCGAGATTCAGAGGCCCAGAGTCCTGGAGGTGAAGGAAGCAAAAATTCATTCACAGAGTATATTAAAAGAAGTTTCTTAAGAGAAGTTCAGGAAGATTCAGTCAGTCTTTAAACTCACCACATGGAATTCAAAGAAGACATTTAAAGCAGTCTCACCAGGGTCTCTGTGTTCCAACACTCATCCACAAACCAGAAGAGGTCCATCACCAAACTCCCTCTTCAACCAAAGACTTCTCACTCACTCAACTCCCTCTTTTTAAAGGGGTCACTTATGCGTCATTTCCTGTGCCTCCCTCCTAATTTGCATGTCCAATAACAATAGGTACTTCTCATAGTACTGCCTAGGGGGCACTCAGTTGATTCTGATTAGTCACCCACTCTAGCACAAGTGGATTATGAACCTCCCAGAATTAGAGGTGTTCTCACCTTTGGTGATTAAATCTAAAGATGGGCAGTGTAGACTTACTCTAATTATCACAATGGAAAGGAGAGTCAGACCAGGATGTGAGTGTCTGTCAGCTCCACTCTCAATGTACCACTATTTCTAGGACAAACTGAGGGGTTTTCTCTGAAAATTATGGCTGATCAAAGATAGGAGCTGGCACTGATGACTAGAGGAAAGGCTTTCCTAACTGATGAGGTGGGTGGAATTTCTGGCTGAATAAGCTCAGGCCCTCTCCAGACAGAAACCTCCCCATTGGCCAATGTTCAGCACTGCAGGGAGTCTCACTCAAAATGGAGTCCAAGCTGAGCAACTAACTCAAATATCCCTTTCTCCTCTCTGTCAGGTGAAATGATTTCTCCTTGAATCTGATTGCATATTATTTATTAAAGGTAAATCAGTGTAGATGAAGAAAGGGGAGAATAGAGGTAATCAAGGGAACCCTATAAAGTTTAAGGCCAAAAGGTCCTTCCCCCTGGGAAGCCAAAACTGGCTGAACCCAGAGATTCACCTTCCCTTCCCCTTAAATCTTTTTCCTATCTATGATCTATACTATTTGAATTAAGGTTGGGTCCCTTTTGTAAGACAATGTATGGGTAGAGTCTTCAGGGTCTGCTCCCAGAGTCCTAGACCCCTCAAATCAGGAGATCTCAATCTCCTTTGGGTGGTAATAGATGTTGACAGGAATAACAGTCTTTGGGATATCAGTGTTCAAGAAACCCTTTGGTTTTGGCTCCTAAATCAGTCACTGAGTGAACTACTCTCCTCCTCTTGCCTCACGCTCCCCAACCAAAAGCCCCTCTTTCCAGGATTCTTTCTCCCACAATGCCTTGCTTCCTCCAAATGATGATCCCTGTCAATCAGCCTGTTTTTTGACATTCTAAATGGGTTGCTTCAGCCAATACTGCCTTTGCAATTGTTTATAATACCCTTTAATAGGATGTAATTTCCTTCTCTTATAATATTTTGAGACACAGTATCTATTTGTCTCTGCTGTTATTTATTGTTGATAGTTTGGGCCAGCTGATTATCTGTTGAGGTGAGGTTGTTGAGATCTGAGGCCTACATAACAGTTTTAGGCCTTGTTCAGGAAGATTGAATTATACAACTTAGGAGGCAACAAGTACAAAAATAAAATCTCTTTTAATTAGGTAAAAGGTTTAAGGATAGGTAAAAGCGGAGAATAGAGTCCCTAATCTAAAAATAGTCTAAGCTCCAAGACCCTACTGACTCACAAGAGTCTTGTTCTTGCTTGAGTTTCCTAAAGCTTTCTTATCACTCTATTCGATTTCCTAGGTCTATTCTAAATATCCTAAGCTAAAATTATATTTATATATGTGTGTATATATATATATATATATTTTTTTTGTTTGTTTGTTTGTTTGTTTGTTTGTTTGTTTTCCTCCTTATATTTCTTAAGATTACTGTTCCAACTGCCCAAGCAGCAACTAGCTTAGGCTTTTTGGTCTTGCTAGGTCCAAACTTAGGCTCACTCTGTAGCACTCAGAGTGAAAGCCCAATTTTCCTACTTCTTTACTCTTAATGTTCTTATTCAGCTAATTCCTAAACCTCCAAACTTTCTCTGTTTTTCCCAACTGTCACTCCAAAATCCAGGTTACTCTATAGAGCCAAAGTTTTCCAGCACCTCACAAGTCAGATACACTCAGGAGTGTGTCCCAAGTACAGTAAGTCACCAAAGACTCTCTACCTCAGAATTCCCTTCCAGGAACCTTGCCCGAGATTCCAAACTGGACCTAGGACAGTGATCTACCTGTGTCTTTCCTATTCTTAGTCACTAAACCTCTTAATTAAACCCTAAATCTAATATATTCCTAATACTTCATCATCTATTTTAATCAGATCAGTTTCCACTTTAGCTTTATTTGATATCATGATTGATACTTTTGCTTTTTTTACTTTAGATGATGCATAATGAATTCTGCTCTAGCCTTTTACCTTGTATCTGTGTATCATCATGTCTCAAATGTTTTTCTTGTAAATAATATATAGTAGGATTCTGGTTTTTAATATATTTTGCTATCTGCTTCCATTTAATGCAGTGATTCCCAAAGTGGGAGATACCACCCCCTGGTGGGTGCTGCAGCAATCAAGGGTGGGGGAGGTGATTGCCATGATGCTTTTATCTTTCCTGTTAATTGCTATTAAAATTTAAAAAAAATATTAATTTCCAAGGGGCTAAGTAATATTTTTTTCTGGAAAGGGGGCAATAGGCCAAAAAGTTAGGGAACCACTGATTTAATGTGTGAGTTCATTCCATTCACATTCAGCTTTAAGATACTATGTATTGACCTATATCATATTATCCCTTTTAAATACTTCTCTATTCCTTTTCTCTTTGTTCCTCCTCACCATTGTTTTGGTTTTCATCACCCTCCCCTACTTCCTCCTCCCTCCAATTCGCTCCCTCTTTTCTTGTCCCCTTCTACTTCTTGGTGGGATAAGGTAGAATTCTATACTCCATTGAGTTGATTAAGATAGAATTCTACACCCACTGAGGATACTTGTTATACCCTCTCTGAGCCCTTTATAATTAAAGTTTAAGCATTGTTCATCACCACCCTTATCCTCCCCTATCTGTAATGATTTTTCATGTCTCTTTTTATTATATAATTTACCTCATTCTACCTCTCCCTTCCCTTTACTCTCAGTGCAATCCTCTCAGGCCTTGACTGATTTTTTTACATATCATTCATATGTATACATATTTGATAAATACATATCATTCCATATCATCACATTTACATACACATCACATTGTCATAAGTAGATTCCTTCTCCACCCTCTTTCTGAGTAAATTTCTTCTATATTCTCTACAACTAAGGGCAATTTTTGAGAACTACAGAAATCCTCTTTTCATGCACACATTTAAACATTTATTTTACCCTTAATTAATCCCTTAACTTTTCTCTTTCTTCTTTACCTTTTTGGGCTTTTCTTGTATCTCCTGTTTGGACTTCAAATGTTTTCTTTAGTTCTAGCTTATTCCTCAGAAATGCTTGGAAATCTACCATTTTATGAATGACCATTATTTCCTCTGAAAGAATATACTCAGTATTGTTGTATAGGTGACTTTGGTTTGTAAATCTAAATCTTTTGCCTTCCTGAATATCATATTCCATGTCTTTTGATCCTTTAATGTAGAAGTTGCTAGGTCTTGTGTGATCCTGATTGTAGCTACATGGTATTTGAATGGTTTCTTTCTGGCTGCTTGAAGTATTTTTTCTTTTCCTTGGTGGCTCTTGAATTTAGCTATTATATTCCTCAAAGTTGTCATTTGAGGATTTCTTTCTGAAGGTGATCTGTGAATTCGTTCAATTTCAATTTAATTTTCTTGTTCAAGGATCTCTGAGCAGTTATCTTTGATAAATTCTTGTAATATAATATCAAAGGGTTTTTTTGATCATTGCTTTTCAGATAATCCAATAATTCCTAAATTGTCTCTCCTAGATCTATTTTCTAGGTTAGTTGTCTTTCCAATAAGATATTTCATTTTTTCCTCTATTTTTTTATTCCTCTGATTCTGCTTTATTGTTTCTTGATTTCTAATGAAATCATTAGTATATAGAACGTCAATTCTGATTTAATAGAACCAATTTTTCTCTGTCAGTTTTTGGTTCTTTTTTTTTTTTCAATTGGCCCATTTCTCCTTGCATTGCCTTCCTTTTTTTTGCATCACTTTCCTTTCTCCCTGCATCATTTTCATTCCTCCTTCCATCACTTTCATTTTTCTTTACAACTTTTCCTCTGCCTCTCTTAATTGGTTTTTAAAGTCCTTTTACATTTCTTACAGAATTCCTGTCCAATACATAGTTTTTTGGTTTTTTGTTTTGCATTTTGGTTGTTTCCTTTGCTTTCAATGTCACCTTCTGTGTCTGTATCTTCCTCTTTGTCTCCATAGAAATTCTTTAGAGTTAGGTGCTTTTTGTTGTTTGCTTATTTTTCCTAATTATGGGTAGTCTTGGAGGGGATGATGTGATGGTATGAGGGTTGAGAGCTCTGAGAGTTCCCTTCATCTGCTGATTGAATTGGACCTTAAGGTGCTGATAACTTAAATATTTGTCTCAGGCTTAGGTGTAAGCTTTTGATCTCACTCCAATCATGTCAGAACTAATCAAATTCTAACCTTAGGCTTATTACCAAGTTTTTGGTCTGACTGTGTTCTTGATTCAATCAGGCACACCCTTGATTGTCCAGTCTTGGAGCTCTGCTCTGAGCTAGGCAAAAAGATCAGTACTTAGTATTTAATACTATCATCTATCCCAAGGTGTGAATTAAGTCCTTGTCCCAAGCTCAGACTAGAATTCCCTGGCCTGGGCTTCTGGGATTCTACACAGGTTAGAAATTTCAAGGGGTATGGGTTGGCTTTCACCTTTATTTGCTTAGGCAGATTCTCAGAATCTGGATGTTGGCTCAGTCATAGGTTCCTGAACCAAGAACAGCAGATGTTGGGTGAGGGTGTGTGGCTTGCTCTTAGCTTGTTTTCCCTCCTTGCTACAGCTTTTTGCTGGGTCCGCTCTTCTTTTAACGAAGTGCTACAGATGTTCATTGCCTACATTTTGGGTTGTTCTTTTCTTGAAAG
Organism: Gracilinanus agilis; assembly: GCF_016433145.1. Lineage (NCBI taxonomy): Eukaryota > Metazoa > Chordata > Mammalia > Didelphimorphia > Didelphidae > Gracilinanus > Gracilinanus agilis. The sequence continues at coordinate 184,297,223 of NC_058135.1, read as the reverse complement.
TTGTTTCACTGTCACATTGTTAGTTCTTTCACTTCTTTATTATTTTATAATAATATTTTAGTCTTGATTGGGGAAAATTCTCATGGTTTAACAGAGCTGCTGAGGATTACTCTGCCATCTTGACTCCACCCATAGATAATATTATGTGATATAAAATAAGTAACATTGATTACATTCAGTTAAAATGACTTTTCATAAAATCAGCTGGGGGAAAAATAGTTATAGCAAGTATCTCTGATTAAAGTCTAATTTCTCAAATACATAGGGGACCAAGTTAAACTTCTAAGAATAGAAATCATTTCCCAATTGAAAAATTGTCAAAGGATATAAATAAGCATTTTTCAGATGGAGAAATTAAAATCATCTTTAGTCATATGAAAAATGTTTCCAAAGACTATGAATTATATAAAAGCAAATTAAAACAACTCTGAGGTATGCCCCCCCCCCCAAAATCTATCAGCCTAGCTAATATGACGAAATATGGGAATGATAAATTTTTAGGGAGAGGTAGAAAAATTAGAACATTAATACACTTGTTTGATATATGAACTTTAATCAGCTATAGCTAGTTTAATATTTATAAAGTAATTATATTATAAATTAATATAAATTACAAATTTATTATAAACTAATACTATTAGTTTAATAGCTAGTTTAAAAATTAGTATAAGTTGACAGATAGCCTTACAACCAGAAAGATCTAGGGTCTGGCTCGTGATATATACTTTGTAAGCCTATGTAAGTAATATTGAGTCTGTAGGCAATTTCCTAAAATTATAAATTTTAGGCAAATGAATTGTTGAACTGCATTGGTGGACCAAGCTTTCAGACTACAAATTCTTCAAAGGAGTAAAATAAAGTTAAAATCTTGCTATTTGTAACATCACAGTACTCTCTCCTTCCTCCTACCAGAAGGTCTGAAAAATTTTATTGTTTCCCCAGCTTTGACATAGAAGTAATATTATCCATGAATAAAAACACATTTATAAGGTTTTTTATCTACTTCTAATAATATTTTCTTTTTTGTACAAAATTTCTTTTAAAATAATTAATTGATGTTCTAAATTATCTATATACTTCATTATACTGATGAAAGCTAATAAAACAAGAGGCATCATTTTCCTAAATCAAATATCAACTTCTTTAACAGAATCACAAATTCAGTAATGTGTTATCATATCTAAAGAAAGTAACTATCTTGAGTTACAAAACATGTAGTTTCCATATCATCATCTTATCAAGGAATTTTTATTCTTATTGCTTTGTCAGCAGGAGTATGGATTCCCTGGCGATTCCAAAGGGGCCCCCTACTAAGTACTGTGTGTTTGCTTTAAAACATCAAAGGCTTTTTGGTAGCTGTTATAGCTTGCATTTCTTTTCTTTTTTAAATCTACAGTATTACAGATCAAAGAGTTTGCTAGATATGAGCACAAGTAGTATTTTCAGCTATAGTGAGCCAATTGAGTGAGTTTGGGGAGGAAGTTCTCATTCCCCACCATGCTAGCCAGAATATTTATACATACTGATTTAAGTAAAAAAGGGATTCTAGACACCTCATATAAAATACTGAGAATTTCAAAGTGGAAAATAATCTTAGGACAGCTACTTGATACAGTAAAGGAGGAAGATACCTCCATGAGTTCAGATTTGATGTCAGTCACTTACTAATTGTAAGTGGGAAAGTTATTTAAGCCTATTTGCCTTTGATTCTTATTTGTAAAATGAGCTGGAGAAAGAAATAGAAAAATACTCCAGTATCTTTGTCAAGAAAACTCCAAACTGTCACAAATATTGTTTGACATCACTAAGCAACAAGGATCTTTAGTTAAGGAACTTATTTGTAGTAAAATGTGTGATCTCATTTGATAGAAACATAATTTGCATCTATTTCTCTGAGACTCAATAATTTTTTTTAACAAAGGGATATATCTGAAAGTCTACCAAACTATGATTTTATATATTTACAACTGTCATAGTATATGCTTAAATATCCAGCTAAAGAGGTATTTTGAATCATTCTGTAGAGATATTTGTAGTATCTCTTTTCTTAAAAATAAAAAGATTAGACAGGATAACCTCTAATGTCCCTTCTAGCTCTAAACCTTAGATTATTTAGTTCTTTGATTCTTAATAGATATTCTCTTTCATTGTATAAGAGAAGATATAATTCACTTTCAGTTAATAAAATTAGACTAACAAACTAACTTTGCTAATAGATAACTAATTTCTTAAGGATTTAGTATATAGTGTTTCATTAAAGTCTAGAGATTTAAAATGTGAAAAGATGTTGATGACAATATTTCTAACAGAAAAACAGACTTTAAAGTAGTTTAAGTTTTCCATTAAGAGAAAAAAAACTTAGTCTTATTGTTTTTCCTGATAAAAATAAAGGTTTCTTTTCACCTTTTGTTTTTGCTGTTACATTGCAAAACATGTGTAACTTTAGTTAGGTTTTCACTTTTTTGTTTCTCTTTTTTAATTATTCTCTAAATGCCAGCTAATCATATATAATTCAATGGTCCTTTCTCCCTCTTTGTTTTGATGCCTATTTTGTAAGAATCAAAATCCCTGATTTTTTTAAGAATCAGTAGTTTATATAAATATCTTTATCTGAATCTATTGTAATTAAAATTTTATATTATTATTAGATTTTGTGTTTGCCTAAATATATTATATAGTAAAATATCTATATTGGAGATTCAGGATATAACAAGTTAATTATTTATAATAGGACCTGTTATGATGATGATAATAACAGATATTTTGGAGAAGCAGATAAATGTATCAAGGCCAGTAGACCTTCAAGTCACAAACACTGATTGACAGGCTCCAGTGAGAAAGGAGGGGGTTAGACACTCCTGGATCTCAAACCCCTCCCCCTAGCAGTTGCTGTTTCAGTTGGAAATGGAGACTGGCTAAGATTATTCTGGTAAGTTTCTGTTCTGGCTGAACCCCAATAATGTTCCCTTTCTTTAATTTATATTCCTCACAGGTCTGATAGAGGAATAAGTGAAAGCTAGCTATATAACTGTTGAGGACTGAGATAAATGATCTTCTTAAAACTGGCAGCTGACAGGATTCAAACTAGATGGCCAAACTTGAGTTGTAAGTATTCCCCCCAAAAATTTCCAGGCACAGATATTGAAGGTAAAGGTTTTATTAAGAAGTAAAAAAGGTAAACTAGAGGAATTAAGGAAAGGTGACCCTGAACTATTAGGTTGATATTGCCCTTCCCCCCCACAGGAGGGGGATGAAGGCACCTAACTGAATTTGTTCTTTTGTTAAATAATTAATTCACTAAATCTCTAAATAATTCTTATATTGATATTTATAAGGATTAATTCTAACAAACAGGCTAACCCTGAGTAGAAACCACACTGGCTTATGCCACAATGGCCACTCAGGTGAATCCCCCAAGACAGGAACAGTAAGCAGTCAGTCTACTCACTTCAACCCCCACAAAGCAACTGCCAACTCTTCTCAACTGCCCCCTCACCCAGAATTCTCCAGGGGGGGGTCCCCTGGAATTCTGGGTGAGGCTGTCCCTGTATCTTTGCAGGGATTCCATGCATCCATCTCTACATAACAGACCTGAAAAAAACATCACGAATCCAAATGTCTCCTAATTAAAACAAACAAAAAATAGATTTATGTGGCATGCTTGTTGTTTTAAAAACACTAAGAACACATCATAATTAATCCTTAGAACAACTTGCTGTGTAAAATATGGATATTATACACATTTTATAGTTGAAGGAAGTGACTGAAAGAATGGTTAAGTAATTTACCCAATGTAACACACACACACACACACACACACACACACACACACACACACACACACACACACATATATATGCCTTACAATTAAGGGACCTGCATTCAAAGCCTATCTCTGGTCACTTGGAGATATTTCCTTTGTAGTAACCTTGGGTAAGTCATTTATGGACCTAGGGCATGTAGGAGGCATAGTGGATAAACCAATGGGCCTGGAGTCAGGAAAACTCATCTTTCTGAGTTCAAATCGAGCCTCAACCATTTACTACCTATGTTATCCTTGGCAAACTGCTTATCCCCTTTCTGCTTTAATTTCCTTCCTCAAAAGTAAAATGAGTTGAAGAATGAAATGGCCAACTATTCCAGTATTTTTGATAGTAAATACCAATGAAGTCATAAAGAGTTGGACATGACTTTAAAATGGCTACACAATAAATGCTTATATATAAAATACAGAGCACTGGGAAACTACAAGATGACCTCTGATGTTTCTCTGAACTCTAAATTTATGGTCCTGTGATTTCAAGTTTGTCTCTTGTTTCATAATGCTTTTCCTGGCACTGATATAGCATTACTACTAGTCTTGTCATTTTCTGCCTGCTAAGGTTGCTACTGTTTTCCTGCACATAGTCTTGAGTCCAGGTTGTTTAAAGCAGAGATTAGCAGGTGTTAAAAGGAAATTGCCTGCAGAGACAATGTCAGTTAAGTGTTAATAAGAAAAGGTGAAAGAGCATTGTAAAATGGAGAGCTCTGAAGGGTGACAGTGCATATTTGAAGTATTTAGTGTAGGAAAAATTCCTGAATAAATTAAATGGCAAATTAAATTAGAAGCCAAGAAAACTCCCAAATGAGGTCACAAAGATTTAGACATGACTGAAAATGCACAACAAATTAAATTAATCTATCATTTATTAAATGTCTATTCTTTGCAAGGGAGTCTGCTAGGAGATGGGGATTGAAACACATAAATAAAATAGCCATTGCCCTCAAGGAATTTGGATTTGGTTACCTGAGGAAAAGAAACATATAGAAAAAAGCATATATTAAATCCTTCATATGTTCAATGTCATTTGCAATCTGAGGGCATATGCCTAATGTGAAGTCACTGATTTGACAATTGAACAGGGGTTTGAGAGGAACAATGAAAGAATGAAATACAAGAATGTGAAAGCCTGAAAATGAAGGTGACATGGATGGATAAGAAGGAACAAAGTGTAGGAACATTCTTGATCTTAGGGAATCTAAGACTGCAGATAATGGGAACTCTGGATGAAGTCATAGGTGAGTAGAGATAAAAAATACAGAAAAGTGAAAAATTTTTAATCTGTTTCAAAAAATTAAAACAAAATCCACAACTTTCAATGGAAAGTTCCAGAAAGTGAGCAAACCTAAAAGTTTACCAGACCTATTTCATACATTATTTTAGGACAAATTTTAAAATATATGGTATAACAATCTTGTACAATGTTATGAGAGAAGTCACATATGTCAAAGAAATATAGTATAAGATGGCATGCTTTGATCTATGCTCAGACTCAAAAGGTTCATTCTTTATTGTGGATAGCATTTTCATGAGTCCTTTTTGGCTTATCTTGGAGACTTGCTTTGCTGATAATGGTTTAGTTCTTCATAGTTGATCACCACATAATATTTCTGTTATTGTATACATTATTTTCAGTATTCTGCTTACTTCACTTTTCATCACTTCATCTAAGTCCAGGTTCTCATCCTGTTTAACATTTCTTATGGCACAATAGTATTCCATTACAATCATATACCACAATTTGTCCCTCAGTTTTTAATTCTTTGCTGCTATAAAATGAGCTGCCAAAATACTTTAATACAGATAGGTCATTTCCCTTTATCTCTGATCTCTTTAGCATACAGACTGTGCAGTGATATTACTGGGTCAAAGGGTATGCATAGTTTTGTAACCTTTTAAGCCTAGTTTTATATTACTAACTAGAATAATTGTATCAGTTTATCAGTGTTCCAATTTTACTTCATCCCCTCCAGCATTTATCATTTCCCTTTCTGGTTATGTTAGTCAATATGATAGGTGTGAGAAATTATTGCAGAGTTGTTTTAATTCACATTTCTCTAATCAATGATGATTTGGAGTATTTTTTTCTGTATGCCTATGGAACTTTAAATTTCTTCCTCTGAGAACTTCCTCTTCACAAACTTTGACCATTTTTCAATTGGGTGATGTCTTATATTCTTTTAAATATAATTCAGTTCTCCATGTATTTGAGAGATGAGTTGTTTGTCAGAGATATTTGGTATAAGATTATTTTCCTAATTTGTTGTTTCCATTCTAATATTGGTCACATTGGTTTTATTTGTTCAAAACCTTTTTTAATGTAACCAAAATTATCTATTTTATCTTTCATAATATTTTGTCTTGTTTTATAATAATTTTCTTACTTTAGCATAAGTATGACAAATAAACTTTCCATGTTCTTGTGATTTGTTAAAGGTGTAACTCTTTATTTCTAGATCAAGTAGCCATATAGATTTTATCCTACTGTGAGATGTTGGTTCTGTCATACTGCTTTCAGTTTTCCCAAAAATTTTCATCAAAAACTGAATTCTTTCCTCAAATACTTGGATCTTTAGGTTTATTGAAAACTAAGTTGCTATGGAGTGTAACTGCCATGTGTTGTTTACTCCATGTATTCCATTGATCCACCACTCTTTCTTAGTCTACCAGATTGCTTGTTTGATTACTTCCTTACAATATGGTTTCAGATCTGGTATGACCAGGCCTGGTTCATCAAAATTTTTTCTTCATTAATTCTTTTGATATTCTGGGCCTTTTTATTTTTCCAGATGACTTTTGCTGTAATTTTTTCTAATACTATGAAATAATACTTTGGTAGTTTGTTTGGTATAGCACTGAATAAGTAAATTTATTTAGGTAGTATTATCATTTTCACTAATGTGTTAGGTAAAATCACTTGTGGTTCTATTTAGAGGTATTTGGGGCTCATTTGAGCGTTAAGGTATGTAGATTATATGACAAACTTCCTGTGGATATTTTAGGGGATGTTGGAAAACTACATTTCCCATGATTCCTCTTGTAAAAATGGAGGAGACAGGAAGTGTGATGATGTAAGAGAGAGGATAAGACTCCTAGAGTCAGGAGGGGTGGTCTCTTAAGTTACCTACTTATTGAAGTCCCTGATTTTTGTTTTATTTTTTTTTTACCTTTTTATGGTTCTCTTGAATTTTGATTTGGACATCAAATTTTCCATTTAATTGTTGTTTTTTTTATTTAGGAATACTTGGAAATCTTCTGTTTGTTAAATGCCCATACTTTCACATGAAATTATATAATCAGTTTTGAGGGGTAGGTGTTTCTTGATTATAGACCCAATTCTCTTGACTTTCTGAATAACATATATCAAACCTTGCGATCGTTTAATATGGAGGCTGCCAGATCCCATTCAATTCTGACTATGATTCCATGATATTGGAATTGTTTTTTTTTTTTTTTGGTTGCTTATGGTATTTTCTCCTTGCAAGGGATGCTCTTGAATTTGGCTATAACATTCCTGGGAGTTGTTTTTTGGGAGATTTAAAGTAGGGGATGATTTGTGGATTCTTTCTATATCTATTTTGCCCTCTTGTTCAAGAATGTCAGGGCAGTTTTCTTGGATAATTTCTTATAATATGTTGTCAAGGTTTTATGTTTTTGTTTTTGTTACAGACTTTCAGATAGTCCAATAATTCTCAAATTGTCTTTCCTGGATCTTCTTTCCAGGTTAGTTGTTTTTTCAATGAAATATTTCATGTTTCTTTCTATTTTTTAATTCTTTTTATTTTTCTTTATTGATTCTTGCTGTCTAATGAAATCATTACCTTCTATCTGCTCAATTTCAGTCCTTCAAGACTGTTTTTCAGCTACGATCTTTTGATTTTCCTATTTGTTTTGCTCTATTCTGTTTTTCATAGCTTTTAACAAGTCAATTCTGGTCTCTGATCTGCTTATTACTTCATATGATTTCTGTGCCTCATTTTCTATATGGGCAATTTTGTCTTTTAAGCTGTTATTTTCTTTTTGTATTACTTTCATTTTCCCACTTTTCTTCCCATTTTCTTTTTTCCTATTTGGTTCTCGATGTACTTTTTGAGTTCCTCTAGAGTTTGTGATCAATTTCCATTGAGGGGGGAGTTTGGATGTGCTTTCTCGTTTCTCAGTCTCTCCTATTGCTTCTGTATTTTGCTCTTTTTCTCCATAGAAATTTTCCAGGGTCCAAAGAGCTTTTTGCTGTTGTTTATTCCTTTTGCTATTGGAGGATTGGAATTCCTAAATATTGGGGGTCATTTCTTTCTTAGCTTCTGTCTCACAGGGCTCTCCCTTGGTGCTATTTTCTATTCCCTATCAGAGGACTGAGTGAGGGCAGGGAGATATGTGATTTTGTGTGTGTGTGTGTGTGTGTGTGTGTGTGTGTGTGTGTGTGGTATGCTTCAAAGTTTTTTTGCCTTGAGGCTATCTCCTATGTCCTCGCTGCCTCTGCTGTGGCCTCCTCATTGCTTTCCTCACTGAAAGGACTGAGTTCTGTGTTATTTAGCCTTGAGTATCATTGCCAAAGTCTGGCACATCCTACAGGGTTAAGTCTGTGGTGCTTTTAGTCAGTCACCAAGGATTTGGAGATTTCTCTGGACCTGCCTTTATCTCTGTTGTGTTTGGTGGTTGTGGGTGGGGGGAAGGATGATCAGCTTGCACTTTGACTCATGCAGTTTTGTCCCCTTATAATGTGGGAATCTCCACTCACTTCCTACCTTTCACACTGTGTCCAGTGGGAGAGCCCCTTTATTGATTGGTTTTGATTTCTGTCCTTGTGAGATGTTTTGTAATGATTTGTTGGAAGAGAGTAGCTCCAAGATTCTGCTACCACACTGCCATCTTGACTCTGACTCTCCTTCCATGCCTTTTGAGTACTTCAATGTAGAAGCTGCTAGGTCCTGTGTAATCCTGGCAGTGGCTTCATGATATTTGACTTGTTTCCTTCTGGCTATTTGTGGTACTTTTTCCTTGGCTAGGTAGTTCTAGAATTTGGCTATTTTATTTTGGGGTCTCTTTAATGAGGTAATTGAGTAAGGAGTAAAATAACAAGTATCAAATAAATGTATAAAAATGTGGTTGCCAAAAATATATTACTCAAGTCAGAATGACTTTTTATGGTTGTTTATTTACAAATGAAGAAAGAATGAAAGTAAAGGTAATGGGAGAGAGTAGAGTACATAATAACTCTGGCCCGGTTTGAACCACACAGGACTTCAGAGGCCCCAGCAAGAAGAGGGGCCCAGAGGTAAACTAAGCAACGGTTCCAGCCATGAGGCCTTCTCCAAAACAGGGGCCTCTCCTGAGGCTTGTCTCTCCAGAAAGTCAGGAAAGAAGTCAGTCTTTTCACTCACCCAGGTTGTATTTCAAAGGGAGAGATTCAAGAACAATCTCACCAAATTTCAGTCTCAGGTCCATGAAGTAGATTCTTCACTAACCTTGAACTCAAATTCTGAACTTCCAAGAACTGCCTCTCACGAGAAGTTGTAACTGCTTTTAAAGATGCTTCTTTGCATCACTTCCTTTGCATTCTTTACACTTTTGTCCCAATTGCAGCTTTAGCTTTGCTTAAGATTGCCCAGGGTGAAGTCAGTCATTTCTGATTCATCACCCACTTTAGCACACATGGGTCACAGACTTCCCCCACTTAAGAATAAAATGAGGTATATACACTTTTGGTGATTAAATCTAAAAATAGGCAGGGGAGAGTTAATCTCCTCTTCACAATTGGTGAATTCTTTTCATTTCGATTTTTCCCTTTTGTTGGAAGATATCAGGGAAGTTTTCTCTCATGATTTTTTATAATATTATATCCTGGCTCTTATTTTGATTGTAACTTTCAGATATTTTGATGAGTATTAGATTATATTTTTGGATCTATTTCAAAGGTTGATCATATTTCTAATGAGATATTATATATGTATATATATATATATATATATTTTAATTTTGTATTATTTTTCCCTATGTGTCATGGTTTTATTAGCTTCTATTTATCTAATTCTAATCTTTAGGAAGTTTTTTTGTTTCTTGAGTTTCTGTGTTTTTTTTTCCATTTGACCAATATTATTTTTCAAATTGTAGTTTTCAACATTTTTTTCTTTTACCTCCATTTCCATTTAGTCCATTCTTTTTCTTAGAGAATCATTTTCTTAATGTATTTTTGTGCTTCCCTTTACTTTTTGCCTATTCTAGATTTTAGGGAGTTTATTTTTTCGATAATTTTTCCTAGCTGTTGAGTTTTCCTGTTAATTTTCTTTTTTTTAAACCCTTACCTTCAAACTTGGAGTGAATACTGGGTATTGGCTCCAAAACAGAAGAGTGGTAAGGGCTAGGCAATGGGGATCAAGTGGCTTTCCCAGGGTCACACAGCTAGAAAGTATCTGAGGCAAGATTTGAACCTAGGACCTCCTGTCTCTAGGCCTTGCTCTCAATCCACTGAGCCATCTAGCTGCCCCCTCCTGTCAATTTTCTTATTGATTTTATAACTTCTTTTTAAGTTCTTCTAGGAGTTATATTATGGCCCAAAATCCTTTTACACATTCATTTATGATTTCATACTTAAATTATTTTAATATTACTGTCCTCTTCTGAATTCATATTTTGGTCTTCCCTGTCACTGAAGTAACTTTCTGTAATCTATTTTTTTTATCTTTTGCTCATTTTAGTTGTTTTCCCTCTATTACGTTATCTATTTGTTGAGGTACTTTTTTTCTTCCTGCAGTAGGGAGTATGTTGCTCCAAGCTTGTACTATTCTCTGGTATTTGGGGTAGGCTCAACTGTCTTTGTTTTTCATGGTGTGCCTGTCAAGGAGGTTGACTTGCTCTGGGGAGTTTTGTAACTCTTTTGTCCAGGTATATTTAGCACACCATGTTAGCCAGTCCTCTGTTGTTTTGTGGGCTATTGTGGTCTGCTGCTCTGGGTTATGTTGGCACTGGCCTTGCAATGCAACCTGTAACTACAATGTTTCCTACTCTTCAGCTGCTTTCTCTCTCACAGTTTTCTTGTGTCTTTAGGGCTCTGCTGCCATATAGGAGTTCAGTATTTCCCGCTTTTTTTTCCCTCTATACCTGTGTAGGGTGGCTTAGGGTGAACACTTACCCATTCTGTAGCTTTCTTGTAACTGGTGAAATCACAGTGTATTGGGCTACTCCAAATTCTGCCAGTTCTCTCAGATGCTGTGCTGCTTATGCTATTCTCTCTTCTTTTACAAGTCAGAGATGTTCTTCCAATTTTGCTTTTATTTGAGGTGATTTATTTTCTCTCTTTCTCTCTTACTGCGTGTATGTGTGTATGTGTGTATGTGTGTATGTGTGTATGTGAGTGTGTGGGGGGGGCATTTGTGTGTGTAGGTAGGGATCTAGGGAATGGAGTAGTCTTAATTCTACCATCTTAGCTCCCAGCTTGAAACTCTCCAGTCAAATTGTCATATTTTTCTCTTTCCCCTTAAATCTTTAAGAATTTTATAAAGAATTATTATTAATTTCTCCTTTTACACAGTAGTTTTCTTACTGGCCTCCACCTCATCATAAAGTAAATTAGTGAAGCAAAACAAAAAAACATTGATGTAATTTTATTATTTAGAGTCCTTCACCAAGAGAATAGTGGTAAAATATGTTTCATCAATAGTCCTCTGGAAGAAATTTGATCATTGCCTTTGATATTTTTATATAATTTTTTGATATAATTGCTTATTCATATATATTCAGACATTCTGAACTGATTTCCTATAGATTAAAAATGACACGGCTCAAGAATTTGATAAAAGATAGTTTCTTGGGAGTTGATCTGATTAATAGCATCATAGTTATATGATATTAGTTTTCACTTACGTATATAAAGTAAGGATTTTAAATATATAAACATATGCACTTATATTTAAAGTCTGCAAATCCTTACCTTATACCTTAGAATCAGTACTCTGTGTTCATTTCAAAGCATAAGAGTGGTAAGTGCTAGGCATTGGGGGTTAAGTGACTTATCTATGGTCACACAGCTAGGAAAGGTCTGAGGCCAGATTTGAACCTATGACCTCCCATCTCTAAATATGGCTTTTAATCCACTGAGATACTGCCCCATTCTTATATAATTTTTGAAATGATGTCTTTCCAGATATATTTTTCAATGAATGGAAATGGCAACTTACCTATTAGATAATTTTGATGTCAAATTTTTTTGTGATTATTGAAATTTAACAATGTTTTTAAAGTACATACAGTCAAATTCTTGTGTTAGCATGTTGGGGTTGCCATATCAATATGACTGTGGATTAATATTTATTTCCTTATTTCCCTATGTAACTCTGATGAGATGACAATTTGTATTTATAATGGAAATTTCCTCTCTAGAGGCTACCCAAATGAGATGAAATCACAGATATGCATTTTCTTTTCCTTCAAATCCCTTGTATATTATAATATTACCTCATTACATTGCTTATAAATCCAGTCATTTAAAATATTATATTAGTCACTTTATAAAATCTTTCTTTTAGAACTTCATTATTTAATTGAGGAAAAAATATAATTATTTGGAAAAATATTTCTGAAAAGTTCTCAAAAAGATATATTCTGTGTATGATATTCTTCAATGTGTTGTAGTAGATATGTAGAAAAAGAAATATAGAGAACTTCAAACTTATACTTTATGTAGTTTAGAAACTCATATTTTACTAAATATATTTTTAAATAGTGCATATCATGCTGAAATCTCACTTATTTGTGATAGTTCTTTTGATTATTAAGGAGTTGCATTAATAGGATGCATATGCTTCTATATAAAGTCCTGATTTTAATGCAAGTAGTCATTGAGTACACAGCCATTTGTGTCCTTGTGAAATGTGCTGAATGATGGAGCATGAATTTCATTTTTTCACCAAGTCTAGGTAAAGAGTGCTTGACCAACGACAAAGTGTAGCAAAAAATCACATTGGATTTGGGACCAGAGGCATGCATTGATGCCCGACCCTTTGAAAAAATTCCTATGTGACCTGAGAAATTCACTTCAAGTCTTTGGGCCTCAAGAACTAATCAAATTACTTCTATATTCTTTTGTGACTATAAATATCAGAAGAAAGAATAAAATATATTTACAAATAACAATAACAAAATTTACATACATTTAAGAGTAGAACAGAGTTTAAATGTAATAGGATGTTTGTGAGAAAAATGTAACATTTTTAGCTAGAAAAATGCATAAATAAAATAAGAAGTAGATTCACAAGTAGGCCTTGAAAAAAATAATTCCAAGGAAAGGAAATAAGCATCCCCAAAGAGCTCTAAAACTATGCATACACTTTGACATAGCAACATCACACTAGGTCTTTATCCCAAAGAGATTAAACATAGGGGAAATGAACCTACCTACAAAAAAAATTATTTATAGAAGCTCTTTTTGTCTTGGCAAAGAATTGGAAGCTGAAGGATTGTCAATCAGTTAGAAAAATACTGAAGAAATTGTGATCTATGATTTTAATGGAATAGTATTATGCCATAAGAAGTGTTAAACAAGATGAACAAAAATCTGGAAAGTTGCATTTATTATTTCTGCTTTTCTGAATTTGGTTGTGAAGTTTTTATGTCCTAGTACATGGTCAATCTTTGTAAATGTATCATTTGTGGCTAAAAGGAAGGCATATTCCTTTTAATCCCCATGCAATTTTATGTAGATACCAATTAAATCTAACCTTTCTAAAATTTACTTCAATTCTTTAGACTTTCCTATTTATTTTTGGTTAGATTTATCTAGTTCTGAAAGGGGATGGTAGAGTTCCTCCACAAGGATAGTTTTATTGTATATTTCCTCCTTTAGTTCCTTTAGTTTCTCCTTTAAAAATCTGGATTCTGTGCCATTTGGTACATACATGTTAAGCACTGATATTTCTTCATTGTTCATACTATTTTTTATCAAGATTTAATTACCTTGTCTCTTTTAATCAAAATGATTTTTGGTTTTAGCTTTGTCCGAGATCATGATTGTTATAGCTATTTTTTTTTGTTTGTTTGTTTTCCTTAGTTGAAGATCCTGGTCCAGTCTCTTACCTTTACTCTGTGTGTGTCTACTTGACTCACATATGTTTCTTGTAAATAACATATGTTAGGATTCTGGTTTTTAATCCATTCTTCTATGTTTCCATTTTATGGATGAGCTCATCCCATTTACATTCATAGTTATAACTACAATCTGTGTATTACCCTTCATCTAGATTTCCTTTTTTAATTCTACCCTTTCTCCTTTCACTCTTTCCCTCCTTAGTTTCTGTTTTAATTTTGATCACTTCTCCCCGATCCCTCCTTTATATTACTCCCCTTCCCACAACTACCCTATACTTCTCTATAGTCTTTTAATCATCTCCCCCCAAATTCTTTCTCCTTTTTATGCCTCCCCATTTTAGCATCTCCTTTTTTATTCCCCTTCTACTACTTTATAGGGTGAGATAGAATTCTATACCCCAATGAATCTGACTGTTCTTCCTCTCTGAGCTAATTCCAGTGAAAGGTTTAAGCATTACCTGTCACTACCCTCATTGTCCCTTCCAGTGTAATAGTATTTCTCCATCTTGCCTCTTTAAATGATTATAATTTACCACATTTTACTTCTCTCTTCCCATTTCTCTTAGTGTAATCCTCTATTTCACCCCAGTTTTATCTTAATATATATTTTAAACTGATTATTACCATAGCCTCTGTCTGTATACGCTTCTTCTAACTACTATAATTATAACAATTTTAAGAGTTATAGGTAGTATCTTTCCATATAGGAATAAAAACAATTTGACTTTAGTGAAGCCCTTAATTATTTTCTCTTTCTTATTTACTTTTATTTTTCTTTTGAATTTTGCAGACATCATATTTTTTGTTTGGGTATGGTCTTTTCTTCAGGAATGATTAATAATCTATTTTATTAAATGGCCATACTATTCCCTGAAAGAATATAGTCATTTTTAAAGGTTAAGTGATTCTTGGTTGTAAACTCAGTTACCTTGCCTTCTGGAATATCACATTACAAGCATTCTGATCCTTCAATATGGAATCTGCCAGATCCTTTGTAATGCTGCCTGGGGCTCCATGTTATTTGAACTGTTTCACTCTGCCTGCCTTCAGTATTTTCTCCATGGCCTGGGAGCTCTTTACCTCGAATTTTACATTCCTAGGAGTTGTCATTTTTGGATTTATTACAGGAGGTGATATGTGGATTTTTTACTTTTTATTTTACCCTCTTGTTTAAGAATATCAGGGTAATTATATTGGATATTTTCTTGTAAAATGATGTCTAGAGTTGCATTTTTATCATGAATTTCAGATCTTCCAATAATTCTTAAATTGTCTCTTCAGGATCTATTTTCCAGGGCAGATGTTGTTTTTAATGAGATATTTCGTACTTTCTTCTATTTAAAAAATTTTTTTTTCATTTGGTTTTATTGTTTCTAGATTTCTTTTGAAACTATTAGCTTCTATTTGCCCAATTCTAATTTTTAATGATTGGATTCCTTCAATGACCTTTTGATCCTCCTTTTCCATTTGGTTCATTCAGCTTTTCACGGAAATCTTTTTTTCATTGGATTGTTTTGCCAGTTAATTTTTATGCTTTTATTTTCCTTTTGTATTACTTTCATTTCTTTTTTCCATTTTTCTTTGACCAATCTTATTGGGTTTTTAAATTACTTTTTGAGTTCTTCCAGAGCTTGAAACCAATTCCCATTTTTCTTTGAAGTTTTGCATGTGGTTTCTTGGATTTAGGTTTGTGTTTCTTTTATTCTTCGCCTATTTTCCCAGCCTTTTTTTGCCCATGAACTAGAAATTCTAAAAGGTTATGATTCCATTTCCTCTGATGTTGGCTTGCAGAAATCTGCACTGTGAACTGTTTTGCCCTCAGGCTAGGTCTTCATTGCAGTGGGACAGGCTTGAAAGGGTCCAGATCTATGTATTACTGGGGCCTCACTACTGGCAGATGCCAGGACATGGGCATCAAGGGGTTCATCTGAGATGCTCTTTTGTTGGGGTAGCCCAAATCTCAGGATCCTGAATTTACCCAGTCATGGATCCTGGCTCAGCAGGTGGTGGAGAAGCTGGCCAGCATTTCTCTGTGTCGAGTTTTGCTTCTAGTTCCCTCTTATCCTGTGAAAATCAACTCTCTTTGCCTATCTTTCAAGTTGCAAGAGAGCCTCTTTACTCCATCTTGCTGTTGGTTTTTTACTTCCTTAATTTTGATGTGCTCTTTGAAATTTGGTTCAAAAGGATTGTCAGAGCAGTTTCAATATTCACTGCTACTAAGCTGCCATCTTGGCTCCTCCCTGCCCACCATTGTATTCTAAGATCTTTTTAAAGCTATTTTAGGAAACAATATCACCAATAGCTTCAACCAGGTTAGTAGACCTGGAGAAGTTATTGTAAGTATCAACATGATTACAAATGGACTACACAGATGACAGTAATAAAGGATATTTCCAGAAATCAAACACTATATTATGAAACTCTGACTAAACCTTTGGATACAATAAATTGAACTGACTTCTCTATCAAATTTTTTTCTTCCCATCTACTATTACTTTATCCTGACAGCAAAACTCTTGTGCCTACAGGGGAATACCCATGACTAGGTGTAAAGTCATGGATGGTATAAAAGCCACATCAAGCTGGAATTCCAGGTCTATTTCCTGCATTCGCTTCCCAAAGGAGGCCTGCTTTTTGGCTGACCTAATTTTATCTGACCTGACTATGTGTTTAAGTTAAATGGGCCCCATTGTCACTACTTGTAAATTGGGTCTGGGCAGGTTCAGAATTTAGAACCTGAAGAAATCCATCTGGAAAACTGTGGTGGAAAAAAAATCTGGTAATAGCTTTCTTTCTCTTTATTAATGATTACAAATTTAATATATCTCCAAGATTATTTTTTTAATTATAAGAAATATTCTGCAATGATCAACTATGAATAACTTAACTACTATTAGCAATGCAAAGATCCAAGAAAACTCCAAAGGACACATGATGAAAATCCTCTCCACAGTAATGGAAGGAAATGATGGAGTCTGAATGCACATTGAAGCATACTATTTTCACTTAATTTTCCTCTATGATTTTCTTGTATGTATCTTATGTGTCTTCTTCCACAATATGACAAATATGAAAATACATATGTGTATAAATATATATAGCATAATAACACATGTAATTCTGTATCATATTATTTATCTCCTTAGGAAGGTTTGCATGAAAATAATTTGGATTGAAAAATGTGAGAAAAAATGTTAAAATTTTTTTCTGCATACAGTTGGGAAAATATATAATTAAGTCTTTAGGGGGAAAACATAAATCCCCCCGTCGCAGAAACTGAATGAAATACATTTCAGTGATTTTTAGTGTCAATAACTGAATTCATTTTTCCTAGAACCACATGCTAAGACCAGCAATTAGAATATAATATTTTACTCCCTAATACTTTGTCCTGGGGCAGGTAAATGGTACAATGAATAGAGGGCTGAGCCTAGAGTCTGGAAGACCTGAATTCAAATTTAGTCTTAGGTATTTACTAAATGTGCAACCATGGGGAAATTTATTAACCATTTTGGCCTCAGTTTCCTCATCTGTAAAATCAGCTGGGGAGGTTCTGGGGATTAAATGAAATATTTGTAAAGTTTTTAATACCTTAAAGTATTAAATAAAATACTCTCTATTTTTATTGTTAATATCATGAGGCAAGCAAGTCAAAATATATTACAACATTCACCTCTATTGAAACCAAGGATTCCATAGTTTAAAATCCTTGAAAATAAGTTTCCAGCCAGGTTCCTTCAACCATAATCTTAGAAATCAATCCTTATGAAAATACGTCCTGGAAACTGTTTCAAGAGGTACTACAAACAAAGCTATTGAAGAGCCAAAAAGGAAAGTTCTCCATGAGAATAAAGACTATCTTACTTTTATATATGTATCACAGGAATTTAACAGAGTGCTTAGCATATATATATACATTTAATAAATGCTTAATTAATTCATTTATTTGTTCACAATCAAAACCATCATTCTTATCTATTTGGATTCAAATGGAGAATACTATCACCTCAGGCAAATGTTAAAGATCCTGAGGAAGATTATGAGAATGTGGCATAGTAGAGTGTGAAACTTCTTCATTCTGCAAATACTCCAACTAAAAAATAAAAAAAAAAACAAGTACACAGAATCCATGATAAAAGGTACTAAAACAGATGAGTCAGGAGTGAAACTGAGCAAAACAAAGATAATTAAGGAGAAATGTCACTGAATTTTGTTTTTTGTTTTTAAACCCTTGTACTTCGGTGTATTGTCTCATAGGTGGAAGATTAGTAAGGGTGGGCAATGGGGGTCAAGTGACTTGCCCAGGGTCACACAGCTGGGAAGTGGCTGAGGCCGGGTTTGAACCTAGGACCTCCTGTCTCTAGGTCTGACTCTCACTCCATTGAGCTACCCAGCTGCCCTGTCACTGAATTTTTTGACTTGAGTCTCTTCAGATAGTGAAAACAACCTGAAGCAAGCAAACATACAGAATCAATAAACACCAATCCCTGAGGTAAAGAACTATATCCTCACCTTGTCTGCAGAACCTAGATGCTTATGCCAGTGTTAGATACCAGCTGAGTCAATAGGCAGCAAACCTTGGGAGTGGTTCTGTTAGCTACAATCTCAGATCAGAGATCCTGACTCACCCACTCAGGAGGCTAATCACATATGAAGCAGATACCTGCTCTATCCCAGGATGCAGTATCAGGAGAGGAAGAGGGAGGATGTAAGATATGCCAATTATTTTGCTTACTGAGGGATGAGGGACCTGTTCGCTATGATCATCCCCAGAAGAGTGGAGTACTTAACTGCTTCCATAATGCTGAGATAAGCTTTCTGGTTGCAGTAAAAAAAATTGACAGGGGTCTCTGGTTGGCTGAAGTCAATCACAGACTGGGGCTTGAAAGGGAGACCAGGAATACAATTGACCCTTGCTTATACAAATTATAAGAGCTAAATACGTAGGGCCCACAAAATAACAAATATAAAACATGCTGAAACTTGAGGCACCATCTTCCACAACCTAGGAACTACTGGATTCTAGGGTAAAGCTAACAATTAAACTTGTTGGTTTGGTTGCTATTTTTTTAAAATCAGTAAACAAAAGAGAAAGAACACAAATTTTAATAGCTATTATGGGGAAAAAGAAGACCTGGGTTCAAGCTCAGAGGAAAGTGAAGTAAAAACATCTACTTCTAATCCAGCAAATAAAAACAAAAAAATGGTCAGAAGCTCTAAAAAAGAGCTTCTTGGAGATCTTTAAAATGACCTCAGAAGCCAAATGAGAGAATTTTAGGAAAAAATAGAAAAAAATAACAATGCAAGAAAATCAAGAGAACTGTGAAAAAAAATTACCCATATGTAAAAAGATATTTAGAAACCTACTGAAGAAAATAATTCATTAATGACTAGTATTGTACAAGGGGAATCTAATGACTTCCAAAGAGAACAAGATATAACAAAGCAAAATCAAAAGATTGAAGTGATATGAATAAAAGAATGGCAACATCTTATCATAAAAAAACTGATTTAGAAAATAGATCAAGGAGAGACAATATAAGAGTTGTTGAAATCCTAGAAAGTTATCCTAAAAAAGTTCAGAAACAATATTCCAAGAAATCATTAAGAAAGATTGCCCAGAAATTCTAGAACTAGAAGTAAATTACGAATCGAAATAATTCACTTGTCATTAACTCTGAGAACCTAAGATGAAATTGCACAGTAACATCATTGCTAAGTGTTGTAGCTCTTCGTTTAAGAAGAAAATACTACAAGCAACAATAAAAAAAATACTGTGGAGCCACAGTCAGAAAGAAGAATTAGTACTTTTAACATTAAAAGAACATGACATATATCTGGAGAAAACTGAATGGGAACAGAAAGGAGTATAGTTTCTCAGCAGTACATTTTACCTTTAAAAAAACTGGCAATAAATTAGGACACAAAAACATTACAGTTAAATGGAAAAAATCAGAGATATTAAATGCATCCTTTTTAGACCACAACACCATAATATTTTATAATGAAACTATGGAAAAAGAAAGTAAAAACTAATTGTAGGCTAACATAGTTTTAAGGAAAGAGTGGGTAAAATAATATATTTTTAAACTTTATTTAGAATTTTTCCCATGGTTACATGATTCATGATTTTCCCCACCCCTTTCTTTCCCAACTCCAGGAGCTCACAAGCAGTTCCAATGGGTTATACATGTATCATTTTTCAAAACCTATTTCCATGTTATTCATATTTGCAATAGAGTGATCTTTAAACATCAAAACTTCTTTGAACCATGTGATTGATCATTTTTTTTTTGTTTTTTTTTTTCCTGTATTTCTCTTCCCAGAGTTCTTTCTCTGGATGTGGATAGCATTCTTTCTCATAAGTCCCTATGGATTGTCCTGGATCATTGCATTGCTGCTAGTAGAAAAGTCTGTTACATTTGATTGCGCCACAATGTTTCACTTTCTGTGTACAATGTTCTGGTTTTGCTCATTTTGCTCTGTATCTATACCTGGAACTCTTGCCAGTTTACATTAAAATCTTCCAGTTCATTATTACTTTTAGCACAATAGTATTCCATCACCATTAGATATCATACATTGTTCACCCATTTCCCAATTGATGGACACCCACTCATTTTCTAATTTTTTGTCACCACAAAGAGCATGGCTATAAATATTTTTCTGCAAGCATTTTTCCTTATTATCTCTTTGGGCTACAAACCCAGCAGTAATATGACTGGATCAAAGGACAGACATTCTTTTAAAGCCCTTTGGGCATAATTCCAAATTGACCTCCAGAATGATTGGATTAATCCACAACCCCTCCAGCAGTGTATTAGTGTCCAAATTTTGCCACATTCCCTCCAAGATTTATCATTTTCCTTTGCTGCCATATTGGTCAATCTGCTAGGTGTAAGGTGGTATATCAGATTTAATTTTATTTGTGTTTCTCTAATCAGGTGGGATTTAGAACACTTTTTAATGTGATTATTGATAGTCTAATTTAAAATTTTAAACTCTTAAATATATTTAAAGCTTAAAATTTAAATAAAAAATTTCCAAGTTTTTTAAAGATTATTTTCTTAATCATTATGTTGCAGTACAATTCAATCATAATCATATACCACAATTTTTATATTCATTCCCCAGCTGATGTGTATCCCCTCAATTTCCCTTTGTCACCACAAAGATAGCTGGTACCACAAAGAGAACCTGTGAGTTCATTCTTTTATCCCTAATTTTCTTGGGAAACAGACTCCAGCAACTGGGTTTAAAAGTTATGCATCAGTATGTAGTTCTTGGGGTGTGATTTAAAATTGCTCTTCAAAATAGTTACATCAGTTTACAGTTACAATAGTATATTAGTATCTCAATTTTTTGACACTTTCTTCAGCATTTGTCATTTTGCTCTTTTGTCATTTTAGTCAGTCCAATGTGAGTGAGAGGAAAATTCAGAGTTGTTTTGATTTGCATTTCTTTAATTAGTAGTGACTTAGAGCACTCTTTCATGTACTAATAGAAGGCTTTGATTTCATCTGAAAAATGTTCATATGTTTTATAAATTTATCAGTTGGAGGATTGCTCTTTTTCTCATAAATTTGACACTGTAGCTATATATTTAATATTTTAGACCTCTGAGGGGCTATCTATAAAATCTCCTCACCCTCAATTTTCTGTTTTCCTTCTAATCTTGACAAATTTTGTTGTGCAAAACTTTTCTGTTGAATGTTCTCAAAATTATCCATTTTTCATTTTACAATTTACTACAGCTCTTGTTGACTCATTCACTATTCATAAATCTGATAGGTAATATGTTCCTTCATTATAAATTACTCATGATGTTTCTTTTATGTCTAGATCATATATCCATTTTGGTCTCATCTTAGTGAATAGTGCAAGATACTACATTGAATTTAGTCTTCAATAGCCTTCCTAATTGTCCCAGAACTTTTAGAAAATAGTGATAATAGTGATTAATCATCCCCTAAAAGTGAATCTCTGCTTTTGTCAAAATGGTTAGTATAATCTTTTACTCCTATTTCTTGTATGTCTCTTTTGTTCCACTTATATACCTTTCTATTTCTTAGCCAGCCCCATATAGTTTTGATAATTACCATTTTATAATATAATTTAAAATTTGCTATTACTAGATTTCTTTCCTTTATCATTTCTATTAATTCTTTTTTATATTCTTGATCTTTTATCCTTCTGATGAGTTTTTTTTCTAACTCAATGAAATAATTTTTGATAATTTAATTGGAATGACATTGAATAAGTAGATTATTTAGGATTGTCATTTAACATATATTGGTTCTGCTCTTCTGTTACAATTTATATATCTCCAATTATTTAGATCTAACTTTATTTATGTAAAATGTTTTATAATTATATTAATCCTGGGATTATTTTGCCAGGCAAGCTACCAGGTATTTTATTCTATCTGTGTTTTTTTTAATGGAATATCTCTTTCTGTCTTTTCTTTCAGGACTGTGTTAATGCCTTCCCTTTTTATACAAGGCAACATTATCCTCCAAGACTTCAGGTTCAAAACAGTAGCCATCCTCAATTCCCCAGTCTTCTCTTACCCCCATCTTCAAAGACTTGACAGGGCTTGTTAATTTCACCTTTGCAATATTTCTTGAATAAAGGTCCCTTTTTCCTCTGACATTCTCAGAATTATAACATAAGCCCCCATCAACTTTTTTCCTGGACTATTACAATAACCTGCTGTTGCTTCTATCTACTTCCCACTCTAATTCTTCCTCTATTCAGCCACTAAAGTGTCTTTCTTGAAGTACAGCTTTGATCATGTTACATATCCCAAAACCATGCAATAAACTCTATTGCCTAGAGAATCAAATATGAAATTCTCTATTTGTTATTCCAAGCCCTTCATAATCTCACCTCCTCCTACCTTTCAATATTCCTTACAATTTATTCTTCTATACCTACTCCTTAATCTGGTGACACTGACTACCTAGATGTTCCATAGAGAAAACACTCCACCTCTCAGCCCTGAGCATTTTTTCTGCTTGTCCCCCATATCTACAATGATCTTCCTCCTCTCCTCTAACTACTGACTTCTTTTGGCTTCCTTTATTTCCCAACTAAAATCCCATTTTCTATAAGAAGCCTTTCCCAATCCTTAATTCTAGTGCCTTTATCTCTCTAAATTATTCCCCATTAATTCTGCATATAGCCCATTTGTGCATATTCATTTCTTTGCTATCTCTCCCCATTAACATGTGAGTTCTTTGACAAGGACTCCCTTTTGCCTGTGTTTATATCTCCAAAACTTAGTACAATGCATGCAGACACTTAATATTAAGTAAGCACTTAATAAATGATCATCAAATGATTGGTTGATCATAGCACCTGATGTGGAGCTGTGACAACCTGAGTGTAATAAGCCAATATAAATCACTAATATCTTATTGTTAGACGAAAGTCTCTACAAGTTGAAGGTAAGGTACCAACCTATAGTGATAGATTATATTTCTTCAATAAAGGATATGTGATAATTAGATTAAGTCTACACTGCCCATCTTTAGATTTAATCACAAAAGGTGAGAACACCTCTAATTCTGGGTGGTCCGTAATCCACCTATGTTAGAGTGGGTGACAAATCAGAACCAACTGACTGCCCCCTAGGCAGTACTATGAGAATCATCTATTGTGATTGGACACGCAAATTGGAGGTGGATGCAGGAAGTGACGAAAGATGCTGTCTTTTAAATATGATGGTAACTTCCTGTAGAGGCAGTTGGCACTTTGAAGTTGGTGTTGAAGGGTCTCTGGTGAGACCTCAGACTGCTTCCCTTTGAATTGTCATGTGAGTAAGTTAGGCTGACTCTCTCTTCCCTTGGTGTTTCTGGAGGCTCTACTCTGAAGGAGGCCTCTCTTGCCTCTCTAATTGTAAAAGGCCTTGTGGCTAGAAGCCAGGTTTAATTAACCTCTGTGCCCCTCTGCTGGGGCCTCTAAATTCTTGCCTGCTCTGAGACTCTGGTCCAAGCCAGAGTTTCTCTCTCTCAATTTCCCTACCTTCAACCTTCCTAATTATAAATAAATCACCATAAAGTCAATTTTGACTTGAGATTATTCTTAATTGAGGATTGATAATAGTTTAATCCACTGGTGACCATCTTTTAATATATTGAACACATAAAACTTCTTTTCCCCCTTACAGATAGTACTAGACCGGTGAAAATAGAAGTCTAAAATATATTCTTTCCAATTCCTAGCTACCTCTATCATCATCTTGGTCTAGTTCCTATCTTAATAGAAACTATGTAGAGACAGGAAAACTCATATTGAAATTAACACAATTTTTTTTTCTGATTGACTGATGGTTGGGGTGGAGGGAGGTAAGGACGCATATTAAATTTGTGGATGATGGAAGAAAGAGTTACTTTTGTCAGACAGAAATGAATAGCTAGAAAATTCTATGCACTGCAACATAACAAAAATGCTTAAATAGTATACTTTGGTGAAATAAGTTGCTGAGGTAGATTGGTTGTTCCAAAGAACAAGTGACACTAATGTTCACATACGCTGATGTATGATGTATGATACCAGTGTGCACACACATATACTTATAACAAACTTGTTTATGTATATGGTTATGTACATATACACATTTATACATTCTTATGTGTACACACACATAGATAGCGAGACAGTGGTAAAGAGATAGATATGTAAGATTAAAATTAATATCCAGTGACTCCAAGTATTATATTTTATAAGATGTATTAATAATCACTAGAAGTAAAAGAAATGAAAGGACAAAAGTAAAAGCATAAGTAAAGCCAGCTTTCCCAGCTGCGTTCAATGGAAAAGAGAGAAAGGGGTGGAGTCACACAAAAACTTTGCCTACAAAACGTAAGGATGTAACATGAGAGGGAACATGGGAAGCTGGGATTTAGAGTCCTGGGGAGCAAATCTTAATTACACAGATAGATAGATAGACAGACGGTTAGATAGATAGATAGATAGATAGATAGATAGATAGATAGATAGATAGATAGATAGATGTATAGTTTTCTTGATTGGAATTGTGTTTGTTTCTACAAAGGTTTGGTCATGACATTCATTTCATCAGAGGAGTAACATGCAACTGATAGAAAGGGACTGTCATTTACCTGCAGATAAATATTTTCAAGAATATGAAGATAGCAAATTTACTTTTTAACTCTCCTATACTCCGTGTTTAAGCTACTTTTAGAAAAGAATACTAATGGCTTCTCATCTCTCACATCTTGCTTCCTGTCTAATCAAAGCATTTTCTAATTCAAATTGCAGTAAGTGGTTCACATCAAATGAGTTTATATAGTCATTGAATGTAGGAAGCATCCCACTGAGGGCTGAGCTGAGGAATCATTTAAAGCTTTTAACTATCAAACAGTAGGTGACTTATTTATTTTCCATGATATCAATTACCATTTCACAAGGCCAGTTTCTAATTTTTTTTATTTGAAAAGACACAAAAAAGGAAAATAAAACATCCACTTACACACATTCATAGAAAATATGATGTCACACAGACCACCCAATATTGCTTTCATTTTCCTAAAATATACACTCAGATTTTATTTCTCACGATAATGTGTAACCTAATTTCTAGAGGGGACTCTTCTTGGCACATGAATTTAGGCTATGGCTAGGAGAGAAGAGAGAGGTTATTGTTTGGAAGGAGAATCTCCCTCCATGAGGACTTAAGGTATCATGGTACTTTCTGGAAACTTTCTTTGGTCTCATGATGGAAGTAAAAGGAAAGGGTTAGCTTATTATCAAGGAAAATACTTAACAGGGACAATGAGATTTGAGCACATGTTATTTTATCTTATGCCCTTTATGTACACTTTAAAACTGAAAAATGCAATATAAACATTAAACCAAATATTGTATATACAGTAATAATTTACATTATAATTGTATTATCACTCACAATCAATAAAGAATGCACAATGGCATTGGAAATGAACAAAATTCTTTGGCTAGTAGCTCAGGGTGATGCTTACATAATGAGAAATAATGCCATACCAAGCAGGAGAATGTGTGGGTCACCATTCTTTACACAAAATTAGCAGTGAGGTCACCTGGGCATGCCAAAAAAAATCTGAGTCAACCAAAGAAAACTAAGACAATTTTTTTTCCTGGAAAAACCTGATAAAAACCAAAACCACTGATAACCAATATCAACAAAAACTGAGTTATTATTGTATTAAAAATGGGAGAGTTCTTTCCTAGGGAAAAATGATGTGTGGGACTGGGTTGGGGATGAGAGTTGAAATTGTGATAAGGTATAATATCTGATATAAAAGATTTATTATGGAAGCAGAATTATCACCATCAACCACTTTTTAGTGAACATATAACTACCCATAGTCATGCACTGAGATAACTGCTTCTTACTTTGCCTGGCATGTATTAAGAACCCAATGGTTCTTTAATAATTAACCATGAACAAATCTGAGCCACTCCTTTAATCCCACAGAATCAAGCCTAGACTATATGATATACCCCAGAGGAATTTAGAAGATGTTCCTCCATTATAACAAGGGTTTAATTATAGAAAGATGCAGTGATTAATGCTGGTTAATTAATGAATTAGTTTCTATCTATAATTCTATTATATGAATCAATAGCAGTTAGAAATCTAGCCTGGGAACAGGAAAACCTGAATTTACAAATTGCTTCTGAAGCATAACTCTTGTATTACTGATCATCACTTAATATCTCACTATCTAAGATAATTCTCAAAGACTATGAAATGCAAAGAAGTTTACAACCTTCAGTGGTAGTGGTATTACTTTAATCTGGGAGTTTCCTACATAGATGGAAGCATAGAGCCAATCCTTTTTTCTATAAATTCTATTAAAAAGGATACATATAATTTTTCTTCTGTAAAAAAGCATGTCTTGATTTGAGATTTCTCTCTGTTGGAATATGGACTCAGGATACAGATTTTGAGAACATATACTACTCTTCTAAAATTAACTTTCAAGCATTTTACTTCAAACAGATGAATAAGTTACTATGAGTTCCAAAATGTAAACAGAAGCAGAATTAATAAACTTTCTGATGAGTCTTCACTAATGCAACATTAGTTCATTTTATCTCAAACAATATGTCAATAATTGTAATGATTTTTAATTCAAAGGGATCCAGTATGTTAATTTATCATTAGAAAAACTGAGAACATGATATTTTCCTCCTCTTATGGAATGTTTCAATAATATGTAAATCTACATTCATCATTAAAGTAGTTGACTAGTGCTTTGTAAACCTAAATAATTTTTATTGCATTATTTTGTGAGTTTGACAGAATATTGTAGTTCAATTTCCCCCTACATTTGAGTTCTTTTCAAGTTGGTGTAAGTTAACCTTTGCAACTTGTTCAATGAGACACTCCACTGAACTGTATCACCATACACAATTAATGGTCGAATAGCCTATAATAAATGAAAATGCCACCACAGCTTAGCAATTAGCTTATGGATCATCTCCAACCACTTACACCCTCTTCCGTCTGCAGCATTTAACCATGCTGGGTGATTTAAATTGTACTCAAAGTGAATGGCAATATTCAATTACTCTGTGGGTGCAGTGTGGGAAATTGTCACCAATGTGATTAATAGTCCTTATGAAAAACAATTAATTTGGTGCCTCATTGCTAGGTCAACTATAAAAGCTAATTTCCTTGAGGAAAGAAATATGTTTATCAGTGAATATCCTTTAAAAGCCTTTGATGTAAAATATAAAAATATCCTCTTTTCAAAACTTCCGTACTTAAGGATGGAAAAGACAATTCCTAAGACTTTCAGTTCTAAAATTCTTTGGTTCTCTGCATGATGAAATTATGCCTACTCCTAGTCTATGGATACATTTTGACCATTTTGTTTTTTCTTCTTGCTTCATAAGAGGATTCTGTGTGACAGCTAAGTTAATGTGTGGAAGAAAACATCAATTTACATTGAAAAGAGGTATAGTTTTCTCATAGTTCAACAGTCTTTGAGAGCTCACCAGCTCATAATGGCTGGAGTAATGGCTGCAATAGAAAGGCATTTGACACACTATAGTGGGAATTCAAGTCCCAGGGAGATGTATTTTATTTCAAGCACTATAGAATAAAACAAAAATAGCCAGCTCCTCACACTAAACCAAGTTTAAAAAATATATACAACAAACAAAGCAAGTAGTATTTTTCTCAGCAAATGTTCCCACAAAGAGCATAAAAGAAATGATCTTTATTTACTCATAATCCCCTGAGGGTGAAAAGAGAACAAACTCCTTTCAATTCTCTTAAGAATCACCTCCTGCTCTCATTTACATTCTAACTTGAAAAAGGTAGAAATAAGGATCATTCTTCCTTATAAGGCCTCTTGAATCACTGATTCTATAGCAAAATTGTAAGCAGTCCTAACTAAATGAAATTCTCAATCTTGACAGCTTTTCTAACTTCATCCTGCTTTTGAGGACAAGGTGTTAACCTTGTCTTGATCCTCTTTTCTCTCATCAAGGCTATTGTCCAACACTGTGATTTATAACATGAAACATCTTATGATGTGTACACTCCTTACCAACTTCTCTCTGTCTATAACATTAGTCAGGAGAGAGAAAAGCTACAAACTAAATATTTGTGTTGATAGTAATCCAATCTGGAAAATAGATGGGATTTTTTTCTGACTTTATGAAAATTTCTTGATGATGAAATACCAAAAACTCATATATATGCACACACATGTTTCTATATTAATGACATTTGTTAATAATTTTGGCAAATTAAGTATTCTTAATGGAGAGAAGAAATGCCTAGTTAAGGGAGTCCTGGACTAAAACACACAAAGAAGGTGATTCAAATTGTACTTCTAAACTTGCTAGTTTTTTAACTAATGGGAAATCATTTAATTTCTACTGTGGGAGTGACTTGAACAGCTCCCCAAAGCTTTTGTACCATGTCCCAGATGTAGTTCCAACTGTATTCATGGAGTTATTATGGTTTCTTAAGATGAAAAAAATCACCAATCTTTCCATTACTGGGGAGTTGTGTTTTATTTCAAATTCTAATATTATATTCAAAATTCACCCTCAATTTTTATTTCTATTAGGAAAACTGTAGAATATGCAGCTAATAGGGCACTGATAACATATCGTTTATGTGCATTGATCTGATTTTACATAAAGTTTGGATGCCAAATAAACTATTTAATAAGAGGGTCATAGAAACTTCTATTTCTGATAGCTGAGGTGACAGAGCAAGGAACTGCCATAGGCCCACCCAAACCCATTTGCAAACTACTAATAAAAGCTTCACAACAATTATTGGAGTGGAAAAACCAACAAAAGACATTGTGAAGCAGGATTTCAATGAAAGAAAATGTAGATGAGAGGAAGTACTCCTTTCATTGGTGTAAGAGAGGATAGCATGCACAGGTGCCAAGAACTTGCATAAGAGCAACTCTGTAAATTCTGAGGAGCTTGAGGAACAGCTGTTTCCAAGCACACCCAGGAGAACCATAAGAGGAAGAAAGTAGTTGATTTTGACACCTGGGGAACTTGCCAGATGAAGAGATGAAACAAGCTCAATCCAGTGCCCATAGCATCCAGGAGAACCCAGAGATAGTAATCTCTCCTGTTCAGCAGTGGAGCTGAGTTTCAGCAGACAGGCAAAGTCAGAAAGAATTTCCACTTCCAAAATGGGCAAAAGACAAAGTTTGATCTTGGAAAACTATTTTAGCAACTGAAAAGATCAATATGCAAACTCAGGTGAGATGAGTAATGCCAATATTGAAATGTGTGAAGTCTCAAAGGTAAACTGAAAGGATACTATTCCCAAAATGAATTCCTAAAAGAATTCCAAAAGAGATGACAAAACAAATAGGGCAGGTAGGAAAAAAATTGCATGAGTAAATAAAAGATCTAGAGGAAGTATAAAAGGTCTAGCAAGAAAATACCTAAAAAAGATAAAACCTCAAATAAGAAATAATTCCCTATAAAATGTAGTACAAAACATTAAGAAAATTATTCCCTAAATTTGAGACTTGGACAAATGGAAGCTAATCATTCTACAAGAAAACAGGAAACAATAAAACAATTCACTAGAATAAAAAAAATAGGAGAAATCTATAATATTTTACTGGAAAAATATATCCAGGGGAATTATCTTAAGGCAGTGAAGGAGAACCTTTTAGAGACAAAGTGTTGGGCCTTGACTCCACCCACCTCCCATACTGAGTGCTGTGCCCACAACCCTAGAGACCAAGTGCTGTAATTCCCCTTCAAACTGAGTACTGTGACCTACCCTCCCCCTCTAACTACCCCCTTTCCCTAGAGAGGGGAGGGAGGAAGTGCCCCCATTGGGCTGCTGAGCAGGGGGGTGGGTGATGAGAGGTATGTGTGGAGAAAGGAAAAAGAGTCACCCCAGTATTCTCCTTCCCTCCAGCTATGTGCCATGCTTTGAGCTCTGCTGCCCTCAAACCTAGCTCCTCTCCAACTCCATGATGTAAATCACCTTCACTACAGACTGAAGAGGCTACTGTCTACACCACACCCTCACACAACATGAGACTCCCCCAACCCATCTCTTACCCCAGACAGAGGAAGGAGGAAATGCTTCCATTGGGCTGCTAGGCAGAGGAGCAGGTGAAGTAATTCATGTTCTCAAGTGCATGGAGAGGGGGAGGGTACAGCTTCACCCCAAGTCCCTTTGCAATTCTAGTAATGAACTCTGTCTGGTGACTGCAGGCATGCCCATAGAGAGGACTCTGTATTTCCTTTTTGTGACCTGTGCCAAAGGTTTACCATCATAGCCCTAAGGCAATGCCTGAAAGCCACGAAGAAAAAAAAAACCCTGTACATCACATTGCAAGAAATTATTATGGAGATCTGCCCTGATATCCTTGAACAAAGAAGGGAAAATAAAAATCACAAGAATTCACCAATCCATTCCTGAAAGACGTCCCAACTCTTACATTTCCAGGACATCTAAATTCTAGAACTTCTAGGCCAAGGAGAAAATACTAAAAGGAGGAAAAAAAATTCAGATATTATAAAGCTAAAGTTAAGAGTACAGAGGCCCAAGCAGATTATACATTAAAGGACAAGAAGGCATGTAATATATTCCACAAGGCAAAACATCTAGGACTACAACCAAGAATCACTCCAGAGATTCATTGGTATAAAATTAATCCCATTCCTACATGGAAAAGTGTTTAATAGGATATTTAAGATTTCTATGATACAAGAGATACTTAAGAATCTTAAAATATTTAAAGTAATTAAGTGAAATAATGGGGTCAAACTGATTGCATCACTACATAATAAGATGATAGTATATTTAAGATATCCATGATTCTTAATGTATTGAACATAGTTAAGAACTTTACCACTATTTGGGCAATGAATTAGAGCAATCTCAGACAGAAAGGATGGAGTTAGTTGAATAAGATTGGATGATATAAAACAAATACAAAATCAAGGGAAAAGAAAGAGAGAAACAAAAGTTGATGGTATCTTATTTTATATGAGCAGATGGAACAAATAAATATGATGGAAGGGAAGATGGAGTGGGGACTTGGTAGGCTGTGCTTCAACCATAATCTTATTGGCATTATCACAAAGTGGGAATAATATTCACAATCAGTTAGGTTTTAAAATGTATTTTACCCTATAGGGAATAAGGAAGGGGAGGATGAATAAGAAAGGGTGATGGGGAATAAAGGTGAACTCAGGGAGGCAGTAGCCAAAAGCAAAAAAAAATGTGAACAGGGAAAAGTTGAAAGGGAAGGAAGAAGATAAACAAAAGGTAATAAGATAGAGATAAATACACAATTAATAAGCACATTTGTAAATGTAAGGTGGATGAACTCACACATGAAATGGAACAGGATATTAGAGTAGATTAAAAGGCAGAATCCTACATATGCTTTCTACAAGAAATAGATTTAAAACAGGGAGACAGAGAGTAAAGGTAAAGGGATGGAGCAATATTTATGTTGCTTCAACTAAAGTTAAAAATCAGGGGTTGCAATTATCATCTCAAACAAAGCAAAAGTAAAATTAATCTAATTGAAGAGATAAAGAAGTAAATTATATCTTGATAAAAGATACCATAGACAATAAAGTAATATCAATAATGTACCTATATGCACCAAATGACATAGCATCCAAATCTGAAAACAGTTGAATGAATTACAGGAGGAAATAGACAATAAAACTTCATTAGGTGGGAACATCAACCCTCCTCTCTCAGAATTAGATAAATCAAAACACAATTTAATTGGTTCATACATTTAGAGATGGAAGGAACCCCAGAGGCTATCTAATGCAGACCTCATCTTTTATAGATGGAAAATCTGAGGCTCTGGAAGTTAAAAACAATTTCCAAAAGTCACATCAACAAGACTTAAACCCAACTTCTCTAAAAACTATATGTAATGCTCTCCCTTGCAGACACTAATATAGAGAAGTTATAAGTAGGGTGTCTAAATGAGTCATAGAATTGTTCTAGTATGCCCTGACATACCTTTAGTATATAGAAAAATGCCAATAGAAATTATATATGGTGTGAAATAATTATAAAGAGAATGGCATGATATAGTTCATCACTATGCTTGTCCTCTAAGTTCTTCCAGGGTAGGACTAGCTACCAGTCTGAATTCGGCCTTCATTGCTTACAGGAATACAAAGCCAAATTATTGCAATGATAATGCTATATCAGAAAACTATTATGGAGATTCCTTGTACTTTTGTCCCTTTGGCTAGAGTTGTTATTCCTACCAAAGTCAATTTGCTGTTTAAATTTACAAAATTTCACAATGTGGTCTGCCTGTCCACAAAAGTATCAGCTAGGAGTAAAGGATTTTCGTCTTGGAATCTTATTTGTAGGTGGCCTGGATTGACTACGGCCCCTACTAGCCTGGAGGGCAAAATTCTTTATTTCTTCTAATTCCTTTTCCTCTTTCACCTATTTGAGCTGTTTTCTAAGGTCTGCAATGATTTGGTCCTTGTCTGAGTCTACCTGCCTGGCTGTCCTTGCTTTCTTTTGCTTCGAATCATGTATGTAGGGAGTATGCTGTCTCAAGTCCTCCAGTGGCAATGATTCCCAATGGGGACAGTTCTGTCTGAAATAATTTTGTATGGGGATTGATGCTCCTTTGACAAACTGCCTACAGATGTGATCTATTGTTTTTTGGGCATGTGTATCATGGAGGCCTAATATAGTTTCAGCTGCCTCTATCACTCTATTGAGGAAGCTTCTGGGATGTTCTTCTCCCTGTCTCATCTTTTCGAACTTTTGCCATGAATTTGGCCTCTTAGCATGTATATGCATCGCTTCCAAAAGGTCAGTCCTACACTGCATTAAATATCTAAGATTAGCATGTTGTGTAAAATCTAAGTCCTGGTGGACCAATGGCCAGGCAGTTAAATTGGGGTTCGATCTTGTTTTGGCTAGGAATTTTTCCTTTTCTGAGGGAGAGTAAAATTCCCCTAAAAGAAATTCCAGATCATTGAAGCTCAGATTAAACAATGTAAACACTCTTTTTAATTCTTTAACGCTCTTCAAAGGATGCTGGAAAAACTTTGGAAAACATCTTTTCAGTACTTCCATGTCATTTGGGGTGAAATCCTTGTAGGTTTTTACATGAACCACCCCTTCCCCAGGTTATATAAACATTCTATCTACAATTGGCAATAATGTAACTGTGAAATCAGCAGGTGATTGGGATAAAGGTTGGTTGTCATTAGCCTTATGTGTTTTGTTAGTGGTGGTATTATTGCCTAGATACTTGGACTCCATAATCTCCAACTGGAGAATTGTCTTTGTCCAGTTCCTTTCCTTCCCTTATCTGTTGTAGAACTTGAAATAGCAGTCTGATGTTGTCTATAACTTCCCCAGAGTCAGTATCTTTCTTAGGTGTTGTTTTTGAGCCAAACTATTGTCATAAGTGAATGAAAACCCTTTTTGAGACCAATAATTATTGCCAGATTGTCAAAATTATAGCTATAGCTGTTGGAATGAAGCAAACACTCTCAGCTAGAGTCAGAGCACACCACATGTAGTAATCATAGATATACAGGAGTTGTTGAATAAAGTTAGGGACCTTTACAAACAAGAAATCTATGACACCTTGCATTAGAGACCAGGTAATCATTGAAAGGCTAGACAGGATAAATGTTATTCTAGCTACCCTCATTTTAACTTAATTAGTAGATTATAGGTTGTTCACTAACTTTGCTCACCAAATATGTTATGAAAAGTAAGGGGATAGGATGATGTTGGTATAAATAGGGAATATAGGCAGGTAAGGGATGAATGGGGAATATAGGAAGGGCTGCTCAAACAGACTAATCACAGAGGCTAGAGACAGAGGGCACTTGGAGAAACAGGCTGGGTTCTTCAGGCAGGCAGACAGGCTATCTCTATGATACAAGAAGAATAGAGTCAGCCAGAAATGATATGGATCTAGCTGAAGGGCTTTTGATGTCATTTTCTAAGGTCCCTTGAGGGAAGAGTCAAGAGGCTCCTCCCTGCCAGTGAAACTGAAATCTACAGGAAGTCTCAGCTACCTACTTCCTGCCCAAGACAGATGCCTAGGTTTTCCCTCAAGAAATAAATGTAAAGTTATTCCTTCCCTCTTCAGCCTTTGCCCTAGTATTCAGTACAATGATTCACCAGAGGCTCTTTGTTTAAATATCAAAGGGGATTTATTGATGCCAGGTGTAAGCTGAAGGAAAAGGGTTTGAGGGTTTTGTAATTGCTGCTAGGGGAAGCTAATTCTGGGAGAGGGTCACAGAGGAGGGAGTCAAACTGAGGAAGGCCGGCTCCCTTAATCAGGGATAGTTTCACTGCCCTGAGGTAGTGAGGATTTATCAGATCACTAGATTAGGGGGAGTCTTGATTTAGGTTGTCCTTCCTGCCTACAGAAGCTAAATCCCATGATTTCCACCCACCAAACCACCCTTCCTCCCAGGGCCCAATGTGGAAATCCAGGGAAATAGCAGGATATAAATGGAGAGGACAGGGAAAAGTCCAGATAAATCAGGCAAGGTCCAAAATGTCCCAAAGGCCACATTAGAGAAACAGAGATATAACTAGCAGCTTTGTGCCAATGCAACCTGGCACATTAATGTTCAGTCAATTTAATTTGTGGTAGAGCAACAAAGATCATAAAGGGATTTCCAGGTGGCTATGGTAGATCATGGTAGAGGAAACAATTTCTAATTTTAGCAAAATTGTTCTGATAACTATATGTTAATCTTAATCCTTTCAATGCAAAGGCAGTCAATATCCTTCAAAATTTTGGCACCGTTAGCCAAAGCATTGCTTACCCCAATCTCATTTTGATTGTG
Source organism: Gracilinanus agilis (assembly GCF_016433145.1). Lineage (NCBI taxonomy): Eukaryota > Metazoa > Chordata > Mammalia > Didelphimorphia > Didelphidae > Gracilinanus > Gracilinanus agilis. Next base: position 184,261,984 of record NC_058135.1, on the reverse strand, counting down.
AACAGAATTGGAACATACATATGTGAACCATCAAAATCAGAAATTTGGCCATATGTGAAAATGATTTATACAAATTATCAATACTACAGGCAACAAAAAGTGAAGTTTCTTCCCCCTTTACTTGTCTTATGTGTTCAATAAAAATGCCTGATTTTTAACTTTTAAAAGTATAAATTAGAAACCACTTATAAATTTCAAATGAATAGTATTTTGCACCTTGCTATTTTTTTTTAATTTCTTTCCCTTTTGTTCACTCTCATAACTCCTCTCTCTCACTGCTGGTATTAAAGCTTGTATTCTTCCCAAATATTCCATTTACCCTAAGATTGATCTTTACTCACTTGTAAGATTTAAAAAAAAGAAAGAAAGGAAAAGGAAGCAACGAGAGACAAGCATAACCAAGACAAGCAACTGTCATATGGATTATGCATCATTCTTCACATGAGGAGAGTTCCAATTGCTCTCCCAGCATGCTGCTCAGTAAAGCAGTATGAGGCAATCACCATGGCATGCAGACGTGGCAGGAATTCTATTGTGCAATCTGCATATGTGGAGAGTCAATTGTAGGAATGTGGAATATCAGTTGAGTGAACACAGAATGCCTAAGGAACCTCATTGCTGTTTCTAAAGGCTAGCTGTTATAGAAGCAATTACCAGACTGATATTGACATCCATTCACCAAGCAGTAGAAAATAGACAGTATTCTGCATTCTAAATCATATAAATTTCTCTCTCTGTGGGGAAAGGGGAGGAAAAGGTGACTTAATAAGATTATTAAAGCAGACTCCTAGTCATGTTTAGAAACTCTGAAAACTAATTCTTCTGAGAACACTGGAGCAGTCTGATTTTCTTCAAGTCTATTCATAAATGTAATTAAAATTTTAAATTGTGAACATCAGTATCATGGAAAAATATAAGAAAATATTAGTAAGCATGAAGCTCAAGTCTTGATTCCAGAAGTATTATACATGAATCTCACAGGATATAAAGTATAGTTTACTGTAATTATCATTTACTAAACAACAATATTAATTCATCATCATAGGAAAAGACAAAAGAAATATAAATCATTGTTCTAATTTTCTACAAAGTGTAATGAATTCAATTTAAATAATTCAGCTTGTGGTCTATAAGTACTCTTCTGAGTTTAACAGAAAAGTTTCAGCATTGCTGGTATGATTTGAAAATCAATATCTTTGCCTTTTGCCCCTTTCCCATAGCTTTCTTTGAAACCATGAGAATTTGATTCATTTTGTTTATTCAGGGTTTCCCCCAGAAATATTAAGATATAATAAGTCTTTCTTCTTTTCAAAATGGAAGTTCAACATAACATCTGATCATGCCTTCAGAAAAAAGATAGTTGACTGAAGGTTTTTAAATGAAATCCAATATACAATAGAAACTGCTATACATATATATGCATGACAAATGAGATAATATTTGTAAAACTCTTAGCACAATGATTGGCACATAATAAGCATGACACAAATATTTATTCCATTCCCCCTATATGCATAATTAGATGTGTGTTTTATCTCTCTCTCTCTCTATATATATATATATATACATATATGTGCGTATGTATGTAGGTATACACGTGCTTGTATTTATATAAACATATATATTCACATATGTATATACAAATGTAAATTAAAAGAGATCTTTTTATTGGATTTGTGATTTAATTAGTATATTAAACTATTGAGGCAATTATTGTATCAATTCATCTGCAATATAGTTACCTAGAGTACTTTAAGTTAATGAATGGCCCAGGATAAAATAGTTATCTCAAATCTTCCTGATTCTGAGTACAGTATTGTGCACACATGCCATGGATATTGTTGTAAATGTGTGTTTATCTGTATGTAGAAATACACAAATCAGCTTTATTACCTTGAAGATTGTCATGACACCTAGAAAACTATTCTTTTAAAATGATTTTTAAATATTTAATATATTTTGCAATATAAAGCACAGAGCCTTCCTTTTATATATAATAAATGAATTTCAAAATTTAAAATGGCAAAACAATCATAATATCACACCATTTGTATAATTTGGAGAAATTTTATTTTCAACATAATTTATATTGTTTTACTGTGAAATACTTGTTGTGTCAAAAGAAAATATGTGATTACTTTGAATAAATTCAAAGGATATGAAGACAGAGAGGAAGGAAAGAAGAGAAGAAGAGAGGGAGGGTGGAAAGAAAGAAAGTAGGAAGGAAGGAAGGGAGACAAGGAAGGAGAAAGGAAGGAAGGGAGAGAGGAAAAAAGGTAGGGAGGAAGGGAAGGAGGGAGGAAGGCAGTGAGGAAGACAGGAAGGAAGCGAGGGAGGAAAGAAGGAAAGAAGGGAGTGAGGTGTGAGTGAAAAATCCCATACTCCCTACTGAGGATTAGATTTTAATGTTAGGGGTAGTCATTAGATAATCATAATTGTAATTCTAAAGTAGTTATAACATGTTAGCATAAATCATAATTTTAGCAGGCTTTTGTGAATATTCCAGTATAAATATTAGGGTTTTGAATTAAGTAAATAACTGTTTTATTATAGGCCCTAGTTTCAGCACCATCCTTCAAAGTTGCTACATCATGCACCCTCAGCAATAATTATTGTCTTGAACTTGTGATCTAGTATACCTCACTAGGCCTGACCTGGGATTTGAAGCCTGGTACCACCCAACACCACCCATTCCTATCTTTGCATCACTAGTCCAGGCTCCACTGCTCCTCCCTTGCCTATTTGTGTCACTACTTCAGGATCTCCCACTCTCCTTTCTTCTATAAAGTGACTCTTAAGTCGTTATCAAATGACTTTTTGTACCAATAAGAAGTATTTTCTAGTTTTCCTAACCAATGAACATTGCTTCTGTGTGCCTCTATTTTAGGTGGGTATGACTATTGCTTTGGACTATTTTTGTACTGATATAAACAATTGTCTAATTCCTTGGAGTATATAGGAAGGTCTCTCACAGTTCTGGGGGTGTTTTGGTCTTGTCCAGAAGTCCATATTTATTGAGAGACTGGCCCTCTCTGAGTATACTTTTTCTTTATCATTTGCATTCCTGTGGTTTGAAATTACACAGTGGAAGGAGGGACAAGGAAGGAAGGGAAGAAGGAAGGAAGGAAGAAAGGAATGATGAAAGGAAGGAAGAATGGAAGAAATTATATTCTAAAGTGACCAATTTATGTAGGGTATTTTCTTTTAGCCAAATTCTTTGTCCCCCTGTACTGCTAAAAAGTTAAATATAAAATAATGTTTGCTCTCCTTAAGTCATTTCTTAACAGGTTGTCACTCATGTCATGGTGTACTAATAAAATGAAAATAGAAATCTTGGATGTATATAATTCAGCATGATTCTTTTTTCACTCATTTTATAAGACTTTTATTTGAACCTCTAGAGAAGCATAAAATCTGGAAATCTACTATACAATTATAATTGCTTAGTAGCCTATAGAGTAAATGTCACATTTTTACCCTTTCATAATAAAAGGAGATAGGTGGTACAAAGGATAGAATCCTAAATTCAGAATAACTGAGTTTGAATCTGACCTCAAACACATAGTAACTCTTTTACACAGGGCAAGGCAATCATCATCTTTTTCAGTTTCTGTAGGAGTGAGGTTAGAAAGAATGTAAGCTTTGACAATTGTTATAATATATAATTCAGTCTAAGATTTGAAATATACAATTGCCTTATTTCGAAAAGAATTATTTCTTGGTAAGAAATGGTTTAAGTAAGAGAGCTTTTTATTTAGTTTTTGTTTTCCCTTCCATCAGCTCTGTTAAGTGGTTAGCAATATATCATTTGATCCTCAAAACAACCCTGTGAGATAGGTGTGATTATCTCCATTTCATAGTTGAAGAAATCAGTTTTTTTAATAAAATAAAATATATTTTTTAAAAATAGTCATTAGATCTGTTTACTTCCTCCTTAGAATAAATAAAAATGAGAACTGAAGTGCAATGAGAGTCAAAGAATCTAGATTTCTGTCAAACCTGGCCTGAAACTCCTTCTCTTTCCTGAAATCAATACTTTAAGCCACTTGCTGAAAAGTACAGTGAAACATTCAGGTGAGAGCTGGACATGAACACTAGCCTACTAAAAATAAAAAAGTTGAAAGATTACAGAGAATCAACCTATTGACATGTACCATGCCATGTTAGGATCCAGGGAATTAAAGAATCCATTCTAGTCGAGAATCCACAGGCCAGGGCACAGGAAATTTTTCATATCTGTCAACCATCAGTTTTTTTACTGAATTGACAATGTTCATGGTCTAGACGAGTGATGGGCAAACTATGGCCTGTGGGCCAGATTTGGCCCCCTGACATGTTCTATCCAGCCTGCCAAGTGAGATTAATCCTATATCTGATGAATACAATGAGTAGGATACAATACAATTAAACTTCTAAAGAGTTGCCTTAGAAACAGACTGACAGATGAGCATTTCCTTTCCTTTGGCCCCCTCTTTAAAAAAGTTTGCCTATCACTGGTCTAGACTAACAGCCACTGAGTCATATAAGAACTTAACCTGGTAGCCATATGACTTAACTGTGCCAGTTTGGCTTTGGATTGACTTATCCACCAGAGAAATCAAGCCCTGCAAAGAAAATTCTTAGTAAAAAGAACATGGCAACCAGAAAAAATTATTAATGTTATGTCCTACAAAAAACTGAATACAGATACTCTAGAGGGGAAAAATGAAATAAAGAGCCTATAAGTCTATATTTGTGAGTTGCCTTGGCCATCACATGTTCATAATGTATATAATTTACCACCATTCTATTTTTAGTTTGTGGCCCTTTCTCTCCCAGCCAAAAAAAATTCTATGTGAAGTTGTGCTGTGTTTATTTGTTTTTGGGTGGGGGATAATTTGTAAATGTTATTCTTGATAGACCATTTAAGAAAATGACTTTGCTAAGGATTAATTCGATTATGGAGGTAAAGAGCAAAGCACAGAATCATCAGTGGATTGTAATAACTGCAGTTGCATTGTGTATAAAACAGTGATAGTGATTTTCATGAGAAATTTTCACTCCAAAGTATAGCTCTTGCACAAATTTCATGTTTTTATTAGATTGTGGAATTAGGTTTTAAAAATGGGCTTGTCTATTTAACTGTTTTAAGTAGGATCAAGCCAATTTTATATGTGCTATGGAGAGAGTGGTCGCCCAGAGAAATGAAACTGTACTCATTTGCAGTGATCACTCTACTTAAAACCCACAGATTTAAACCTTAAAAACTATGGAGCCACATTGGCCAAAAAGTGGATCAATAATGCCCCTGAAGGGATTTTTAGAAATATAAAGTATATTTCAAATGTACACTGCACAGCTCCAAGGATATCTGTTAAAACATCCATTCCCATTGGACTCTGTCAAAAGTTTCTTGTTTCTCACCTTCTAGGTTTCAAAGGGAAATGTTGATATTCTGTTTAGCTAGTGAAGTACTACTGGGAGTTCTGTTCAGGGAATTATTAGTGTGGCACTTCCTATTTAGGGAATAAGGACTGGACAGCGATTTCATTGGTATTGGGAACTTCTAGGTTAAAAAAACTTCTGCCAGTGCAGGTAGGCATCCTATTGGCTGTTTATAGCCTGAGAGTTGCCTAGATTGCAGGTTTGGACGACTCACCCAAGGGCAAAGCCAGTGTGCATCAGAGATGGGACTTGAAGCTGGTTATTTCTGGTTCTGAGTCCAGCTCTATCCACTCTGCTACACTGCCTCTCATTTATTTAAGTATAATCCTAGAGGACTGAAGAATATATTTCCATGTTTGAATATACTTTATGTATAATATTTGGAATTGATAAACATCTCAATGGATTGATTTAAAAAATTAGAATTGGGCAAATAGAAACTGACTTCACAAAACATCTAAAAACAATAAAAACAAAATCAAAAGAATGAAAAATAGTAGACGATATGAAATATCTCATTGAAATATTCCATTGGCCTGGAAAATAGACCGAGAAGAGACAATAAAAGAATTATTGGACTAACATGAAAGTCATGCTTAAAAAAATAAAAAAGGCTAGACAGCATATTATAAAAAATTATGAATATAAATTGAAAGAATCCACAACACATGTCCTACAATAAATCCCAAAATGACAATTCAAAAGAATGTTATAACCAAGTTCAAGAGCTCCCAGGCCAAGGAGAAAATATTGCATACAGCTAGAAAGGAACAATTCAAATACTATTGAGCCCCAGACAGGAATACTCAGTATCTGGCAGCTTCCACACTGAAGGACCAGAAGATGTAGAATAAGATATTCCAGAAGGCAAGGAAGGTGGGTTTACATCCAACAATCTCCTACCCATCAAACTGAAGTGATCCCTCACCTATGGGGGGAATTACGTTCTAGAGACCCCCATGATAGGTGAAAATTTAAGAAGTAGTGACATTGTATTTATAGGATACTTAACATATATACACCACATGGTATAGTCTCCAGATTTTTAAAGGATGTGTAGATAGAAAACACTCCCTAAGTTTGTTCTACCTCACATCCCATTTTACATGCATACTTTGCATGATGGAGGGGGACAGGAGTAAAAAGGTGTGTATGGGAGACGAAGCCCTCTCTATCTTTGGGTTGGTACTGTGGTGGAACATACTTAAGAGGGATTTCTGGTGCCTGCTTTGTCTCTAGGGCTTTTGTGGGCTTAAGTGCAACATTGTGGAACAATGAAATGTGATAGACTTTGCTATTAAGAATGATATGATAATCTAGGACAATTCTGAGGGACTTTTGAAAAGGAATACTATGCACCTTTAGAGAAAGAACTGTTGGGGCAAAAATGCAGCTGAAAACATGATTTATCCCTTACATATTTGGGTATATTTTGGAGTGTTTTGTTTTTATAAGATTATTTACTTAAAAAAATAAATAATACAGTAATAAGTTTTGTATGATAATACATGTATAACCCTGACTTAATTGCTTGTTGACTCTTAGAGTGGGGAGGGAATAAGGGAGGACACAATATGGGTCATATAATTTTGAGATATGTGGAAAAATTACTTAATAAAATAAAAAAGAAATCATTTTAAAAAACTCTTCTCATTTGCAAAAAGGAAATAAAAAATACTAGACCAGATCTTGCAGGTTTATTGAAGGAAAGTGATTTACAAAGCTTTGAAAGATTTTGTTAAGTTCCCCTCTAGACCATTAAGTCTATGCTGTAGAGAATATATACTATTTAAACTTTACATTTTCCCTGGCACATTGTTTTGCCCAATAGTTGAGTATTTTATATAAATATAAATATATATCACTGTAAGTATTATGTTTTGCTTTTTAGAAAAATATTTTTAATGAAATATATCTAGTTATTTTTGTAGGGAATTAGTAAAATAATATGGGAATATTTTATATGCTATTGTCTTATTTTAAGAATCAGTGGAGAATGATGAATAGACCTCCTTTTATGTGTATTTAGAAGTATAGTATAGGTTGGGAAAATCTAATATTTTTATATCACTATGTAACCTTTACCTTTTATTTAATATTCTTAAGATCTCAGTTGCTACTTATTACCTAGAAGAAATGCTTGTGAATAAGAATATTACTTATTTTTTTTTCATCAAATGCATGGCAGGATGCACTTTTAGATAAAATTAAGAAGTAAGGCATTGCAGAAAAGATGCCAATTATTCTTTTCCAAACGTCTTATCTACCTTTACCTTAATACATTTTTTCTCAAATGAATTAGAAACTCTTGTCTTTTTACTTTTTAAAGAAAATATATTCATTGAAAAATTATACTTTTTTCTTGTTGGAAGTGCTGAGTAGTTCATACTACCTATTAAATACCTCATTAAGAGTAATACGTCTCTCTGAAATGAGCAAGAACTGTATAATAATAGGATTGTAATTTAAGTTTGAGTTCTAAAAGAAAGATAGGAATATTGTATTTTCTCAGTATGAATTAAAATCATATGTTTTATTAATATGGATTTTTTCATAACACAAAACCATTTGGTAAGGTGGTCATACATAATATGAAGCACATTTTATAAAATTATGTAACATCAGTAGTTTGGGGTATCACTGAGGAGAATGCAATAATGCAGCTGTCACTGTATTTTCCACCTTGCTCCTTTTGCCTCTAATTTACTAGCTAGTTTGTTGGAACATTTAACTTTTTTTTAGCCTAGGGAAAATATAATGACCTCTTGGCTCCATGTAGTCCCCTCCTCATTGAATAAATAAAGTACATATTAAATGAAATGTTGAGTAAAAATACAATTCTTGAGATTTCTCAGAAAATTCACAACATATATATAGAGAAATGGTTAGTTCTCTACATTAATTTAGTTTGTATTTTTTAATTATTATTGCCTCCTATTAACTGCTGTCATCTTTATATGTGATGCTAACTTCAGTTTACCACATATGTTAGGAGTCAGAGAATAAATGAGTAAAGTGCATTACAATGCCTTTTCATAGATAGGTACAGGGTGGTTAAGTTGAAGGAGACCTTTTTCTTCAAACTTCTTTTAATTTTTTTAATGAAGTTTATTTAATTAATTAATTTAGAAATCTTTTCCATTTTTATATGATTCATGTTCTTTCCCTGCTCTCCTCCCATCCACCTCCCATAGTCCATGAGCAATTCCACTGGGTTTTACAAGTGTCATTGATCCAGATTTAATTCCATATCATTAATATTTGTACATTTGATTGTGCCACTGTGCATCTGTTTCTGTGTATAATGTTCTCCTGTTTCTGGTCCTTTCACTTTGCATCAGTTTCTGGAGGTCATTTCAGTTCACCTGGAATTCCTCCAGTTCATTATTCATTTTAACACAATTGCATTCCATCATCAACAAATACCATAATTTGTTCAACCATTCCCCAATTGAAGGGCATCACCTCATTTTCCAATTTTTTGCCAACACAAAAAGCATGGCTATAAATATTTTCATACACGTATTTTTCCTCATTATCTCTTTGGTGTATAAACCCAGCAGTTGAATGGCAGGTAGTCTTTTAAAGCCCTTTGGGCATAGTTCCAAATTGCCATCCAGAATGGTTGGATCAATTCACAACTACACCAATAATACATTAATGTCAAAATTTTGTCACATCCCTTCCAACATTTATTACTTTACTTTGCTGTCATATTAACCAATCTGATAGGTGTAGGTGATACCTCAGAGTTGTTTTGATTTGCATTTCTCTAATTATTAGAGATTTAGAAAACTTTTTCAGGTGCTTATTGATAATTTTTATTTCTTTATCTGAAAACTGCCTATTCATGTCTCTTGCCCATTTATCAATTGAGAAATGGTTTGATTTTTTGGTACAATTGATTTAACTTCTTATAAATTTGAATAACAAGACCTTTGTAACAGGTTTTTGTAATAAAGATTTTTTTTTCCAATTTGTTGCTCCTCTTCTAATTTTGGTTGAATTGGTTTTGTTTGTACAAAAGCTTTTTAGTTTTATATAATCAAAGTCATTTATTTTACATTTTGTAATTTTCTCTAACTCTTGCTTGCTTTTAAAATGTTTCCTTTCCTAGAGATCTGACAAGAAAACTATTCTATATTCACTTAAGTTATTTATAGTTTCCCTATTTATGTTCAAGTCATTCACCCATTCGTAATTTATCTTGGTGTAGGGTGTGAGATGTTGATCTAAACCTAATCTCTCCCACATTGTTTACCAAATTTCCCAACAGTTTTTGTCAAATAGTGGATTCATGTCCCCCAAATTGGGCTCTTTGGTTATATCATACACTGTTTTGCTGATGTCACTGACCCCAAGTCTATTCCACTGATCCTCCCTCCTGTCTCTTAGCCAGTACTATACCATTTTGATCACCGCTGCTTTATAGTATAGTTTAATATCTGGTACTGCTAGGCCCCCTTCATTCACATTTGTTTTCATTATTTCCTTTGATATTCTTGATCTTTTGTTATTCCAAATAAATTTGTTACAGTTTTTCCTAATTCCCTAAAAAAGTTTTTTGGTAGTTATGTCACTAAATAGGTAAATTATTTTGGGTAGAATGGTCGTTTTTATTATGTTTGCTCATCCTACCCATGAGCAATCAATATTTTTCCAATTGTTTAGATCTAGTTTTAATTGTTTGGAAAGTGTTTTGTAGTTGTTTTTGTATAATTCCTGTGTTTGTTTTGGTAGATTGATTCCTAAATATTTTATATTGTCTAGGGTGATTTTATTTTATTTTATTTCTTTTTTTTAGCCATAGCTATTCCACTGTTGTGGAGTTTAGAATTTATTTATATACTGGTTTCAAAAAAAAGAACACAGAGAAAGAATCACAGCTGTGAAAGGGTTACAAATCATAAACGAACCCATTAAAGTCTAAAAAGTCTAGAGATAGGTCCAGGGTAAAGGGCCAAATTCCAACCACCAATTATTAGGGGGTTAATTCTGGGAGCAGAAATATATTTCATAGAGATTTTTACTAATTGTGTTCTGCCTTGATTTATAGGACTGCACCTGGTCAGATAAAGTCTTATCTCTATTTTTGTCTGTGTCCAGCCTTGACTATATTTTTTAGAGTTCATGCTTCTTAATTATCAAGGAGAGAAATTGTTAACTCAGTAGCTGCTGGTCTGCTAAGGACTCAAAGCTTTCCAATAAGAATATTGAGAAAAGGTGGGGATCTGAAAATGTGTCAAAAAAGGATTCTCAGATATTTACCTTAGATGGCCTATTCTATCTGCTACCTGACATAGAGTGCAGAAAAAAATCATACTCAGTTTTACTTGCCGATGATTTTGTAATGGGATCCAGATAAAATATCTATTACAGTCTCTATTTCTCTAAATGACTCCCAATAGCCTCTTGGAGGGGTCAAATTGTTTTTGGATTAACCAACCTGCTGGTACCAGAGCTTTTCAGGGCTCAGGTGACCAGGACCAAACACAAAGACTGCCTCAGCCTGGATTGGTCACTTAAGGAATCCAGATAACAGGCCCAATACTGAACCTATTTCTCTAACAGAACAGCTTGTTCAATTTCTTTTTCTGATATGGGATTATTTAGGTATTCTATTTCTTCTGCTCTTCATCTAGGCAATTTGTATTTTTGTAAATATTCATCTATATCTCCTAGATTGCAATATTTATTGGCATATAATTGGGCAAAATAGTTTTTAATGATTGCCTTAATTTCCCCTTCATTAGAGATGAGATCTCCCTTTTCATTTTTGATGCTGTCAATTTGGTTTTCTTCTTTCCTTTTTTTATTAGATTGACCAGTACTTTGTCTATTTTATAAGTTTTTTTCAAAATACCAGCTTCTAGTCTTATTTATTAATTCAATAGTTCTTTTACTTTTGATTTTATTTATTTCTCCCTTGATTTTTAATATTTCTGATTTAGTTTTCATTTGGGTATTTTTAATTTGCTCGCTTTCTAATTTTTAAAGTTGCATGCCCAATTCATTAATCTCTGCCCTCCTTAATGTGTTAATATATGCACTCAAGGATATAAATCTCCCCCTGAGTATTGCCTTGGCTGCATCCCACAGAGTTTGGTAGGATGTCTCATCATTGTCATTCTCTTCAATGAAATTCTTGATTGTTTCTATGATTTCGTCTTTGACTAACTGGTTTTGGAGAATCATATTGTTTAATTTCCAATTGGTTTTTGATTTGCCTGTCCAGGTGCCCTTACTAATTATTATTTTTATTGCATTATGATCTGAGAAGGTTACATTTATTATTTCTGCTCTTTTGTATTTGTTTGCAATGTTTCTATGCCCTATTACATGGCCCATCTTTGTGAATGTACCATGTGCAGCTGAAAAGAAGGTGTATTCCTTTTTGTCCCTATTTATTTTTCTCCACATATTTATTAAATCTAATTTTTCTAGGACATCATTCATCTCTCTTACCTCTTTCTTATTTATTTTTTGGTTTGATTTATCTAGATCTGAAAGAGGGATATTTAGATCTCCCAGTAGTATGGTTTTACTATCTACTTCCTTCTTGAGATCTGCCAGTTTCTCCTTTATGAATCTGGTTGCTATGCCATTTGGTGCATACATATTGAGCAATGTTATTTCCTCATTATGTATACTGCCTTTAATCAGGATTTAATGACCTTTCCTGTCTTTTTAAATCATATCTATTTTTACTTTGGCTTTGTCAGGAATCATAATTGCCACTCCTGTCTTCTTTTTCTCATTTGAGTCCCAAAGGATTTTGCTCAAGACATTGACCTTAAAACTGTGTATGTCTACCTGCCTCATATGTGTTTCTTGTAGACAACATATGGTAGGATTTTGGTTTCTAATCCACTCTGCTATTTGCTTCCTTTTTATGGGAGAGTTAATCCCATTCACATTCAGAGTTATAATTATCAGTTGTGTATTCACCAACATTTTGGTATCCTCCCCTAGTTCTACCTCTTCTTCTTACACTATTTCCTTTTAAACCAGTGGTTTGCTTTATGCCAGTAACCCTTGTCTCCTCCCTTGATTTACTTCCCTTTCTACCCCTTCCCTTATTATTACCCTATTTTTATTTTTAAGGCCTAATGAATTCCTTCCACCTTCTTCTCCTTTCCATTTTTTGACCTCCCCACTCCCTTGCTCCCTTTGGTTTATTTCTTCTGACTCTCTCAGTAGGGTTAGATAGAGTTTTATATCCCAATGGATAAAGCTACTCTTCCCTCTCAGGGTTAATTACACTGAGAGTAAGGTTTAAATATTACCTCTTAATGCTCTCTTCCTCTCCTTCTTATAATAGTATTCATCCCTTCACTTTCCTATGACCTCTTTGTGTGTAATAGAATATCCTATTTTTCTTATTCATTCAAGTTTCTCTTGGTGTCCTCTACTATTCACTTCCCTCTTTCCCACCCCCATATCATATTAGACCATTTAGTATCCAAACTCTCCCTATGAATAATTCTTCTAATTACTATAATAGTGAATAGAGTTCCTTACAGAGAATTATACGTAACATTTCTCCACATAGGAATACCAGTAATTAGATCATATTGCAGCCCTTAAAGAGGCAAATTTAAAAAAAAACACAAGTTTTCTTTCTTTCCCCTCTGTTTCTTATTTACCTTTTCATGTTTCCCTTGATTTTTGTGGTTGGATATCAAACTTTCCATTGAATCCTAGTCTTTTCTGTGCAAATACTTAGAAATCTTCTATCTTGTTGAATGCCCATCTTTCCCTTGGAAGTATATAATTAGTTTTGATGGGTAGGTGATCCTTGGTTTTAGACCCAGTTCTCTTGCCTTTCTGAATATCATATTTCAATCTTTGCAGGCTTGTAGTGTAGAGGCTACCAGATCCTGTGTGATCCTGATTGGTGCTCCTTGATATCTGAATTGTCTCTTTCTGGCTTCTTGTACAATTTTTTCTTTTACTTGGAAGCTCATGAATTTAGTTACTATATTCCTGGGGGTTGTCTTTTCTGGGTGTAGTGTAGAGGGTGATCTATGGATCTTCTCAATGTCTATATTGCCCTCTTGTTGTAGAATTTCAGGGCAATTTTGCTAAATAATTTCTTTTAGTATGGAGTCCAAATTTCTATTAATTTCTGCTTTTTCAGGAAGACCAATGATTCTCAGATTATCTCTTCTAGACATGTTTTCTTGGTCTGTCACTTTCTCATTGAGATATTTCATGTTTCCTTCTATTTTATCAGTCTTTTGACTTTGTTTTATTTGTTCTTGCTGTCTTGAGAGATCATTAGCTTCTAATTGCTCAATTCTAGCCTTTAGGGACTGTTTTTTCCTTTTCAGTCTGGTCATTTCTGGTGTTCAATTTGGTTATCAGTTCATTTTATTTCTGAGCCTCACTTTCCAATTGCAAAATTCTGCCTTTTAAACTGTTATTTTCTTGCCAGATCTCTTCCATCTTTCTCATCATCTCAAATTTGAACTCTTCAATAGCTTGTCGCCAGTTTTTATTATTTTGAGAAGGTTTGGATATGATTACTTGTTTGTTTTCCTCTGCTGTTTGCTCTGCTGTCTGGATTTTATCTGTGTAAAAGTTGTCTAGTGTTACAGATTTCTTCTTGATGATCTTTCTCTTTTGGGGTTCTTGTCTCTGGCTTGCCATTGTTAGACCTGCACCCTCTCAAGTTTATCCTCACAGGACATGATTGGGGAGGTAGACCTGAAAAGACCACACCCATGTAACTATCAATAATGTGTAAAAATAAGTCTTAACTGATCACACATAATAAAACAAGTGGAAATGTGAATTGGCTACAGGGGAGGGGTGCGGGGGGGTTGAGGGGGTCAAGGGGAAAATAAAAATATGACTTATGTAACCATGGAAAATTTTTCTAACAATAAAAAATTATTAAAAAATAGAAAAGATTCACATCTGAAAAAAAAAAGTTTATCCTCACACTCAGTGTTTTTCTGTGCTCTTTAGGCTCCTGAGGTCTCTGGTCTAGTTTTTTTCAGGGTCAAGCCTCCTGGTGATCCCCTTGCTTGTTCCTCTGCCCAAGGCTCCTTTAACAGTCTCAGGGTGCTGCTTCCACAATTGTGAACCCGTTCTGCCCTGGGTCCCCAATCAAGGTCCATACCTGCTCTCAAGATCCAAGTCCTCGCCTGTGCTCAGGATCCATGTCTCGGCTTCTGTCTGAGCCCTCACTCATGCCTGCACTCAGGGTCTGTGTTCAAAGTCCATGTGAGTTCTTTAGACTCTTGGGGTCTTAAGTCTTGCTGCTCTCAGGAGCAGGCCCTGGTGACCCCAGGTAGCTGCCAAGGACTTAATGCATGCCCGAAACTTGCTCTAACTCTTGTGAGCTGTCTTTGGCACTGTAGGTGGTATGTGGTGAGGGAATCGGTTTCTCAGCTCCCATTTTAGTGAGAGCTGTTTCTCCACTGTATAGCATGAAATGCCCTGATTCCATATACCTCCAATGCTGTGCCCTGTTGTGGGGTTCCTTCACTCCTCTGGATTTGTTTTTATGTCTTCTTGGGGAGTCCTATATGTTTTGGTTAGGAGAGGTTAAGCAGCTGCTTTTTACTCTGCCCCCATCTTAACCAGGAAGTTTCAATGAAATTGTTAATTGTTTTTGATTTGTTCTTTAAGCAACCAATTTTGGAGAATCATATTATTTCATTTCCAATTACTTTTTGATTTGCCATGTACCCTTACTAATTATTATTTTATTGAATTGTGATCTGAAATGTCTGTCATGAGTATTCCTTCTTTTTTGCATTTGTTTGCCATGCCCTATTACATGGTCAGTCTTTGTAAATGTACTATGTGCTGATGAAAAATAAAAAGGTATATTCCTTTTTGTCCCTTTTTATTTTTCTCCATATATTTATTAACTCTAATTTTTTAAGATTCATTCATATCTCTTTCCTCTTTCCTATGTTTTATTTTTTGGTTTGATTTATCTAAATCTGATAGACGAAGGTTTAGGTACCCCACTAGTATAGTTTTACTTTCTATTTCCTCCTTAAACTCTAATAGTTTCTCATTTAAAAAATTTAATGCTATACCATTTGGTGCATACATGTTGAGTACTGATATTTTCTCATTGTCTATAGTGCCTTTTATCAGGATATGATTAACTTCCCTATCTCTTTTAATAAAGACATATTATAAAGACATATTTTTTCTTTGCCTTTTTCAGATATCATGATTGCTCTTCCTGCCTTCTTTTTCTCAGTGAATGCCCAATAGATTTTTTCCAACCTCTTACCTTTACCCTGTGTATGTCCACTGCCTCATTTGTGTTTCTTGTAGACAACATTCTTATTCTTTTTGGAAGTGATTTTGAACCAATATTTTTAGCTATGATGTTCTGCTAATATCTGTGGAACTCAGTTCCCCTCCTTGATTTCTTTTATAATTCAGCTTCCCTTTGCTTCCTCATGTAACCTCCCCTTACCACTCCACTGATTCTTAAGACTTTGGGAAGTTTGATTTCCTTGTTGCTATTCTTAAGTAATTGAAGTCCTTACTACTTCCTCTCAATGTGTCACTTTCAGAATTTACACAACAGCTTAAGTCTGTATTCTGGTTCAAACAATCCATCTAGTCAGAATGAAATATATTAACAGAGATCAAGTCACAGTGTTTTTTGAACAAATAATTTAACTTAACTGGATTACATCTTCCTCATCTAAAAAGGAGGTTGTGCTAGATCACCTTCTTGGACCTTCAAATTCTAAATTTATGATCATAATTTTAGCTCAAATATTATGAAAATCCCATTTTTTTCCTCCAAGCTAAGAAGGAAGTAATTGACTCTAAGAATTTCAGATCTCAATATGCCAGATAGTTATTAGAATATATAGGGAGATAAACACACAAATGCATATAAAAAGACATATAATTCTCCTTGAGTGAAGCCTTATCATGTTCATGATGTTCATCATGTTAGAAGGGCAATTCATGTTACTTAAAGGCTATTTTTGAAGATGCTAATAAGCCTCAAAAAATTTAATTACAGCCCAAATGATTGAATACAGTTTTGCTCTAAGATCCTACCTAGCAAAAATTAGGAAGATTTATCATAAATATCACAGTTTTTTAAAATTACATTTTAGAGGGAGGTTGGTTGGCTCATTGAACGGAGAGTAAGGCCTAGAGAGGTAGGTCCTAGGTTCAAATCTGGCCTCAGGCACTTTTTAGCTGGGCAATCCTGGGCAATTCATTTGATCCTCATTGCCAAGCCCTTTCTGCTCATCTGCCTTGGAAACAATATATAGTCTTGATTCAAAAATGGAAGGTTTTTTTAAAAAAAAAATAAAAATTGTTTTTTTCTAGGTCATATGTCAATAAAATATTTAATAATTGTTTTCTGACTTTTTTGATCCATGTTATCTCCCTCCATCACAACCCTCCACTCTCCCAAAGATGGTACATAATATGATATAAGTTGTACATGTGTTTTCATAAAATATTTTCCATATTTTTCATATTGTAAAGATGATGCATATTATTTCCAATAGAAATAAGTCCCTGGAAGAAATGAAATGAAGAATAGTATCCTTCAATATGCATTTTAAGTCTGTTAGTTCCTTCAGTGGTAGCGAAGAGAATTATTTTTTGTCATAAATCTCTTTGAATGGTCCTTTAAGTTTGCACTGCTGATAAAAGTCACCATTCACAGTTGGTAATCACTTTATTGCTATTACTGTGTATAACAATTTCCTTTTTCCAATCACTTAAATTTGCATTTCTTCATATAATTCCATCTAAGTATTTCTGTGATCACTTTTATCATCATTTTTATAGCATACTAGTATTTTTTAATTTTTTTTATTTTTACAAATTTTACAAAATGAAATAAAACAAGAATTTCCATATACAAAGAAAAAGAAAATTCTACATAAATGAAATCACAAATCTCTTATATGTTTAGATTATTTTTATTCATATCAACATAATTAATATCACTCAGAAATGCCTTACTTTCTTATCACCTCCCTGCATCACGAAAAAGTATCATCTAGGAGACTGATATGTTCATACAAATTTTCTCCCATGTTTTCACATTTTAGTTCATTCGCTGGAAGTAATGTTCCCAATTCATTCTATTATGCATTATTCTATAGTTTTGAATAATGTTCTTTTGTTTCTACTAATTTCGCTGTTATTATCCTGTGTAGTTCTTTCATCCCTCAATTTTCAGTTCTTTGCCACAACAAAGGGGGTTATAATAAGTGCTTTGAAATATTTGGGTTTTTTCCCTTTTTTACCTAATCCCCTTGGGAAACAGACTCATCAGTAGTATTATTTAGTCTAATAGTATATAGAGTTTTATAACTCTTGGATATAATTCCAAATTAATCTTCAAAATAGTAGGATCATTTCACAGCTCCACCAACAATGTATTATTGTTCCCATTTTTTGAAATCTCCTTCAACTTTTGTCATTTTGTCCTTTCCTCATTTTAGCTAGTTTGATGTGTGAGATAATATCTCAGTACTGTTTATGGTTTGCATTTCTCTTATCATTAGTGATTTACAGAATTTTTTCATATACATACGTATATATGGTGTTGATTTCTTATTTTGAAAATTGTCTATTTATTTTTTTGCCCATTTATCAATTGGGGAGTTTCTTTTATTTCCATAAATTTGACAATGTTCTCTATCCATTTTTAGATACGAGAACTCTATCTGAAAAGGTGTCTATCAAATTTCCCTCCAATATTTTGCTTTCTTTATGATTTGACAATTGTTTTATTTTTACAAAAGGTTGTCCATATAATGCACTCAAAATTATTAATTTTAAATTTCACAAGGCTCTCCGTCTCTTGCTGATTTATAAATTACACACCCATCCATTAGTCTGATAGATAACATGTTTGATGACCTTCTAATTTACTTGTGATATTGGCATTTATGTATAGATCATGTATCCATTCTCATCCTATCTTAGTGAATGATCTATTCGTCTATTCCTAGTTCCTGCCAAACTGTTTTCTAGTTGTCCCAGTAATATTTAGCAGATAGTGATTTCAAGAGGTGCTATAAATATTTTTTGTACATGTAGGTCTTTTCCCCATATCTTTGATTTCCTTTGGATAGAGTACTAGTAGTGGCATTACTGGATTAGAAGGTGTAAACATTTTGATGGAGCTTGGGGGCATGGAACCAAAATGCTCTCCATAAAGGTTGCATCACTTCTCAGATCTAGTAACAGTGCATTACTCTCCAGATTTTTTCTACACCCTCTCCAACAATGTTGCACTTCATGATCATATTATCTAGTCTCATCGTTGTGAAGAGATACCTCAGATTTGTTTAAAATTTCATTTCTCTAATTAAAAGTGTTTTGAAGTATTTTTCATATGACTAATGATAGTATTATTTTCTTCATCTCAGAATTGCCTGTTCAAATCATTTGTCCAGTTATCAATTGGGGAATGATTTGAATTCCTGTAAATTTCATTCAGTTCTCTATGTATTTGAGAATCAAGGCCTTTCTCAGAGACCCTTGCTTCATGTTCTCAGTTTGTTGTTTCTCTTCTAACCTTGTTTGCATTGATTATGTTTCTGTATGATTATATCCTGACTATAGCAATACCATAAACTGTATTATTGAATCATATGAAGGATTGTATACCTCATTGGCGGAGTAAAAATTGAGTCATCAACATTTTATTTGGTTTAAATATTTGAAATTAATTTTTAAAATACTGAATAATGGACAAGAGAGTTGTTTACAACTTTTTTATCTGAAGGTCACAAATTTCTAGTTATTTTGTTAGTAAAGGATTCCAATTCAAATATGTTTTTACATGAGATAAAAAAGGAAACAAAAAAGATATTCAATACATTTGAAGATGAAATTATTTTAATTTGTGAAATAGTCATTTTTTAGGGAATGCCATAGCAAACTACAAAATAGGTGGGAAATATCTTCCAGATATGTAGGCTTCAGCAACAAGCCACCCCTACCTCCATCATTTTATTGGAATGTTTACTTTTCCATATTTTGGGGGGAATTAGAGCACTTTGCAAATGGAAACTATAAATCACTGGAATTTAATTTTTTTTGATACAAGGGACTCCCCACCAGTGTCAAGGCCTTTCATACTCATGCATCTTTATAATTATTCAATGTTTAGGTCATGTAGGAAAACAATTTGTCATCCTTCTGCAGAAAATTCTCATGATGTAGTAGACTAAGACATAGGAATAAGAATGATCCACCTGGAAGCTGTCACAGTTTCAAGAGCAGTAATATAGTAGAGGTGCTTTCACACAGATTCCATTCTGTGATATTGCCTCTTGCTAAAATGTACAGATATCCATCTTGCTGCAAAAACAATTTGAAATCTAGGCAATCACAAATTGATGGATGTTTTGAAAACACCTTGTTTTAATTTTGTCCCCCAGGCGTTAATATTTTTTTTTCCAATTTTTGGCCCATTGAAAATAAATGTTTCAATTCATTAAGGAAGATGAAAACACTCATCTACTCATGATGATAGAAAGAGCTGAATATCATTATGAAGAAATATCCAGCCTTAGCATTCAACAGAGTCATTCAATACCAGGACTGATTTGTCTAATTCATATGCTTTGCTACTGGGATGCTGAAAAACATTTGCCCAGATTTTGTTAGATTTTCTCATCACATGTCATATATTTCCTTGTCATATGATCTTGTTGTACAGGAGTTGTACAAATGAATAGGCAGAGGTAAAGATATCATAGTTTTTCTTGTCTATATAGGTCAGAAGAGGTTTTCTAATGACTGTCTATTTGGTTTGTTTTGTTTAATAAAAATAATGAAATGTAGACACAATTAATTGTACTGAGCATTTAGAGAATTATTAGTTATCATGGTGTCTACAAACGTGCCCCATATATTAAGTGGTTTGACACATTGCATATAAATTCCTAACATTACATTTTCATTTCTTACACACACAAGCTTAGGAGGAAGATGATTATCTTTGGCATTTATATAGCAATGCAATATTTGAAGTGTTTGAGTTTTAGAAGTTCTCAATATAATTCCTGAAAGTTGGTAAACACTATAATCTCCCTTTTACACATGAGGAAACTAGAATGCAAATAGTGCCCATATCAATCAATCATTAAGCCTTTATTAAGAGTTTACTTTACTCTGAGGATTGTGCTAATAGTTGGGATATCAATAGGAAAAAAAAATGCCTGTCTTCAAAGGGTTTATATTCTAATGTCTCATGTAGAGAAAGCCATGCTGGGAAAATGCAGGGCTCTACGAGGATTAAGGTCCAAGGAAAAGTTTCACTGGACAATAAACAGATAAACTGAAAGCATTTAAATAAATAAACTATTTGCAATTAGTGAATTAGTGTTGCCACAGCTTCAACTATAGCATATACTTCTTAGTTATGCAATTTATTCTGGAATAGCCATTCAATCAG
Organism: Gracilinanus agilis; assembly: GCF_016433145.1. Taxonomy (NCBI): domain Eukaryota; kingdom Metazoa; phylum Chordata; class Mammalia; order Didelphimorphia; family Didelphidae; genus Gracilinanus; species Gracilinanus agilis. The sequence continues at coordinate 184,241,127 of NC_058135.1, read as the reverse complement.
TTAGTGTTAATGTGTTTACTTGCCTTAGAAACCAACTGAGACAGACCATACCTCCAGAAAAACAGGGAAATCTAGAATATGAGGAAGATGGGAAAATATTGTGCTCAAAGCTATCCAACTGAGAGGAAAGTATTATTAATCTGAGTTTGAGAATATTTATCTTTATCAAAGAATATCTTTGATACCACATGAATAATAAAGTTGACATCTTAACAACCCCATTTTTATAGATCAGATGGAATTTACATATCACAGAAGTATTATGTGCATGTTTTTACTATGCTTAGCTATACATATGTAGTATGAAAAATACTCTATACACTTATGGTCAGATTTGAAAATATATATCAAGTTATTTATAATCTTTCATGTGCTACATAAATACTAGTTATAATTACATATCTTTTAGATTAATAATTGATTATATTTCTGAATTCAGATGTGAGTCTGATCACTACTTTTGATATCAAAACCTAAATAAGCATCAATCTATGAAGACATTAGGTTCCATAAAAATGACCTTTCAAACAAAAATCTTCAGAATGGTATATGCGACTCATCCTTGACAATTTATAAATAAGCTTTTGACAGCAAGAAATTACATACTCTAAAAAAGACATGGTAATAGTTAAATATTAGATAACTCTGAATGCTTTGACATAAGCAATAGGTTCAGATCTATGCCTTTTTCGTGTACAAAAAGGTGAAAATAATATATTCATGGAGAAATTATCATTTTGTTTCGTGAACTGTACTCTATTCAAAAGATTTCCAGTTGTAGCATGATTTTTTGGGCATTGGAATGTTTTATTATTATAATTTGTTTAACAGCTCATGCTTATTGAATGACTTTTGTTTATAAGGGAATGAGAGATGGATAGACAATAGATGCTTGCTAAATAGTTACAAAATTAAATATTTTCATAGAACAATTTGTTCAAAGCTTATTCACTGGTTCTGTTGCTGTGGTTGTATTTTTAGACTATGGGTGAATGAACAGTTTTGCATTATTCCATGAATATTACATTTCATATGCAACTTATACTTTATTAACATTTTGAAATCCTCCTTAATCTTTTGTTATTTCTTAAATTTGTACCTTTCTATTTTCACTTCCAAAAATCTAACTCATATTACAAACAACTTCCTTGGATTATTTCAGTAGCTTTCTAATTGATAAGTCTTTAGTTTTTCTAATGCTTGTAAGTCACTCTGCCTATTTACAACATAACAAACCTTCCTGAAACATAAGTTTTCACTTCTTTGCTCAGAAAACTACATTGTACAATCATGATTAATGGAGTTACATAGAAATTTTCCATTCTGCCATTCAAGAATCCCATCATCTTTCTCTCCAAGTTACCATTTGCAGTTATTTCTTCTTTCCTTGACATAGATTTTCTGAAACAGTTAGGCATTTATTTATGTTTTGTTTTTGCCATCCATCACACACATTTTCTCTTTCATGATTCTTCCTGAAACTGTACTTCCTAAATGAAATATTTCCCTTATCCTAAGCCAATCCAAATACTGTCCTTTAAGGTACAGCTTTAAAAAGAGGTTCTTCCATATCCATTTCCTTAGTAAACTCACAATTATTCTTTTTTTCCACTCTCTATTCCCAAGGAACTAAAACTCAGATTACAATCAGTATTATAGATTTAGAACTTGAAATAATTTTAGAAGACATTTAGTAAAATAGATGTAGAAACCAACACTTACAGAGATGAATAAATTTGAAAAAGTTATTATGGATAGTATGGAACAAAAACAGCAGGCTATTCTATAATTTTCAGATCAACAATCATCTGAGATACAAAATTTCATTATTAAATTTTTTCTCATGTTAAGTTGATATTGCAAACTCTGTAAAACTTCTTCCATTTGATTTTAGTGCTTCCTCACCACACAAAGAAGGAAAGTTTAATCCCTCTTCTGTGTGAAAATTTTAGTCATTAAAATAAGAATGTTCTCATTTGAAATATTTTCCAGGCTAAACAAGGCTGGTTCATTAAACCAATTCTTGAATAGTGTACATTCTATCTACAAGCTTACATATTTCTAAATAGATGTATGTCAATATCCTTACAAAAGGGGAGGGCCAAGACAAGTACACTAATATTTGGGATTTCATTTGACAAGAATATAGATAGTGTAGTAGAATGGGTTTCTTCTTTGTCTTTAACAATTTTTTATTGTTGTTGTTAAGACAACCTAAGGTCAAATCATTTATGACTTTCATGTAATATCATTAACTCATATTTTCATTTTAACTCATTTTTTGACTGAACTACTCTCTAGTTATATCTTATCTTTCCTATCCATAGGTAATTAATTACCTGAATACAGGTGAAGAAACATATCTCTCCCTCTTGAAGTAAATATTCCAAACCAGTGAAGGGCATACTTTTTAAAGAGGGGGCCAAAGGAAAGGAAATGCTCATCTGTCAGTCTGTTTCTAAGGAAACTCTTTTGACCTTTCATTATATTGTATCCTACTCATTGTATTCATCATATTAGGATTAATGTTGTGGGGCCAGATAGAACATTTCAGGGGGCTGCATCTAGCCCGTGGGCCATAGTTTGTCCATCATTGTTCTAGATCATTCTTCTAGATTGTTAAGATCTTTTGGATCAAGGAATCCACTTCACAATGTAGCCTGACATTTTCTCTCTCTCTTTCTCTCTCTCTCTACATACATGTACATATTTACATGTATGTGTGTGCTTGTGGAAAGAGAAAAAGATAGAGGGAGACTAAAACAACACTGCTCTAGGATTTTGGAACACACATATACTTTTTATTTCTCATATTATTAAAATGCTATTAACTCAAGCCTTATTTGATACTAGCTTCCTCAAGTTCCTCTATCCTTTGATTAGATGGCTGAAAGGTGGAGAAATTAATTCATAAAAAGCCTTCCTCTATAAAGGGCAAGAACTGGACTTTTGCTCACATATTTCTGCATCTACTGTTCTTCCTAGTTCCAACTCTGTGGACCAAGAGGCACCTCCACATCAGGTATTCTAAGTCTCTCTGATACCCAGGTTTCCTGTCTTGTGTGTTGTCTCCTCTTTTCTCATTAGAATGTAATATCCTTGAAGTCAGGAACTACTCTTTCTTTTTGTTCATTGTATTCCATAGTTTAGCACAGTCCCTGGAAAATACTTAATATTTAATGAATTGGATATCTACATATCTACATATAAAGTATATAAAATTACATATGCATTTATGCAGATATACATATACAAAATATGTATATATACATAAATACATAATATATATTATATAGGACTAAGTGCAAAGAACCATAAATGATATATAGAAACTTACACACATGTATTTCTCACTTTTAATAGCCTAATGTACTTTGTATATAACTTTTACTCCTGAAAATTATGTTGTAATATGTCTATTTTATTCAAAAAGATATAACTGAAGCATAGGTGAACTGACATTAGTTTTAGTCTTTCTCTTTTTGAATAAGACAATATAGTTTTGTGTATCTTATAGAAATCTGAGTCATAAATGTGGGAAAATGAGGCCTTGCAATCTCTTTCTACTAATCTGCTACCATGAGGCCCTTACCCACTCTCACTTTAAGTGCAAAGAAGGATAATGTTAAGAGTAGTAAAAGAGTTAAAACAGGAAGAAAGACTATTTATAATAAAGTAAACAACCAAACAAGAAGAAAAAAATGGAGAATTTCTTATCACCTTGTCTCTTGAAGTTTGGAATCAGAAGTATCATTATCTCACAAGAAAACAGAGAAGAGAAATTGAAATTATCACCACTGCTTTAATTCTATGAGATCCAGTTACTTTTTCTTGAATAAATTTGACTGAATTTTATTTTACTCAGAATGTGAAGGGAAGGTGAAAAAATGAAGTCAGAAACAGGACTTGCTTGAGTTCTAGAAACAACTATCCAAAATATTTATCCATATGCTAGTATAAATATATTTTATATTCTGATCTCAAGTTCTAATCTTAAATTTTTATCTAATCAATGAAACATTTCAAGTTTTCAGAAAATTAATAAATTAACCTGAGTCCCTCACCTATTGAGAAGAGAATATCTTTCCTGAAATCTTACTCCTGCTTAGGGAATACATTTTTCAGTACTATTTCAGGAAAATCTGTGATATATTTCAATTAAATCTCAGGTTTCTTGTCACCTGACCTATAGAATCTCCATATCAATTATTTATTTCTGGATTGCTTTCAGTTCTAGACTTATAAACTATGGACAAATCAACCCTGGAACTATTACTGGATAGGGTGTGTCAACTATGGCATCATTCATGATCCCTCTAATGCTCTAGATCTGTGATGGTGAACCTATGGCACACTCACCAATTATGGAATTCAGAGACCTCTTTGTGTACACATGTGCTATCACCCACCAATGACAGCCAGAGTTAGTTACTAGAAAGGCAAAATGACTCAAGCAGAGCTGCTTCATTCTCTTCTCCACTACCCCTTTCCACCTCTCTGCCCAGCAGTTTCTTCCCTGGGTGGAGTACTCAGGCCACACCACTCCTTTTCTCTAAACATGCCTTTCATAACCTGCCCCTCTGCTCAGAAATTCTATGGAAGCACTTATCCTAGAGTCCCTGAGCCACTCCTCTCTCTTTCTCCCTCACCTTCTGGGGTAATGCATGGAGGGGTGGGGTGGCAAGGCACTACAAGCAGTCTGGGTTGGGGCAAGCCATGGTATAAGGTCTCTAAAAGCTTCTAAAAAGTTCACCATCAGTGCTCTAGATCATAGCACTCATTTATTGATCATTACTTTTCAACCTGTGTTGTCTTCCCCACTAGAATATGCTTATTCCAATTTTCAGAAACAATCATTGCTTTTGTACTTGTATCAGAATTTAATATAATGCTTAACATATTGAGTGTTTAACAAACTGCTGAATTCATTCCCATATTTAATAATCTGGGTTTCCTGGACAAGAGTATGAGATTCAAAAGGCAGGAGAATACTTGGGATTTGTGCAAAGACTCTGGTATATCTTAATCCAGTACTACAGTGACCTGGTTCTCATCCCAATAAATTTATAAATGCAGTTATTTGAAGGAATTGGTATGTTTGATGATTGAGTCCCAGAGATATACACATTTTATATATATATGATATATAAAACATGTTCCAGATTGTATTTAGATACATTTTTGATAATCATTTTCTGACATTTTGCAATTTATATTCTCTCCTTTCTCATTTTCCTCCTCCCTTTCTGAGAAGATGGGTAATATGATATAGCTTATATATGTGCTACCGTTCAATACACATTTCCACGTTCATCATATTGTGAATGAAGACATATTGTTCACTTCATTTTAAAAAAAAGCTTATGAAGGAAATAAAGTGCAAAATTATGTTTCAATCTACCTTAAGACTACCATTTTCATCAATGGTGGTAGATGACCTTTTCTGTTGTGAGTCACTTGGAGTTGACTTGCCTCCTCCATATTCCTGATAATAGCTGTCATTCTCAATTGACATTATTGTGTACACTATTGCCATTTGTGTATACAATGTTCTTCTGGTTCTGCTCATTTTACTTTGTATCATTTCATATAAATCTTTTCAGGTTCGCTTATGACCTTAGTCATTTTTTTGCTTTTTCATGCATATAGTCTCAATCTTAGAAGTCAAATGTGCCTTACTGATCTTCTAGTCCAGTGATCCCCAAAGTGGGTGCTACCGCCCCCTGGTGGGTGCTGCAGTGATCCAGGGAGGAGGTGATGGCCACAGGTGCATTTATCTTTCCTATTAATTGCTATTAAAATTTAAAAAATTAATTTCCGGGGGCTTAAGTAATATTTTTTTCTGGAAAGGGGGCGGTAGGCCAAAAAAGTTTGGAAACCACTGTCAACTTCCTTATTTTATTTAAGAGAAACTGAAGCCTTGAAATGGAATGAAGCTATTCTAAGGTTATATAAAAGACCAACTACCATCTGTACCAGAAATAAACACAACTTTTCAAGTCTAATTTCAGGATACATTCTTTTAATCTAAATTCAAACATTGCCTTAACCTGATTATCAGTAAATAAATTTAGCATCAAAATTAAGCATTAATTTTATTACCCACAACAAGTGGCATATGCTTTTAAAGTACATTTATGCTTTGAGTATGGGTTAAGCTATACTTAAATAGAATAATTCATTGAATGTTTCTGAACTGAAGAATGAGTTGATAGTGGCTCATTCTTCAAGTGATAAGTAGTTCGAAGTTTTTGCATTGTATTATTTCCAAATCTGCTTGCTGATAGCAATAGTCTGCCTGGAATTTTCCATTTTGTTCAACGATACAGGACTTTTATTTTTGGATCAGAATGCTGGTGAACTTAGATCCTGTCCCATAGGAGAAAGGTTTTTGTAGTCTTTCTTTTGTACCATGACCTCATTCTATTAGAACAGTTTAAAAAGAATGAATGATCCATAGATAGAAGACGTAGGTATTTGTCATTCTTTTTATCAGGCTGCATTTATTAAACATCACCAGCACATGATCAATCTCTAGTAACTAAGAGGCTTATGCTTATAAGGACATGAGACTACATTGACTGAGAAGAATTGGTAAAATGTGTCCCAAGTATATACAGCCATAAAAACCAGGCCAAGATGGGCTGCTCCTGAGAGAGGAATTTACCTAGCTGTGTCTAGAGAGGAATGAAGGTAAGAAAAGAACTCTAATAGAGTTGTTATAAAAATATGGGAATAAAAATATAGGAGGGTTTGGCAGAACATACCAAATGGGCTGCAGAGGCAGAACTGCTCCTTTAAATATGCTACCTAGGCTGAATCCAGTTTCTAGATGTGTAAGATAGGAATGTGTCCTAGTTTTCTTAGTTTAAAACGTTGTTTCAAATATTCAAGGAAAAAAAGTTTTTTCACTGGATAATAATGTATTATTCATTTTTATGATTTGTTGTTTGAAATATTATTAACAGTTAAATACATACTTATTTGGAAATTGTTAGATTTTAAGAACTGAATATCAAGTAAGCTTTTAGAAGTGGGTTAGGGAAAACAAGACTAAAAAGCAAAATATGAATAACAAATGCTTGACAATGACAGTTTTTTAATGCTTTTACAAATGAAATATGTATGTACATGTGTGTATAAAGATTATAAGATTAAGTCTTGCTCATATGGTTATCCTCATTTTATAGACATTGGGGCTTAAACCAAATAGATGTGTTATTTATTAGTGGTTACAATGCTACAATGAGCCCATTGGAAGCATTTGAACCCAGGTTTTCAGATAACAAGTCACTCATTCTAATCTGCTACATCACACGTTCTCTGACAAGGTCAATCCTATGGAATGTGGAATAAAATGAAATTAGATCTCAAAATCCTAATTTATTTAGGGACTATATAAAATGTCTTTGGATCAGAAATTACCCTGAATAATGGCTTCTATGGTTTAGATATTTCTAGGATGATAACATGTAAGTAAATATTTGCTTAATACTAGTTAAAATGAATATGAGACCTCAATGATACAGGTACCCCTCTCTAATGACCCAAAATTGCAAACCCCCCATGTCCTTGTAAGAATTTGACTCTCGTATAAATCGTGCCACAAATCATCTGAGTCCACCTACAATCTTTTTTTCTAGATTTCCTGACATTTTGTGACTCCCGATGGAGCAACCAGGATCTGCATTACTTAATCCTTGCTTTCTTCATAAAAAGGAATCTGAAATATTTATTACACACTGCATGAAAAGCATTGTGAAAGGGGAAATTTCAGCATTTTCCCTGTCTCTCAAACCAATAATTTTCTCTCTCCTTATAGCCACTCCTGACTCCACAGACTTCCTTTAAATCTCAGTGGAAAACCCATCTTCTACAGGAAATTTTTCCCAGTTCCTCTTAAGTTTAATACTTCCTCTCTTTTTATTATTTCCTATTTTTCCTATATGTAGCTTGTTTATATGCTGATCATATGCTGTCTTCCCCAAAGACTGAGATCCATGAGAGCAGAGACCATTCCCCATTCCCATATTTCTTGTATCACCTGTGTTTAGCACAGTGTCTGACATATAGTGTAGGTGCTTAATCAATGTTATTCACTGAATGATAATTCATTATTGGCATATAGTTAAAAAACAAGAGTTTATGTGTTCCCTAGTCAAATTTTAAATCTTTTATTCAATAGATAATGAAAATAAGATCTAGAAAGACTAGGACTTGCTGAGAATTAAGAGCTGAACTAGATTCCAAGTGTTACTTTTCCCTAGTGTAATACTAAATAAGACTTGTTACAAAAATATGAAGCTGATAATTTGATATTAAACATGAATTGTAGAGTAACCCAATGACAAATTATAAATTTCACTTAATATTATGCCTTCTGAGTATAGGCACCATTCTTCACTGACCTGTGAAAGTAAGGAAATGTAGTATTTTTATCTATATTTTCCAGGTAATTACCTAACCTTTTTCTTAATTTGGAAGCCTTTGCACAACTTATCAATCCATAAAAATATTTTAACATTTCCTTTTATTTGATTTCAATATAAATATATTATCACAGAATTTCAGATCTGAGAAGGAACTAAGAAAGAACTAATCAAACCCTTTTATTTTCCAGTTGAGAAAACTGAGGCCAGGTGAGCCACTCTGTCTTTCCCAAGGTTTCATAATTTGTTATTAATAAAGCTGAAACCAAAGCCCAGATTCAGGCACTCTCAGGTCAGTACTGTTTTCTGTATTTTACCTTTAAAATACCTGCAATAATTTCAACAGTTAGAAATAAACTATCATCTATCTATCTAACTATCTATTTATCTATCTATCTGGCTTTATACTTCACAATGCATTATTCCCACAATGAGAATACTGAAATCACTTTGCTCTTTATCTCCCACTCCTAACTATAGAAAATATGAATTATAAATAATTTATTTTTAAATGGTCCATAAGTAATGACAATATTTGGAAGTCTTGTATTTGACCTTCAGGAGTCAGAGGGAAGATCATGGGACTTGGAGTTTGACCACCTGGTGACTAGGGTCCTGTGAGACTCTCCAAATTGTCAACTTTTTTATTTCCCATTCTGTAGTGATTAGTTCTAGTTCCATTTTTATTAACTTATGAGGACCATCCTTGAAGGCACTAACTTTAATTTTTATGATTCATTAAATTTTTTAAACTCTTCTGTGTATTGGCTCCTAGGTGGAAGAGTGGTAAGGGTCGGCAATGGAGGTCAAGTGACTTGCCCAGGGTCACCCAGCTGGGAAGTGTCTGAGGCTGGATTTGAACCAAGTACCTCCTGTCTCTAGGCCTGACTCTCAATTCACTGACCTATGAGCTGCCCCTGATTCATTAATTTTAATTAGGTGGTAGTTCTAGGTAAGAAAGAACCGAGAGGAAGAAAAGATTTTAGTAATCACAAGCCTTAAATCTCTCATTTTATAGAGAAACTGACTATCCACATAAGTGAAGTGACTTGATACTAGTGCTACAGTTATGAATTGCATAATTGAGATTCAAACCAGATATCCTGATGATAGACCAAGTGCTCTTTCCATTATGCAATTTTTACTGCCTCTCCTAAGCACATAAAATAAATGGGTAAGTAGTTTTTATTTTTGCTGATAAGGCAAGGAAATTTTATTCCATTCATTATTTTATCACAATAATATCCCATAGGTAAATAAAGATATTATTAAAATTAGTATCTAGAATAAAGGAGGCTAGAGATGGCTCTGTAACCTCTAAACATTTCACTGTAAGAGTATGGATGTATGGCCTGACATATTGTATGTTAAAGGAAGAACTATAATCCTCTAAGGAAAGAATTCAACTTGGTTTAGCTATGATATTTTGCCTTGGAGCAATGTTAAATTTGAAGATAAGTCTTTTGATATATATATATATATATATATATATATATATATATGTAGATAACACTTTTAGAAAGAATAGCACTGAGCTCTAATAAAAAAAACAAAGTTTCTTTGCTGGTATCTAATCAGAATGGAAATATGTATACATCTTTGGTTTATGGTTGTCTTGTTTCCATTCTAAAGCCATACATATAAATTAGAATTGTCTTGTAAATTGTTTCACTTGGTTGTGTAGGGATTCTAAGTTTAGTTCTAAGAGAGGGAGTATGATGTGATGGTAAGAAAGTGGGAACTGAAATCTGAAAACAGTTCAGTCAAAGAGCTTCTATTTGCTAGTATATGACGTACATTTCCCAAATTCCAGTTTCATTTTTAAAATGGAAATCATATTAGAGAATAGGTGGGGTGAAAGAATAGTAATACCTAAAGGATTCCTTTTAAACAAGAAAAATCATTTCATTTGTCTGGAGAAAGGCTTCCACCAATGCACCAAAACTTCCAACTACTCTGTAATTTATAATTTTTGCAAGCCACCTGGAGTCAAAAGAGGTTGAAAAGACTTAATCATTTTAAACCAAGGCTTACATAGCCATTATGCAGGATATGAGCTTAGGACTTCCTGATCTTGAGTGGTTCTAAGCCAAGATTCAGGAAGATCCAAGTTCAAATCTGGCTTCAGACACTTTGTAGCTGTTTGACGGTAGGTTAATCACTTCAATTCTGTCTGCTTCAAAATTTTTTACCTGAAAAATGAGGATAATAATAATAATAATATCTATCATCTAGGGTTGAATCAGGATTTTAGTAAGTTAGTATTTCTAAAGAGCTTAGCCCAATATATGGCAAATGGGAGGATTATAATAAATAATTGTTTCCTTTCTTCCTATAAAGATGACTCCAGGTCAACATTTATTAAATACCAGTTATATATAAAACATAATTTCTAGTCTGGGGGAATACAAGTAAGGAAAATATTATTTTGGAGTCTTTTAAGAAAGAATTAAATCTGAAAAGGGAAGTAAAATGAATGCATTCATAATGACAACTGATATTCCTAAAGCAGTTTTTTTTTCTTTTTCCATTGGATATGTATTTGACCTTTCTTTTTCTTACTTCATTCTTCACTGATAAATAGCATGAAGAAGAGAAAGGAAGAGCCCAGAGCCTAGAAGCAAAGGATCAATTACAAGTTCTGATATCTACCAGATCTGTGACCAAGCACAAATCACTAAATTTGACCAATTAGCATAAGTCTTCAATCATTAACAATGCATATTTTTAAATCCTTTTGTCTTAAAATTGATACTAAGTATGAATTCCAAGGTAGGAGAGCAGTAAGACCTAGGCAACTAGAGTTAAGTGACATACCCATGGTAGAAATGTCATGAAGTGTCTGAGGTCCAATTTGAGTCTAGGACCTCCCATTTCCACGACTGGCTTTCTTATCCACCCAGCCAAATAACTGCATAGACAATGCATGCTTTTTTATTTAAAAATGGGAAAGCTTACACTCAATAAAAAGAAAAAACAACAGAGCTTTCCTTGATTTAGGTACGTCCAAAGGAAAAAAAATAACTCATTTTAATGTTAGGCATTTTTAAAGAGTATTAATCCTAGCAATTTGAATTCAGGCCTTCAATAGGACTAGTATAGGTTATTATACATAGAAGAGTTAGTATACTAAAGAGGTCCTCAAAAGATTAACTTCCCTAAATAAGAGTATGTAAAGTTTGAATAAGTTACTGATTTAAAAAAAAAGTTCTATAATGATTTACATAGGTAATTAAGATTTGGGTAAAAAAAAGAAAGTTATCAAATAGCAAATAAATTTGTAACATATTTTGAAGTTAGAATAATATCTGTGAGTTGCTTGATAGAAATTTACTCATTTTGCAAAAGAATATATTTCTACTCACACACTATCTCAAATATAATAAAGCAAATAAAAATAATGAAAAAGCTGCTTAGATAAATTAAATGCAGAAAAGTGGGTGCACAATAGAGATGAATATATAGTCAGCTTAATGAAGAAATGTGGTGGTGGAATTTTTTTTAAAAGCCAGTGAATTTTCATTTGAGATTGACATTAATCATGACATAAATGGGTAGAAATGGGTGCACCTCAGAAAATACACCTACATTTCAGAATACGTAAAGAATGAATATTTTGCTCAGAATCATAAGTATATTTGTATAAGTAATATGAAATATGGAAACTCTTTTAGTGCAGATCAACAGCAATTATAAAACATATTATCCTGAAGACAAAAATTTTCTATGAGTCCTGAAAGTTTAAATAACTCATTCAAAGTCATACAATAAATATGTGTCAAGGACAAGAACTGAAACTGAATCTTTTTAATTCTGAAGATAGCTTCCCCTCTAGAACACCATGATATAAACTGATATCTGTTAGAAAACACTATCTTGTGACACATGTTAAAACCAGTGGAAATGTGTGTCAGCTATGGGGGGGTGGGTTAGAGGGGTGAAGGGGAAAGTAAGAACATGAATCATGTAATCATGGAAAATTTTTCTTAAAAAAAAGAAAACACTATTTTGGTTCCTAATTGATGACAAAATACCTTACTATAATAGAAAAAAAAATTGATCTTTTCTCTATTTTGGAGGCTAAATAAGGTGACAGTTTTAACAGATATTCTCAGAAGCAAAAACATCTAATTAACATGAAAGGAGAGTGGATGACAAACAAAACAGACAATTGAGCAGGCCATCAAACTTTTCCTTTCCTGTCCTAGTCCTTTCCCCCTCTGTCATCATCCTATACACTGGTTGGTTTCCTCTCCACATTGATCTAATCTAAACTCTTTCCTACACTTTTAGATTCTTGTAAACCAAAAGGAACTGAAGTTTACATACCACCATCACCTCTGTTTAAAAGCAAGCTAGTCCCATTAGAACTTTTCCTTTTTAATTAATTTCTGAGTTCATCTAAAAAAGATGAATTAATAGATGGGTTTTTTTTCCAACACAAATGTGTTTCTTGTAGAGAAATCTACCTATCTCCAAAATTCACCCATCTTGATTGACACCCCCCTTATCTTCAATATGAAAAACCATATTTTTAGTTCTGGTGGTCAATTCAATTTAATTCAGAAAGTGATTTTGAACTACTTTCAATGATTTTTAAATAATATCTAAATAGATTAGAAAGAAAACATCAATTAGCTACAAATCTGTTTTTAAAACTTCTAAAGCAACATGGATTGTCAGATTGTTTTTAAATTGTCAGTTTTATTTTTAGCAGAAGAATCATACCATCCTGACCTTGAAATGTCCTCTGGAAGCTGAAGATATAATAAGATACCACTACCCAATCAACTAATGTGGAATTGGATGCCAAGGATGCAGTCAGCCCCAGATTGGATAAAGAAAAAAGATGGGCAAATTCCAAACACAAATGAATTCATTCAGAGCTTTTCCTGTCATTTTCTCTCCAATGTATTTCAAAGTTAATCTTTTACACACTTTCCCCTCCAAGTGGTTATTCTCTAGGTGAGTATTTTTCTTAGTTTTCCTTGCCTTGCCTCCAAATTCTATTCCTGGGTACAGACTGCACTACAAGCAAATTTTTGGTCTTTTGGGGTCTCTCATCCAAGGAGCCACAAATAATCTGTTGTCTATGTATTTCCCCTTTGGGATAGTCTGCTCATCTCTTACCAACCCAAATGAATTCACCAACTACTTATTTCATTTTCATATCATGTATGATTTTTTAAAATAAAACCCTTACCTTCCTTCTTAGATTCAATATTATGTATTGGTTTTAAGTCAGAATAGTGGTAAGGGCTAGGCAATGGGGGTTAAGTGACTTGCCCAGGGTCACCCAAAAAGGAATTGTCTGAGGCCAGACTTGAACATAGGACCTTCCATCTCTATACTTGGCTTTCAATCCACTGAGCTACCCAGTGGCCCCCTAGCATGTATGATTAAATCAATTTGAGATGATGTTTGTAGTGAGTGTTGAAATTGTTATCTATGTCTCTGAATCCTGCCTATAGTACTTATAGCCTCTGTGATTTAAAAAGCCACTTGGGCTCCAAGTTCTCACATTTGTAAATCTGAGCTACAAAGATATTTGAATTCAAAGGCATTTTCTTGCATTTTTTCCTTCACGTTTCATTTTAATACTTATATAATATTTTCCATTGATAAATTAGCATTATAAAAATCTCTAACAATAAACAGTTTATGAAGAATGTCCTCTCCACGTATCGGTATATGCTTACAATTCAGAAATGCTTTTGTTCAGGGAATCTATGTATGTGTGTATGATGAGAGTACAAGATGAGATAACACCATATGATCTACAAAGTATATATTTTGAGAGGCTTTAGAAAGAAGCAGAGAGATGTGATCTGGGTAGCAATAGGTGGATAGAGGAATTTGGCATAGAAATCACAATCTGAAATTATGACTCAAGTGAAGATGTCACAGGTGAAGCTTGAGTACTATAGAATTGCCATGTTATTCATCTCTCATTCTGTCCTTTCAGTGCAATTGAAGTGATCTTGGCTGACCTTGATTTCTGACTAAAGAATCTATCTGAAGCAGCTTGGAAGTATCGTTATGTATAGATTTAGGAGCAGTAGCAATAGAATTTTTTTTCTCACATGCCACATAACTGCCCCTTGTATCAATTTTGCTAGGCAATATAGCAGACATTTCAACTTGGAAGTGTCTTCTAGGATTCTGCCTCCTTTTGAGGAACAATTTTTCTCAATTCTATTGATTCAGCTAGTCTCTGGGGAAGGAGAGAAAGAGATGCCACATAAAAGCACTACTAGCAAAAAGAAATAACTTCTAATACAAAAATCGTAAGAGATTAGATTAACCACTTAGGCTAAATTGACTAGCCAATTTCTTTGACTGATTTTTTTTCACTTAACCTGCCTGAATGACTCAGCTAATTATTTTGATATCTTTGTCAAAAATTTCTATTTGTATTTTTATATCTCCTCCTACTTAATATCACAGAATGAACTCTATTTTTTTTCAAATTTCTATTTTTGTGCCTTCAAAAGATCTATTTTTTTCATATGAAATGAAGTTCACCAAATCTTGGTGACCTTGGTTGAAGGAGACATGCTTGCTAATAATAGGATTCTAACCTTTTCCAGCATAGTGCATATACACATATGCTGTTAGCTGTGGTATTTATATATACATATATACATATATTTTTTCTTGTTGCATGCTTTAATAGATTTTTCTTTAGGTTTATGGATGTGCAACAACACTTTTTACAAATTAAAAAAAGATAACTTTTCTTACATGTTCTATTACTAAATCATACTGAAGTGGAAATTAACTATTATTAAGCATTTCTTTGTACATTGTTTTAAACTGATAAGTGTTGGCTAAAACTAATTTGGACCAATGGGTAAAGCAATTGGGCAGAGTTGGTTAGTGGAAGTTTTTAATATCCCATTCCAAGAACCAAATAGAACTGCCTGAGATATTTCCCCTATCCACTGAGAAATTCCATAGAACAGTGGTCTTTATTTATTTTTGTGATCACATATCCTAAAATGTAAAATGATGTGGGGTTATTCATCCCAATGTGTTTGTGTTTACTCATTTATGAATCATGTATATGCAATATTACATTATAAAATTTAAGCCAAATGAGAATTTTTAAAAGGGATGAGGTAGAGATGATGAGCTCATCCTGTATAGCTCACTCTGCCCAAACAAAATAAAAAAGGGGGAAGCTGGGATCATTATTTACCAGTCATTTCACTGGAGTATATAAGGTAGTTGAAGGGAATTAGTTACTGCACTTGTGCAGTTGCTATGAGTGCCTAGTTAAGCCATTCGTTATAACTACCTCATTGCACTGTGACTGGGTAAAAATATATTGGAAGCTAGTGCAGCATAGAGAAAGGGCAAAGTGGGAGAAGTGTTGTGATATAAGGGAAGACATGTTTTTCTTAGAAAAAGGTTTCATATCTTCCCAAATTTTGATTAATTAATCACATACTCCTTGAACTCAGATCAGAGTAGAGTACATTTTCCTGAATATAACCTAGGCTACTCTTTTCCTCATTTTTGCTGTGCTAGAGGAGGAAAAAATATTGTTATAGTTATAAAGTTTAATTCTGAATTTAGCAATTTCTATTGTATGTATGTGCAATTTAGGGAACTGTACAACTCAAAATAAATGTACTTTACTTCTCTCTGATTCTTCCAGATTTTATGGTGGTAATGGTAAGCTCCATTTTCTCTCCATCTCATCCTGCCCCTATCTTTTTGTTATAGAGATAAGTTGCATATCCTTCCTCTACCTGACTGGAAGAATTTTATTTTCCTGAATCTTTTTCATTCATATACTGCAATGGAAAACATATCAGATTGAGAGAGAGAGCTGGGTTCAAAGTCCATCTTTGCTCCTCACTGTAACCTGTGCAACATTGGATAAATCATGTAAGCACTCTGATTCTCAATTCCCTCATCTTTAAAATGAAGGTGGGGTGAACTAGACGACCTATGAGGTCCTTATCATACCTAAGCCAGTGATTTTATTTAAGATGGGTTTTCTTTCATAAAGGGTACAGGAGGCCCTAGGGCATGAGGGATAGTGAAAGGGACAGGAAAATTCTTTTCTATTTAATTTCGACTATGGCTATCTTACATAATGCCCAGGCAGCAATTACAATGGCTATATTCAGTCCCTCATAATTTCAACTGAGCTATTAGCAATTCTCAAAAACCATTTCAAGTTCCATCAATACTATATATATTTTTCAGTCTTCCCAAATTATTTGGGATGACTTTATTTTGAAAAAATTAGCCAAACTCTTTTATGAATAAATCTCAAGAAGAAAGTAAGTATACTGAATAATTGTTGTAATTACATAACTCATGAAATATAAAATTTGTTCTTCAGTATATCAAAAATCATATCTGACTTAGTTGGATACATTACAATACTTTTTGCCTTGAGTATTGGGAAAATTAAAGAAATATTGTTCTATTATCACTATAAGCTGAGAATTGGCAAGACTAGTGATGGGCAAACTTTTTAAAGGGGGGGCAAAGGAAAAGAATGCTCATCTGTCCATCTGTTTCTAAAGCAATTCTTTTAAAGTTTCATTGTATTGGATCCTACTCAGTATATTTGTCAGATTAGGAATAATGTTCCACTGAAGGATAGAACATTTCAGGGGGCCACATCTGGCCTGCAGGCCATACTTTGCCCATTACTGGGCAAGAAAATTTCATATTAATTTGATGCATTGTCACAAATATATTTTCTGGACGAATATGGAGTGTCATATATTGCCAGAAATTACATATACATGGATATTATATATACATGGATTGATCTCAAGAGCAAACCTCAAAAATCCTTTTTTAAAGTCTATCAAATCTATGTTGCAATTTCTTAATCACAACAAATACTTATTTGTAGATATTGTTCCCTAAAGGCAGTAGAGTTTATTGAAAATAGAAAAGACTAGAGCATGAGTGTAACTTAGTTCCAGAGATATCTCCAAGAATCACAACCTGTGTAACACTGGTCAATTCATTTTCCCTCTGGAAACAATGACATTGATGGTTATTTTAAAATAAGCATTGGCCAGTGAAAGAAAAAATAATGTAATTATAATTTTAAATCTATAATTAATAGTGTTTATTTACATAAGCTGAGTGAATATAAAATTCTGCCCTGAGCATCCTCCTGAAAAAATGCATGTCTAGATCTTAGTTCCCAGATCAAATAAAACCTCAAGAATAGTTATGGATCGGAATATGAAAAAGTTAATAAAAGGAACTAGGAGACTTGTTTAGTACCTTTGCAATCCGATATTGGTACTGAATAATGGCATGAGTCTTGTTAGGTTGTAAAAATGTATGTTGGTAGTTAGAGCTAATATAGAGAGATACGTTTTCAAATTTTATGTTACCATTAAATTCTTCTTCACTTATCTGATGAAAACTTGCAATTTTACATAAAATGTAAAGTATGTCATGAATTGCAAGATGATGTAAAATGGACTATTTGTAAAATATCTTTGCCAGTTATTCACTAATATTAATTTGTAATTCTTTAAATTCATAGCATATTAAATGACATCATTTTAACATAAATATATGTGAATTGATATAAACTATTTTCAGATATGCAAGGATATGCTGCAAATAATATTTTGGTAAGTGCTAATAGTTTGAAGTCATAAAATAATGTATTTCTTTGTGCTCAGGTGCTAGGAGAATTCTAATAAAGTGTAGCTTTTCTAAAAGTAAAGTCAACTGCCTGGAAGTGTTACACAGGAAATTCTATTACTTCCTTAAGAGTGAATTTCATAACATTTCGAAATCAAAGTTTTTAAGACATTTCTAAGCATTGTCATAAAGTAGGGAGGGTGGGACTGCTTGAGAATGCTATATGAAAAAAGAGACAGGACTGTTACTTTCTATTGCAAGTAGGATTTTTTATGAAGATAATCTTAGGATGCAAATGGCATGTACTAACTGTTTAGATCAGCTGAAAAAATCACCAGATGGTTGTACTACTACATGTCTCAGGTTATTCAAAGAGATAACATAATGGATATTGGACTCATTGATATTGGAATCCAATTGACTTACATGTAGTAGTAAGAGAAGAGTGGAGTGAGTGCAAGGGAAAGTCTGATCAACACTGAACAGCATCTTGATATTTAGGGCCTCTGGTGATTTAGAATCACAGAATTAGAATTATGAAATTTGAGTTTTGAAAGGAAATTCAGTGACCATTTAGTTCAATTCATTCATGAATGGAAATCCAAATATAATATATCTTACTAGTGGTTGTCAAGATTATGCTTGGAGATCTTCAAAAGGAGAGAAATTATCACTTCTTTAGGCAATCCATAATAATTTGGCAAAGCTCTAATTATTAAAAGGGGACAACTAGTTGGTTCAAGAGATAGAGTGCTGATCTGATGTCTGGTACACACCTGCGTTCACATCAGATTTCAGACACTTATTAGATGTATGATCTTGAGCAAGTCTCTTAACTGCTTTTGCTGCAGTTTCCTACTGTATAAAATGGGGTGAAGAATGAGATGACAAATCATTCTAGTATCTATGCTAAGAAAACTCAAAATGAGGTTGGGAAGAGTGATAAATGACGGAAAAGATTCAACAAAAAAATATGTTAAAAAAGATTATTGGTTTTGGTATTGTTTTCTTCCCACTGTTTACATTTACCTCTTTACAATTGGTGCCTTTTTCTATATGGCATCATCACAGTGGCAATTAAATGTATTTGCTCATGAGAATTTAAATATTCAGTTTAGGACTTAATTGCTTCAGAACCTTCATAGGGCATATAGGAGTATTATAGTAAGTCATAATTAGAACCATTGCTATGTGAAAAACAAAATTATTTACCTAAATTGAACATTTGGAGTATATTCATAATGTCAAAATTCATAGAAATGGGTGCCCAGTGGCAAGCATCGGACACATAATGAATATTTTACTTTTTTAAGATGGGAATGTACTCTGGTTTTATTCATGATATCTATCATATATGAGACAATGAGGTGGAGAGTAGAGAGTGTTAAGTTAGAAAACTTAGCATCACTGAGGTAGACTAAGAGACAGTCTGTTTTGACTTACAAAACATACTATCAAATGCACTGTGGTGAAAACTATAATAAAAATATACTTGGAAAAATATAAAATAGTTTTGCTTTAATCATAATGTAAATCAGCTACTGAAATATTTTCATTTCAAATTCCATTAGAAATAATAGAAACTGAACTAGAAAAATAATGAAATGAATTCTCTTAATTTCTAGATGAGAAAACATGATGATTATGGTTAAATGTTTTGCTTAGGGTCACAAAGCTAGTAAATGTCTGAGTCTGGTTTTGAATTTGATTCTTCATGACTCCAAATCCAGCTCACTGTTCCTTATAGAACCTAGTTGCCTAAACCCTACTCAAACTTATTTACTAAGTTATAGAAAGCTTTAGGATCTTTATTCTTAGAGGATATTCTCTCCATCTAAGAATGCAGACCCATGATGATCTAGAAGTGACATAAAATTATGGGTTTTTAGTGCATTGAAAGAATCTTTTTTCAACTAATTTCTTTCTTAAACAAATGAGGAAAACTAAACCTTAGATAGAAAAATTGGTTCGATCAATCCTGAGAATCAGTTGTTACCATAGGGCGATTAGAATCCAGAACTTCTAGCCCCTAGGGCACCTTATATTTTTTACAGCTCAATATTGCTAATCAAAATTTGTTTCTAAAAAGGACATTCCTTTAAAAATTCTAGAAAGGATAGAATTCCTCTAACCATGTTTTTTACATTTGTTTTTTTGGGGGTGCTATCTGGGAGAAGGGTACTTATCATCTCAAATAAGAAATTTAAGGGATATTTGCTTCATGACTTAGTAAATCAGTTCTAAGGTGTCTGAGTTACATAGAAATCACAAGAAATTAATAACTTAAAAGTATAAAAAAACAAATCACTTCATGAATGAATCACTTCATAACTTTATAGTATTCTCTATCTTTCATATCTTGAATTTTGCCTAGAATTAAGTTATACTGAATATCTCAATAGTGTAGTATGCACTCTGTGCTCAAAATATATGTGCTTTGTAAGGTATGATTTGTTCTTCACATGTCCTATTGCCTTGTAAAATCATTATTTCCCTTTCTAAATGTTTAGATGTCATTTTTTAAATGGTTCTTCCCCTTTACTTTTGCCAGGAGTGTAATACTCATATACTTTTGATCTACTTTTACTCTTGGTAATGTAACACTAAAAGTGAAAACAAACAAATTTATCCTTCACATATATTTTTTCTTTTTCTTTCTTTCTTCCTTCCTTCCTTTCTTTTTTTTTCTTTCTCTTTTTTTTAGGCAATAGGGGTTAAGTCACTTGCCCAAATCACATAGCTAGGAAGTGTCTGAGGCCAGATTTGAACCTAGGACCTCCCATCTCTAGCCTTGGATCTCAATCCACTGAGCCACATAGGTGCTCCTCCCCATATATATTTTTCAATGATTTTTTTCTGTAATATGGTTCAAGATGATCTGAAATGTTAAAAAATAAATAATAGGACTTAGAAATATGATCTCTTTCTCTTAAGTCATTATGATACCCATTCATATGAGCAAGAAGACATTGTTTTCAATGAGTTAAATGTTCTCATGGGAATATGCATTCTTCTAACAGTGAATATCACTAGATGTCTTGTTAATAGCGACAGCCAAACTGTACTATTCACAATTTTATTACTGTTCATTTCCCTATATGTAAAGCACTGAAATTATTTTATGACAAATACTATTCAACAAATACTACTAAAAGACCAATTATTTCTAGCTTTTCATTTAAATCTGCACAAAGATCTGGTTTTTGAACAAGAAACCTATAAAGAATGAAGTGAATATTTCAGGGTGATATATTCACCCTTTCTGGAGTAAAAAATTGTTTTCATTTTTAACAACAATACAGGAGTTTTATATTTTTCTATTCATTCTTAGAATACTAAGCAACTTGTAATTGTATTGAACAGTATGAGAGGAGACAATTTTGTAAAGTAGTCTCAATTCATTAGTTGAGAAAATTTAAGTAAAATAGAAGCAGGAATGCTGTTACAAATTTAAATTATCATCAAAATTTAATAATTACCTACTTCACCCTACCATAAAATCACCTCATTTAAGCCAAAATTTTACAATAATCATTAGGATTTTGTGAAAAAATAAAAATGAACTTTTATTCACAGCTAATTAAAAATAATATTCACATTTGTAATTTTATCTTTAGTTTCATCATCTTTACACACCAGAGAATCTTTTACATGTACACATTCACATTCATCATAGTGAATTTCATCCTTAAACACTTTTACAATACCGAAGAGTACCTAGTAAGCATGGCATCATGAAAAATATAAGAGACAAAGTTAGAGGTATAAAGTGAATATAATATTTTTCATAGACAATTCTACAATGATATTAGTCATAGATAATGATGTTACTAAGTTGTGGGAATCCTAATTGCATGTCAAGAATGTAATTAATTAGAAAAAATGATCACCCCAAAATAAATTATTAAGATAAAGGTTGGAGGGTCTTTTTCACACAAAAAACAGTTTTTTCCCAAAACTATGACAGAATATTGTAAAGGTTCTGAAGCCTTACTCAGAATGCAACAAAATGAAAATTCCAGAAAATAACAAAATTATTATTTCTGGCCTTTTAATATATGATTATATATAATAAACACAACGGAAAGTATGATAGTTAATTACAGTTCAGATTTGAATTTCTAATCTGCAGCCTGAGGACATATTTTGACTTCTAAACATCAAAATACATGATAAAGGCAGTAACTTCTAAAATATTTTGAATCATATTATTTACATAAGAATTAGTTCTTTATTATCATGAAGTCCTGGAACTTCAGTAATTAGATGATAGAAAAATTCCTTCAAATAATTTATTCTAAATTTAAAAAATTTAATTTCATTATGCACTATTTTATTTCTCAAAATACAATTCAGCTTACTTCTCTTTTACTTATTTCAATTAAATATTTTACAATTAAAATTAATTAATTTTAATACTTAGTATTATAAATTTTGATTTCTAAAATCTCTGATTGCTTCTTGCCCTTTCTTTCTCTTGGAGAAGGCTAAAGATGGCATTGATTATATATATATCAGTATTCCCAAACTTTTTTGGCCCAGTGTCCCCTTTCCAGAAAAAAATATTAGCGCCTCCTGTCACATACTATCACCACCACCTTACAGTTATTCACTGCCCCCAAATGTACCTGTGTCCATCACTGACCCCCCGGATTGCTGCAGCACGCACCGGGGTGGTGGCACCCACTTTGGGAATTATATATAATCTTGCAAAACATATTTCCATATTGGTAAGTTTGAATAAGAAAACAGAAACAAAATAAAAATAAAGTAAAAAATTAGAGAGGAAACAATAGAACAAAATCAAAAGAATAAAATAAATTGAAGAAAATGTTATATATCATATGCACATTTCATCAAATGACAAATTCATCAAAAAGACAAAAAATTGTCTTTTTCTTTTCCTATCATGTGAGTCAATCAGACAGGTTTGAGGTGGTATCTCAGAGTTGTTTTAATTTTTATTTTTATTGTAATTAGTTACTATTTTTTTCATGTGTTATTGAGGTCTTTTATTTCTTCTTTTGAAAAAACACCTGTTCATATATTTGACTATCAATTGGAGAATAGCTCTATTTTTTGAAATTTGTCTCAGTTCCCCATATATTAAAAAATTAGTCCTTTTATCTAGAAAAAAAAGGTTCTACAATTTCTCCTGGATTCCCATTTTCTTTCTAATTTTGGTTTTGTCACTTACATTTATGAAAAAGCTTCAGAATTTCATGTAATCACATCTTATAAATTCTCTCGGTCTTTTGCTTGGTTATAAACTTCATTCAACCATTATTCTAAAAGATACTTTTATTCTGTGCTCTCCTTTTATGATTTATTTATGATATTCCCCAATATTTATGATATTTCTCTTTATGTCCAGATCATTTATCCACTTTGACCTCATCTTGATATATTGTAAAGATCTAAATCTATGCAAATTTCTGCCAAACTGCTTTCTACTTTTCCAAGAAATATTTGTTAAATGATGAGTTCTTGTCCTAAATTCTTAGATCTTTATTTAATAAACACTAGATAAGTATTGTTAATTACTACATTTATTGTGTACTTAATTTAGTACACTAATCCACCACTCTCCCAGTCAATATGAGACTTTTTCAATGATCATCACTTTGTTATATGCTATGAAATCTAGAATTGTTAAGTCACCTTCCTTAACCTGTTTTTCCCATTTAATTCCTTAATTTTTTTTCCTTTTCTTGTTCTAGATGAATTGTCTTATTGGTTTTTTTTCTAGCTCTATAAAATAAATCTTTGGTAATTTGATTGGTAGGTCAGTAACTAATTCTACAAAGGTAGAATTCTGATTTTATTAGATTTGTTCAGACTACCAATGAAAAATTAATATTCCTTCAATTGATTAGGCCAGTATTTGTGTGTGAAAAGTGTTTTGTAATTGTGTTCAGATGATCCCTGGATTTGTCTTGGCAGATAAAGTCTCAAATATTTTAAGTCACATTTATTCATTTTATAGCAAATTTCTCCAACTCCTGTTTAACTGTTATTGGTAATGTATAGAAATGCTGAGAAATGTAATATTCTTTGAGTTTTCAAACACCTTCAAGTAGTGATTGTTGTATTCTTCCAGTTTCTATTTTATCCTCTGGTTCTAGGATATCAGGGTAATTTTCCATTACAATTTCTTGAAATATATCTCATTTCTTTCTTCAATCATGTTTTTAGTAACCAAATCATTCTTAACTTATCTATCCTTTATATATTTCCAAAATTAGTTGTTTTTCTTATAAGATGTTAACAACTTTTTTCAATTTATTTTATTATTTTGACTTTGTTTTATTGTTTCTTGTTGCACACTTGAGTAATTAGGTTCTACTTGCCAAAATCTAATTTCTAAGATTTTTTCTTAATTCAGTTTTGACATTTCTTTTTACATTTAGTCAATTCTACTTTTTAAGAAGTTATTTTCAAAAGTGAATTTTTATACCTCTTTTTCATTTGGCCCAATTCTGTTTTTCAGATTTTATTTTCTTCAGCATTTTGTTCCTTTTTTTAAACCAAATTGTTAATTATCATTTCATAATTTACTTACTTTGATTTTATTTCTTTGTGTAATTTTTCCTCCACCACTCTTTTGGTTTTGAAAATCAGCCTTAAGCTTTTTCTAGGAATTCTGGTTAGATTTTAGTCTAATTTACTTTTGTTCCTGAGACTTTTCATTGTCTTCTTCTTGGGTTGTATCTTGATCTTCCCTGTCACCAGAGTAGCTGTCTTTATGTTTAGGTTCTTTTTATGATTGTTTGCTATTCTTCGCCTATTTCTTCATTTGGAATTTATGTTATGTTAATGTTGGGTTCTGTTCTTGGGTGGGGAGTAAAGAGATACTGTAGTAAACTTCATGTTTTGGGGGTTTTTTTGCATTCCTGTTTTCTGAGTAATGTCTAAGGATTTGTAAGTCTATGAGTGCTTCCAAGATTTTGTGATTCAAGGAGAAGTGTGGCCACTACATCCTTGGTTTTTATCCAGGAAGGAATTCTGATCCCATAGACCCATAGATTTGAAATAATAGTACTCCTCAGGGAGGTTGATCCCTTGAGATTGTTAGTGAAATTGCTCTTGATCACTTCAATTCTCTCTTCTTTGAAAGTGCTCTTCCTTGCCTTTGAACTATTTATTTCCCAAAAGTGGGTATAAGTAATTGAATTTCCAAACAGCATGTGGTCCTTTGTCCAGTGCTAACATATGTGTACAGTTACTAACTCTTCTTATAGTCTATGGCTTGTGAATTTCCAATGTTGTTGCATGCTTTCTCATTACCATCTTTGGTGTATCCTCCACAATAATTCTAGTTCAGACCCCATTTTTCTGGCAAATATCTCTCTTTCCAAAACCCCAAAATTGTTTTCATTTGGAAAAATGTCTTACTCTGATCTTTTGTTGGTTTGGTTCTCCCGCTCTAGAATTCAGGTTGAGGGATATTTTAATGTTCTGAGGAGCATGTCAGAGGTTTCAACCAAGTTCTTTCTTAATATTTCTGGTTATTTCTAAACTCAAAGTGAGAGGCTAGAGATGGATACCATTGTTTACATTTAATCTCTGCTTTCAGTCAGCATTTTCAAAATCCCTATTCAAAACTAAATAAAACCCATTTTCATGAGGCTTGGCATCTGAATAATCTGTGCATATTTGTAAAATTGAAGTCTATTGTTGAAACATTTTAACCAGTATTACAGATACTCAAAAATGCTTTCATAAGCAATTTTCAAATGAGGAAGTCTCATGAACAATGGCCATATCCTTGGAAAGGTTATAATAACACCCAAAGGGCTATCTCTCCAAGAAACAATAGCCATTTATATGATAATATAATATACAAAGAAGGGTATACTTAAATTTACACCCTTAAGAGAAGGGTATAATTTAATTTTGTCTTTGTTTTCCAAGATAGCACAATAACTGGCACAAAATATTTTTGTTGAATTGTTTGATAAAAATATATAATATGATAATGTATATTAGAACATGTTACATGGCAAGAAAACATAGAATTACATAGTCTTCAAAGAATGATTAGTGAATTACATAAAGTATAAAGGAGAGAAGCCATACAGGACGTGATGAAAATGATGTTGTCAAAGAAATATATGAACAGAAAATAGAAAGTAATTGATCCTTTGTTGAGAATAAGCAATCACTGATATGGAAACACATGCTTCATTAGTAGGTAAAAAAAAGATTGACAGGGAAATCCCTAACATATTGGAATATTTACATGAGAATATGAAATGGGTCCTATAAGAGAAGGCATGGATTGTTGTGATTTGCCTGATTGAAGGAAATATTAAGACCAAAGAGAATAGAGATGTATCCATTACAGTTATATAGAGTGGTAAAGTGCAGTATGAAGATAAATGATATTTAAGAATTTACATGTGTATAGCACTTTAATATTTACAAAATGCTTTACAAAATATATTTTAATTTGACTTACACAAAACTATTTTGAAAAGGAGGAAAGCGATAAATATTTTTATTCTCATCAACTTTGTGGCTCTGATTAAAATCACTGGCCTTCAAATTTCCTCATTTCTAAAATCATGGTGTGAGATTAAATGACTTTTTGTTACATTCTAGCTCTAATGGTCAAATATTTTATGACTTTCAGGTGAAAAATAATCCAACTACAAAAACTGAAGGTAAAAAACCAATACTTACATTTAATATTGAATTCCTTTGACATTATGTTGATGTAAATGACACCTGTTTCCTACTTTTGACATAAGTATCAGGTGATGTTAATCAAGAATAGGATACATAGGTATAGAAGTCCTGAATACATGTAAATTTTAAACTATAATTACTTTAACATGAAAAACTTTTTAACATTATTTTCATGATAAGATGCTTTTTCAGAAAGAGTTATGAAGTACTCTTATACTATTATCGTACACTTAATCTTTTACGACATGCTACTAGGAGACAATTCAATGATTCTAACAGGCTAAAAATGATTCTAAGTTTCTGTTATTTTGCAATTTTTGTGTTAGGAATGACAAAATTACATAGTAAAGAACCACAGCAATTCACACAGTTTTTTTTAAGGAATGGAATGGTAACATGAAAAAGTAAATAGGATTCTTACTTAAAAAACAAAACAAAACAAAAAAAAAAAACTTCCAAAGTATGGAAGATTCTGCCAGTGTTACTATTGTCAATAGAAAATGTAACAGACATGGCATGAAATTATTTCTTGAAACTTTTAGAGAGGAAAAAGAGAAAAGAGAAGAGATAAAACAATAACTAAGGGACTTTTATGTTTTTAGCACTGTGCCAGAAACTTTACAAATATCTCATTTGTTGGGTGATAAAATCAGACATACAATGTTAGTATTTAGAGTTTCAAGGGAGTTATAATTGAGAAATGCCACAAAGAACAAATTTAGGACTTAAGAACTGAATGGATGGATGGATTTCTTATAGCACAATGATATTCTATCACCATGGTATAGTAAAATTTATTCATTCTTTCTCCAATTAATGGGCGTCTCCTCAATTTTCTATTCTTTGTCACTGCAAAAGGGTTGATATATACATATTTTTTACAAGTAGATAACCCCCTCTCCTATTTTCTTAACCTCTTTAGGATACGGACTAGTAGTTGCATTTCTACATAAAAGGATATGCACATTTCTATAGCCCTTTAGACATACTTAAAAATTGCCCTCTAAAATGGTTGGATCAATTCAGAACTGCAACAACAAAGTATTAGTGACACAATTTTGCCATATACACTCTAACACTTATCATTTTCTTTCAGTTTCATATTGATAGGTGTGAGGTGGATATCTCAGAGTTGCTTTAATTTGCATTTCTCTAATCAAGAGTGATTTCAAAAAAATTCATATGATTATTGATAGCTTTTTTCCCCTCATCTGAACACTGCTTATTCATATACTTTGATCATTTGCCAATTGGGGAATGACTTGTAAGAATTATAAATTAGACTCAGTTTGACTCTCAATATATTTGAAAAAGGAGATCTTTATCAGAAAAATGTGCTGAAAAATTTTTTCTCACTTCATTTTTTACCCTCTAAATCTTAGTTACATTGACTTTGACAGTACAAAATAGTTTAAATTAATATGATTGAAATTATTCATTTTCCATATTGTAATGTTCTCTGTTTCTTGTTTGATAATAAATTCTTCACTTCTCCATAAATCTGACAGGTAAGGTATTCTATGTTCCCCTAATTTGCTGATGGTATCTTTTTTTTTATTTCATATATTTTCAGAAGAGTTAAGTCTCTATTTTCGCTTTCTCTCTAACCCCTACATTCAAAATCATTTTCCCTCCTCTAATTTGACTTAAATTTTTAAATTAGATTATTTTTCTGTATGCATTGCATTCTATCAATTAAAATTATAATAATATCCTATGAATATGCCATCTTTTCTCTTGTCTAGGAAAGTGTAAGCTCTTTAAGGACAGGGAATTCTTCATACTTATATCTCTGGAAAATAGCAAAATTCCTTGTAGCAAGGTATACTTAAGAAGTATTTGTTTCAAGGTATAATTAAATAATTTATCTTTTTGCACCCATCTCTCTTTTTCCTCCTTCTCTCTCTTAAATATGTAAGTTCCATTGTTAATGCAAAATTTCCTTTTTTGTTTTGTTTTGTTTTAATTTTGTGAAACTGAAAATATTCTACACATATTTGAATGTAGTCAGGTCAGAGTAATATCAACATATTATAAGCATTATATAAGCAATATAATAAGTAAACATTTATAAAATAAAAATTATAAAATGCTTATAATTAAAGTTTGTGTTAATAGAAGTGTTAATCAAAGGGGAAATCACTTTCTATTTCTAAAAAATCTAGATCTCAGAAAATATTTATAATAAATCTTATCTATATGTATAAAGTAAAGTACATATGTCTTCATCTGAATTACAAAGGATGTACAAGCTCTTCTATGCATATCTATCTGGTAATTATGTATTTAGAGAAGTGGAAGAGGAAGTGGAAGACTTAAATGACCTAAGTTCAAATTTCAGTCCATAATTTACAATATGATTTCTCAGTTGGACCAATAATTTCCCTTCTCTTGGCCTTGGTTCCTTCAATTATAAATTAAGTGACTTGAACTAGATGACTGAGTTTCCCTTAAATCTATAAATCTATGTTCATATAACAGGGATAGCTTAAAAAACAAGTACTATATTTTGCTTCTTCTTGTAGAGTAAATGCATATGGGAAATATATACAATAAAGAAGTGTTCATTTTATGGGGGAAAATATTTTATATATGGTTTTGTATATTTATATTAAAAATAATTTAGTGAAAACCCTGGCAAAATTAAATAGGTTATTACTGCAAATGCAGCCAATGAAAAGAAGACTGTTGAATATTTCATGAGACAATAGGTTCATAAATTATGATTTACATGAATTAAATAGGAAAAAATACTAGCATAATGATGAGAAAGTGAGACTCATTTAATTTAGCAAAGGGAAGATTTGCCAATGGAGATACATGAAAAAAAAAACATTTTCAAGTTGAAACTGAAGTGATCATTCTAAGGTATATGAGTCGTTATAGTGCAGTGATGGTGAATCTATGGCAAGGGTGCCAAAGATGGCACACAGAGTGCTCTCTGTGGGCATTCAGCCACTCCCCATCCCACCACAGTTTGTTACTAAAAAGGCAGAGAGACTCAGGCAGAGCTCCTCCCTTCCCCCTTTCCACCATGCCTGCTGCCATTTTTTCACATCACCCATCCCCCTGCCTAGCAGCCCACTGGGAGCACTTCCTCCCTCCTCTAGGTGGGGTAAGAAGGGGGTGTCACATGGTCTGCCAGGTGGTGTAGGGGCAGAGCTCAACACTCCATCTCTAAAAGTTTTGTCATCACTGGTATAGTGAATAGAACATAAGACATGGTGTCAGAGAGATGTGAGTTCAAATTTGGCTTAGCCACTTAGTAGCTGTGTAATCCTGGGCAAGTCACTGAACTGTTTGCCTTGGCTCCCTATCTAAAAAATGAGCTGAAAAAGGAAATTAAAAATAATTCCAGTAACTTTGCCAAGAAAACTTCAAAGGGGATTATAAAGAATTACACATGACTAAAATGGCTGAACAAGATTAAAAATAGTATTCAGGGTTTTTATGAGAATCAAATGAGATACAATTTGTAAATCTCTTTGCCAACCTTCAAAGCATTATATAAGTGACAGCTACTTTAATTATAAAAGGTAGATGGTGTATTTTCTTAATTGTATAGTTTTAATTTGAAGAGATTCAATTAAAACAAAAACAAAAAGGAATTGTTACAGTGCCTCATCTGATCATTATAACTGCCCTCATAGATTTTGAAGACAGAACTATTTCAAGAAGCAACAATGCCTGGCTGTTTCAAATTGCTTCTCAAAAAGGAGTAGGCTATAGAAGAGTCAGGACTTGGAAATTTACCATCTAATTTGACATTTGAAAGTCAGAATATTATAGTAGAAGTAATATAGATTTGAGATTGGGGAAATCTGAGGTCAGATTCTATCCTTAATAGTTTTATCTATGAAGAGTGAATAGTAGTGTTTACCCTGTGAAGATCATTGTATGTATCAAAGGAAAATAAAATATGTAAATAAATATATAAAACTTGAAAATTTTATCTTAAGTAGCTTCCAGGTAGTTTCTGAACTTCTTTCTCACTAAAGATTTCGCCCATCTAGTCCACCTTATTTGGTATATATTATTAACTAAGCAATAGTTGCCTAAAGGTAATTTGTGAATACTAGAATAAATAAAGTACTTAATGGATGATAGATAAATAAATGAATGAATGTTTGTGTATACTGTTACTTGGGTTTAGGATTCAGGTAGTGTTTTCATTAGGGAAAATTTCTCATTACTTAAACTTTTTCCAGTGAGAGGTAATAGGTACCTGGTCAGCTAAATTCAGGACAAGCCAGAGACTTATAAAAGTACCCTGATGACAAGGAAGTTGATTAGTTAATGAGCAATAGTTTATGCATAGTTTTCAGATTAAATATTAGCTGTCATGGTTTCACCTACAGCATTAAAAAGCTTTTATAATGTGATTGGTTTGGTTGATATAAGGAAGTGAAAATTGGAGTAGATATGTGTGTTTCCTGAATGGGTATCTGAGATTGAGAGACACATGTGGCACAAAATGTTTTGTATATTCCACTTTGGATAACTCATAGTCCATATTCTTTCTACAATTATCAGTAATTGCATCTCAGCAGGTAGCCTAGTACTATGAATTTCTCAACTATTCTCAAAGGTGGCACTCCCACTCTTTCAGTTACATTTCCTCCCAAGAAAAAAGGCCCTGTGCAATGTTGGTTAAAATTTCCTAGGAAAAGAATTCAACTCTACTATTCTTTCTGCTTTAGTCCTTGTTTGTTTGTCTGAGAATGATAGTAATGATTTCTTCTTATTCTCATCACTGACTCCTTCCAAAGATAGAAGTTGCTAAATTTTATATACTGTCTCTGTCTCTCTGTCTCTGTCTCTGTCTCTGTCTCTGTCTCTGTCTCTCTCTCTCTCTCTCTGTCTCTGTCTCTCTCTCTCTCTCTCTCTCTCTCTCTCTCTCTCTATATATATATATATATATATATATATATATATATATATATATATATATACGTACATACATCATAGCAGGTACTATGCATAAGAATCATAATGCTAAATCTTGGAAGTAAATTTTTAAATGGACTTTGAATTGAAAGATCTTACATATTTCTTGGAGTTTGCTTACCTGAGATAAGCCTCTCTAGGCAAAGAGCAGAATTATAGTTTTCTATGTATTTAGGGAAAAATGAATATCTTTCAGATCACAATATGTTTTAGGTTGAAAAAGGAAATTATTTGGAATGTAAGTTTTTATAATGATAAGCATATACTATGTATGTTATTCTCACATAGCAAGCATTTAATATTTTGTCAGTGTCTGAATGCTATTTATAATTATTTGCAGCCAGTAGCTGCTTATTTTCCAGGGAGAGCTTTTGAGGTTTCTCTTGCAGGCACAGTGTTTAACATTTTCCCAGCTCAACAGGATAGTTGATGAATCAAGAATTCAAAGATGATGGATGGCTTCAGGGCAACTCAGAGCAATTTCATTAAAGAGTTTTGTTCAGATACTTGTGAGGCTGTGATAAGGGGCTACCATTATACATATATAAATGACATTCAGGAGGTAAAAGGTTAAATACATATTGTACATTTAGAAAATGTAATAGCTGCAAATTAAAAGAGATTCTTAAAGTGCACAATGGAATAAGTGCTATCAGGGACACAGAAAAGAAACCTTTACAGGTAATTTATACTTTTGTTCAGTTCATCTCACTGTGTTAGGCTTCAGAGGTGTGAGAGATAAATAAACCTTGTAAAGAATTTTAAGTAAAATATTAACCCTACTCTAGCAATACTGTCAAGAATTCACAGACACATAGACAAATACGCAAATATGTGTGTACATGTATACATGTTTGTTTATAGTGATGTATAAATACACATATCATATATATGTGTCTATGTATGTATGTATATATACATACATATATACATACATATATATGTGTTTATGCACACACATATATATCCCTGAAACACAGTGACTCAATTGCAGTTTTAAAAGAATAGTTTTAATGTAATAGAACACGTTACTGGATTTTTAATTAAAATTTAAACAATTTGAATACTAACTTCTCTACTTGATACTTTCTTTTAATTGGACAAGAGAGACCTCTGTTTCCTCATCATTAAAATAAGTATTTTTGCATCAGAAGATCTGTAAATCATTTTTAAAAAACTCAGAACATATATAACTTAGATTTTACATTAAAGCTACATATCATTATTTAATATGAAGCAAAAATTTAGAATTAGATGAGGAATGAGGTATTCTGGCTTATTAACTTGTGAACTGTGGCAAGCCAAAGTATGGAGATTTCCTCTAAAATTTAAATTGACTTAAACAAGATACATTCTTATCTGTTAAAAGTACCAGGGATTTGTTCAGAGACTCTTTCATATTGATCAAACTGGTTACTAATTCTTCCTCTTCACACATGGCAGTATATGCTCTTCTGGAATGCACATGTTAATTTTGGAGGAAGTATACTTTGCTGAATATTATATTTCCTAGGTTGAATTTTTTTAATAACAATTAGAAAGTATGTAGCTCACAAATTTTTAGGATATATCTAGTGTTAAAAAATAGCATACTGCTATGATAATTTAGCTGTTAAATTAAGTTAGAAGGATTGAATCATACCTGTGCTTTAACACCTGGTTTAGGTTTTTGTATAAAGTGCAAAGATCCTTTCAGAATTTTTAAACAAAGTTAAAAAAAAGAAATATTTTACTGTCTGATAAAATGAATTCTATATCTACATTCAGCAAAAATTATAATTTGTCAATACTATTTTTATGATATAGGATGAAAGGATAAAGTTCACTAAGTGATTTTCTTGATATTATAAAGGAATAACTGCACAGGTGTAATGTTGTTCCCAGTTAATGGTTTTGAGAAGGTAATTAAAGCCTTATTTAATTGCAGCAAAGTTTTAATCATATGGTACATTTCTGTGAACTTTTCTAAAACCATCCTCAAGGAAGTTTGGTAGGCAGCTCTAATTTTGAATAAATATTCAAAGTTGGAGTGTTGGTACAGTCATACTATAGCTATCAATCATCAGCCATTTAAATACTTGCTGTGAAACTCTGAACAAGTCACAACCTCACTTAATTTCACTTTGCTCATCTACAACATGCATAAAATAGTACCTATTACACAAGTTTACTGAAAGGTCTGAATGAAGAGAGTGATGTCTGTAAAAAAAACTTTTTGAACTTCAAATTTCATAAAATAACAGTTATTATTGTCTAATATGTTTTTGAATATTCGATTTATTCACTTAAATGTTCCAACTTGATATTTCATAAGCATAACTCAATTTTGCAGATAGTTTAAAATCGTATGATTCTTAGGAGCCTTTGTTCCCTTTTATATCACCTATTATTCCAATATGGAGAATGGTAAAGTGGCTGCACAGTAGAGAGCAACATTTTATATTTTACTTTGATTGGTTGGATGCTAGCAGTAAAAGTTTCATTAACTGGTCAGCCTGCTGATGTTGAGCCTCTTACTCTATCTTCATGAAATTGATTGAATATATTTCCATAGCGTAAAGAGATATAGTACTATTTTGTGGAAATAATACAAAGCAAAGTGAAAAATGAATGGGGGATCTGGCATCAAAAACTTCCTAGCTGTGTAACTTTGGGCAAATTACTTAATCCTGATTGACTCTTTTTTTTAAAACCCTTAACTTCTGTGTATTGACTTATAGGTGGAAGATTGGTAAGGGTAGGCAATGGGGGTCAAGTGACTTGCCCAGGGTCACACAGCTGGGAAGTGTCTGAGGCTGGATTTGAACCTAGGACCTCCTGTCTCTAGGCCTGGCTCTCAATCCACTGAGCTACCCAGCTGCCCCCTGATTGACTCTTATCTCTCTTCTCGTTCAGAATAGATACTTAGTATTGATTTAAAGACAGAAATTATTTTTTTTTCTGAAGCACTCCCTATGAGCCAAGAATTATGCCAAATATTGGGGATATTAAAAACAGTCCCTGACTTTAAAGAGGTCACAGTCAAATGAGGTAGATTACAAGCAAAAAGATATGTTCCAAAAAAATTATATACAGAAAAAAATGAAAAATAAATCATACAGAGAGAAGGCATGGAATAGGAGTTGGAGAATGCTTTAAGATGGGATCATAAGCCTCAGGCATTAAATTTCCATGTTAGTGACATACTGACTTTTTCTCCGAAGTTTAAAGGTTAAATTGTAGGACACAAAACTTAATTTTAATGACTATGTCTGAGTAAAATTTTAGAACTCCCTGACATAGGTAGTTAGAGATACTCCCCTTTGGGTTTTTATAGTCCTGGGAATGGTTAGATTGGAGTCACCTCTGGGTTTCCAGAATTATTCCTAACAATTGATATTTTTTTCTTTGTTTCAGTGCTATAATTTATAAGAAAAATAAACATCTGTAGTAAAAAGAAGAGTTTATGGGAGAGAATTAACCTATCAATGCATTGGTAGAGGGAGTTACTAGAATTTATATTTTTTCTCTGTTAAAAATCTGCAATTTATCTATAATTTCTAGTATTAGATAGTTGTCTGGGACACTGAAAGATTAAGTGATTTGCTAATGGTTACACAACAAATCTATATTATAAGCAGAATTTGAACTCAGATCTATGTGATTCCAAGGTCTGATTTTAATTTGGAATGTCATTTACTTTCTCAATTAAACAAACTAAAATCATTCATCCACTTACTATTTAGAAAATATTTCCTCCTTGATGAAGTGGTTCAAACAATCCTTTGACAAGCATTTAATGGAATTCTTGCACTAATATGTAGTACCTTTGGGGCTGATTTTTGTCATCTCTATATATAGTAAAAAAATTAATCCTGAGATTATTTCAGTGTTATAAAATGCCATTATTTGACAAATTTATACTATTATGTTCAGATACAAAGGAAATAATTAATAGCCACCAATTTAAGAATAATTCACATAGTGAAGTAGCATTCTTTTGTGGCATCTTAAATAATACCTCTTCTGGGAAGTAACATTTGACTTATCTGAATTACACCTGAACAGCTTGTAGACCTCCAATAGATAACTGACTACAACAGCTTGCAGTCCTCCAGTATAAAATAAAATAAAATATCTTGAGTGCTGTAAAAAGAGAAATGCTGTAAGTCTGTGAACTTCTTCCCATTTCTGTTTTATTTATACTGTTTATAAAAGTAAATTACTTATTTGAAGTGCTACTCTTGAAGCTGCCTGGTTCTCTGTGGGGAAGTACTCTACTGAATCCTCTTTTATTGGAAGTGGTTGATCTTTAGCTCAGGGGATGAGATCTGCAAGGTTAAAAAGCTTTACTTTCTAAGGGTAAAGTCAATCTGAGTTGAGAATAGTGAAAGACCTTCTCATAAGACCAAACCTTTGGAAATTACCTCTTCCAGAGACTGAATCAGAATAGAGTAATCAGGACAGATGCCACTCTGTAAATAACTATATATTCTGTCCTTTACATTGTATGTTACAGCCACATAGAAGAATTCAAAAGATAAAATTGAAAATTACTTCATATCTTCTTGTATTTTTTTCATAGAGGAAGTGTAACTCAATCATTGGCTCTCACTATAATGTATATGTAAACGTTTTTGGAAATTAAAAACAATTGTATGTACTGTGAGCTGTTTAATATTTGTAATTGCAAATTGCAAAAAAAATTGCAATTAGCAAATGTAAATAATGCAATTAAAATTTCATTATTTCATTTACATGCCCCCTAAAATGAATGGAAATAACACAAATATACTCTCTCTCTCTCTCTCTCTCTCTCTCTATATATATATATATATATATATACATATATATATATATACATATATATATATGTTCCATCATTAAACATTGATTTTAATTTTTCCTTTTATATTTAATTTACTAAGCACATTATGTATAATGGAAAGAATTGGACTGGGTATTGGGGGATTCAAAGGCAAAATAAAATAAGAAATTCCAAGAAAATCCATTAATTTCTTCTATTCCAAGAGAATGGAAATAAATGTCTCCAGTTTTTCCAAAGTGACACTCATTAATCTAAAAAATCTTTGGTATGAGTGGTCAGGATCTATGAAATAATACTTTAGATGAACCATTCCAAAAGATTAAATTCATTAATTCTGTCTACAAAAGAATCAGTCTACCTATTTCTCATTGCAGATTTACAGATCACCATAACCACAGCCAAACATTACAAATATAGCATCTGGGAAATGAATTCTAGCCATATAAGAAGGCTTTTTCTGGACCCAAACAACAAATGGATACGGAAAATAAATTCATTAGGCCTCAGATTTTTCAGTTATATACCATTCTATCTACACAATGATTCTTTTACTATAATAATGTTATAATAGGTGATTCTCTTCTAGCTGCATTGGTCCATTTGGATCTTTCTTCCTTTTTCTAAGATTGTTCACTTCTTTCTTCAATGTTTCAGAAAATCATAACATTATTGAGTTGGAAAAGACCTAATATGTTCAAGTGCCTAAGCTTCAACTAAAGTTAGTGGGAAGAAAAGTTAATTTGGTGTCAGAAAGACTAGAGTTCACATTATGACTCAGCCACTTTTTTAGTTATCTGATCCCAGGCAAATCACTTAAATTCTCCCAGGCCTCAATTTCGTCATCTGTAAAATGGGGGAAAAATAGCACCTAACCCATGGGGTTGTAGTGAGTATTAAGTATAATAACTAATTTAAAGTGGTATGTAAATCTTAAATTACTGTGCAAATGCTAATTACTACTGTAGTGATGATCATAATGAACTGTTAAGTATATTAAGATAATATCTGGTTTTTATCCATAAATCCTGGTCTTTTTTTTAAGGTAAAGTAGAATAAATCTAAACAGAAGATCTAATCTCCCTTCCATGTGAAAACTTGCCATATTTATGAAATATGCATGCAACATGTGTTTTCCCCATGTATCTACATTTATTATAAAGTTGAATCTCCTCTAGTTTGTCAGTGTTTCTCTCAAAATATAGTCCTAAAACCAAAAACTGAATGTATTATTTTTATATTCTCTGGCAAGTGCAAATCTCAGGTGGACTCAAATTTATTCACTGTTTTCAACCTCGTAGGGTACTAAGCTGTTTCATCAGTGCATTTAAGGACTTAATGGAATGAGTAATGGGTCTAGAGTCAAAAAGACCAAAGTTCAAATTCAGTCTCAGCTACTTATTAGTCATGTGAATCAAGGCAAGTCTCTTAACTTGCATCTAGCTCAGTTTCCTTCTATGTGAAACAGAATGATGATAGCAAAGTAACCAGCATAAAGTCTTCCTTTTCCAGTCCCTCTAACATATAATTGATGCACATATCCTTTGACTTCAATAATCCTTCTAGTACATCATCTTCATTTTGTACTTACTTTCTCTTATTATTTACATATTTGATAAATGTAAGCTCTGTTTTCATAAATAGCTTTGTTGGCATCAAATAAGTCATATTTTTCTTTGATAATTCTCTCAGTCTTTGTGCACAGAAGTAGGTACATTGGTTAAAAGGATTAATTTTATAGAAACTCCTACTATCAGCAGTTAAAATGTATTCTAAAGTATATAAGGATAAGGTTTATTTGATATGTTGTCAATATTCTCTTGGGTATTCTGAAATCATATCTACAACCAAATGCTTTTAATATAACAATTCTATCATTTTGCTTCTCAAAAACTACCAGTGTCTCACCTATTGCAATTTAATTAGAATATAAAAATCCTGTTTTTTCATTTTAAAGTCCTTCAAAATCTTGTGGGATCCTAACTTTAAAAGCTTACTGCGCATCTCTCCTTTGTGTGGACTCAATGCTCTTGCCAAAATGACCTACTCACTACTGTTTCTTTCATATGATATTTCATTTCCTCCCTATCTTTTTATAGGATAGTCCCCATTTCAGGAATTTATTCCATCCCTTAACTTTTAAAATCCTTTATTTCAATCAAAATTCTAGCTCCTACACAAGGCTATTCATGATCATTCTAATTACAAGTAGATTCCATTTCTCCCACCCAATGTGTACCCATGCACGCACGTACGCACGCGCACACACACACACACACACACACACACACACACACACACACACACATTACCTTGTAACCTTATAATACTTTCTAATTATTTATGTGCATATGCTGTTCCTTCCAATTCAATGTAACCTGCCTGAGGAAGCCAACTGTTTTGTTCTTTTCTAAGGGCTTGGAATAAACTGGGAACTTATTTTTTAGGTTATATCATTCGAGCTGATTTCCTCCTTCTTAAATTCTTATTTTCTAAAAGATAGTCATTGCTAAACATTTCACTGCTTAATTCTCACCATATAATATGTAGTAGGACATTTCATATCTCTTTAGGAGATGGCCAG
This sequence comes from Gracilinanus agilis, assembly GCF_016433145.1. Taxonomy (NCBI): domain Eukaryota; kingdom Metazoa; phylum Chordata; class Mammalia; order Didelphimorphia; family Didelphidae; genus Gracilinanus; species Gracilinanus agilis. Next base: position 184,202,033 of record NC_058135.1, on the reverse strand, counting down.
TATGAGCTAAATGCTGGTTTTGTCCCCATTCTAGATCTGTGGTTTCTTTATTGTAGGAAATTTCTGTTGAGAAAACTCCCTCTGTCAATGAATTTAAGCAATAGCTTTCCGATTTGTACTTTAAGACTATTGTCAGTGTCACTGGAAACATAAGGGACCTGGACACAGATACATTCGTATTACCTGCTGCAGGAAGGACTTCAGCACAGGTTATCTCGACTCTATGCTGAGCCTTTTTCAATGAGCCATATTGCCTTTCAAATCCTTTTATTCCATTTGATTTTTTGAAAACTATCAAGGGATATTACCAAAATTGCCACTAGTATACATCATATTGCAGTTTTCAATTAAACTAAGTGAAAGTCTAAGTTATTTCCTTTGGCAGGGGCCAGAGCTACCCCTCTCTAAAGTGTAATATTGTTTTCTTTTTCCAATTTTTCTCTCAAGAATATTCCCTGCATTACCAATCTATACTTTATCACCTAAAATGAGTAACCATGAGGTAATTTATCTGCAAGGAAATATCTAAAAAATTATACTTGAAAAGTATTATGGAGGATAAAAAGTGTTATTTTTTTTAAAAAAATAGGTACAAATGCTCTCTAAATGACTAACAGTAGGGAACCTCTAACTCTGAGGTAAATCAGAAAATATGCAAATTACCTTTTAAAATTCCTCTCTTGTAAAAAGGATAGCTTGTGTCAGGATAACCTTGTACCTTGAGAGAAATGAAACAAGAAGAAAATGTTAAGTTTCAGATGAATTCAGCTCCACACATTTCAGAGAGCATCACAGTATATTAGCTTTAGGAAGAACTGATGTAAATATGTAGATATTAATTACACACAGAACTCCTTCTACAAGAAAATATTATATGAGTCTTCTAAGTACTATCAAATACATCATGACTTTGAAAAGAAATTTTTAAACTAGGGACTTTAACTTATGGTAATATAAAAAATAAAGATTTATTTATTAATTTTCAAACAACTAGTTTTGACAGCATGGGGTCTTTCTATAAAGAAGTAACAAAATTGAGGCCAATTTCATGTCTCTCCACATAATGCCCACATATATTTATATATGCACAAGGAATCAAATGTTTAATATTTTAGCCTTAGACAGGTCCATGTAAATTGGTTTAGTTATATAAATATCATCCATAAATGCAGATGAATAATTTATTTCTAAACTATTATTTGTGTCACTCAGAGGTTAAATGACCTGAAATTATTCGCAATATACAGTATGTTTCAGAGGCAAGAGTTGAACATAGGCCTCATAAATTTAACTATAGTGCTTCATCTAATATTAAATGCTGCTTCTCATCTGGTAATTATATGGGCATAATTTATTATTTTCTTGCTTTTAATTTAACCTATAAATATAGATGTATTTTATATGTGTATATATGAATTCACATAATGTGTAGGAATATTAATATCTATATCATCATCTATGCATGTGTATATGCATACCTATATTCATATGTATACACACATTCATAAATATTTATACATAATGTATAAGAGAATGGTTGATTGCTTTTCATGTATTATTTTCAACTATCTTATGATTGATTAATTTTTATATTGAATATGCTACACATTTCTATTTTTCTTCAGCTAAATTATTCAAATTTTAACTCTGCTGAAAAGCTCAACTTACCAGGATGTTGATTTTGTTTCATTTTTGATGTGTGCAAAAGGATTTTTTTGTATTTGAGGAATATATTACTTTCATTTTTAATACTGAAAGATGTAGATTCTAACGTTATTTTTCTATTAAAGGAAAAACCAACTTTTTACATATTTATCATATGTCCCTTTTAATAGTGAGATTCTGAAATTTGATGATTACATTTCCAAAGATGTTGAATATGAATTCTATAATTTTGCTTTTTGCCTTCTTTTCCCTATAATTCTTGATAATTTTGTATGATGTCCTGAAATAATTTATTCCAGAATTATGTTCATATTTTTGGGCTTAGTTACCAACTATTCTTGAAGTTTGTTGTGAAAATTTGCCCTTGAATTCAATTGTTTTGGATTATAGGGAAAATAATTTTTCCCAGTTTTGATTTTTTCAAATTTTATTCAATTTTTCTTTTTCCAACTACCAAATGTGCCACTTTACATCTCACAGTATCTCCTGCTCAATTAAGTTCTCACACTTTCTTTGAAAAAAGAAAATTCTATAGTTAATTTTAATTTTTCCTTGAAAACACCAAATTCTGTCCAAAATTTTTTCTCTAGTTTATGAAAATATTCATTGCTTTTTCTAAATTATTTTCGGGAGGTTGTAGTTGTTATGGCACTGAAGTCCTTCTCTCACTGCACATTTTGCCTCATTTTATTCCACCTCATAGAATTTATTTTTGTTGAGGACTCTTTTAAAATATTCACTACTGGCTTTCTTGTGAGGTTTTCCATAAGATTAATTTTTCTTTTCCCCACATTATTTAATCTGCTATTTACCTAATTTCTCCCACTTTTGAGGTGATAATGGGAAATTATTTTATATTTTTATATATAAATAATATATAAATTATATATAAATAAAAATATAAATATATTTTAATGTGCTCTTCCTTGCAAATTAAAATATTTCTATTTGATGAAGATTTTTGAATATATGCATGTATCTTATATGCATATACATATGTATACAGTAACATAAAGAATAGGATATACATTAACACATTAAAATGAAAGTTGGGAGGATATATGATTTTCTTATCTAGTAACCTATATGATTCAAAGGAATAACTTATCAAAGAGACAGCAAAACACATTAAAGTAAAAGATACACTAGTTTTTTACTTAAGTACAAACATAGTATGAAGACTAACATAGAGGAGGCATATATATGGGTTAGGGTTTATAGAAGAAAAGTCAACTTCCCAACCACTTTATATTTCTAGCACTTTTGTTTTCTTGCAAGAATTTTTGTCCAATGATCCTTATATAACACAATTAATATGCTAGGTGAGACTAGCATATTTACTAGTTATATATCCCATAGGGATGTGGGACAAATATATAGATAAAAGATAATGTTTCCTTCATTATATTTGAGTTTAATTTTACAGATGGTGAAGAAGTGCCATGCCATACATCTGGGACAAGAAAGTACACACACACACACACACACACACACACACACATATGTATACAATTATACAGTGTTTGAATCTGTGTCAACACATATCTGAAGTTTTAATTTGATCTATAGAAATTTGGAACCAGTTTAAATTGATTATTAAAAATTTCTAAGTCTTTTGAATTTATTTTTCCAGAAAATTTGTAAGTGAAAATTTAGAATAAAGTCAGTTTTAAGTGAGAGTAATTGTGAATTTTAGCACTTTTGCAAATTTGTGATTTTCATAATATATCTCAGTATTCAAATTGTTCAGAACACCTATATATAAAATTTCTGAACTACCTAAGGCAAACCAAGTCTCCACATCAATAAAATAAAATGAGAAGAATACTGAGATAGTTTTAAAATTAAACATTCCTATTTTTAAGGGAAGGGGAATTATATGTTCTTAAGAAAAAAGAAATATTATTTGCATATTCAAAATAAATTAGAATATTCAAATAAAGATTTAAAAATCATTATATTTAAAATTATAAATAAATTATGGGTACATGTCACTGCTGAATGGTAGTTTTTCATGACAGCATTAAAAACATATGAGATGCAACCTAAAGGTGAAAATGAGGCTTCTATAAGTGTATGCTGAAAAAAGCTGTATCAGATGTAAAACTATCTTATTGACTTCAAATCACAATTCTGGAAGGAAAGAAAAATCATTTAATGGATTCTATGTTAGTGGTCACCAGTGGACTCTGATACTGATGTTTGTCAACACCTCCAAAACATTTTGGATGTCAAATGAACTTTAATACATGAAGACTGAAAGCTTTTATGGTATTGTTTTTCTGCTTAATGAAGGAAGATGAAATAGAAGAAAGGGCTTCAGAAAAGAAATTTGAACTGAAGTCTTAGCTCTACTGATTGCTTCATGTTCTTCATTTGTAAAAATGGGCTAATTATATTTGTGTTAACCTGCTTCACAGGGTTGGGATGGGAAACCATTTTGTAAATATAAAGTGGATGTACTATAAATGTGTTGTTTTATGGTAGTCAGTCAATTCCAAAGCTACTTATAAGCCTTTGAAATTATTTGAGAAGTGAAAAAACACCTCCAAATTATAGATATTATGAGCAGTCCATGATAAAATATAATACTACTGAAACTATGTAATCACATATTTTATGTAAAGGATGTCTATAAAGAAAGAAAATCAATTTTGCTTATTTAAATTGGCATTCACTAAAATTTTGTAAGAAAAGTATCCATTAAATTTAAAATCATATATGATGGTGTGCTTAATATATCTTCTAGGCCAGTTATGGTGAAACTTGTAAAGATCCAGTTCCCAAATTGCAACTTTCATGCCTCATAAGAGCCCAACCTGCCTTATCCCAGACAGGGAAGGGAGGAAGCACTCTCATTGGCCTGCTGGGGAGAGCAACAGATAATGAGAAAAATGACCTCGGGCACCTGTGGAGAGGGTAAGGGGAACAACCCCTCCAGCACATGTGCCAAAAGTTTGCCAACACAGTTCTAGTCTGTAGGATTTAATAGACTACGGCACTGGATGTTTTATATAATGCTATGTTGGGTGAATTTTATGATATTGCATATAATGATATTGGTATGTTGATGATTGGGTGGGGGATGTGTATAATGGTATGAGAGATGTTATACATTTTAATATCAGATATGACCATGGTAATAAAGTGTATCATATTGTACATTATATTATGGAAAATATTAAATGCGATTGTTGGATGTCGAGGGTGGTAGGTGGGATGTAGATTATGGCATGTGGGATATTGTACACAATATGTGGAGTATTTTTTATATTATAGTAATGGGCATGATAAATTGTAGCATGAGGAATGTTGTACATTGTGACATGGGATATAAAATACAAAAATAAAGGAATTTAGATCATGGTATGGGGAGATAGATGACAGTACGGAGGATGTTGTATATAATGGAATAAGGAATGTTTTGAGAGATGTTATGTGAGATGTAAATGATAGGAAGAAGGAAATAAATAATAAGATGGGAAATTCTCTATAGTAGTATGATGGACTCTGACATGAAGCATGGTGATCATATTATATATTATGATATACTGAATATTGAATGTAATTATATGTGTGATGTTGATGCTGATAGGAGGTAAACTTGGTGATGATACATGCAGTGCTATATATTATGACATAATTATGGTAGGAAGTAGAAGATGAAAGGCAAAAATGAAAAATAAATAAAACACATAAATTAATCATGAAAATAATATGAAGAAGGGGTCAGGTACGGATTGTTAAAGAGCTAAAAAAAGTCAGAATAAGAAAATTTTACGAGACTACATGAAGATAAACTACAGAAAAATGTTATATAAGGTGATAGGCAAATGAAAACTACATAATACAGAAATGTGCCTTGTGATTCACAAAAGCAGCACCTAAGGGCAAAGGATCAATAGAAATTTTTAAAAATAACAGAAAACTTTATCTTTGAAGATGACTAAAAATAAATTAATGACTTGTCTCAAAATGTAAGAGAAAATACAAAGGAAAAATAGCATTTTATGTGCAGAACTATCATTGACTACACAATTGGCATCATTGAAACTTTATATATGTACATAAATACATATAGGAATGAAAATAAAATTAAACAAGAACCTTGACAGCATGAACTTAAGCAAATTGAAGGAATTTTTCTGCCATAAGGATGACTTGTATATTCTGAGTTTATAGAAAGTTGCTCTAATGTGACCTAGCTCACCTTGAATAGATCTCTGCTTGAGTGAGTGTGAGTTTTGGGTAAAATATTCATTCATCCTTGAGTGTCAAGCCCAATGTCAACAGTCATGTCAAGTTTACTTTTTCTATATGAATGACTAAGTTCCCCCTCGCCCAAGACACAGAGCAGTATACTATTCCTCATTGAAGGGGCCCAGGGCACCCTGTGGGATAGGAAATTCTGATCTTGGGGAAGGGAAGAGGGTGTGCCTGGGGCATCCTGCTTTTTTCATAAGGTACCACCTCACTTTTTCAAGCTTTCAAATGGTGGAATGTTGAGATATATAAGACATCAATTTGAACAAGGGATCTCCTCCAGCCCTGGTTATCATCCATAGGCAGAAAAATTGCATTACTATAAGCAAAAAACAAACAATAAATTCCAAGCAGGTCAGGCTCATGCTTTAGAAAGCCTTAAGTTCATGCTGATATTTGAGAGAAGCTAATATTGGAAGGGCACAAAAGTATGAACTTTTCACTAAATTAGTAGTATAATTTTTTAATTATTAAAGAATGCTAGTGACAGTGCTGAAACCAGTCATGATTGCTAAAAATTTTTAGATCATTATTGGGTAATGAATGGGTAAAATAATATCCTTTGCTTTGGTGTAATGAAACCCAATTCCTTAAGTTGAAATCCCATAATAATATGTACATTCCACTGGAATAATGAGATTCTAAATAACCAATCTTGCTAAGAATAAGATAAGCCAAATTTGACAGATAATCAGAAGTATTTAAAGTAGAAGATAAAAGGGTTTTGATAGTATAAGATGAAGAAGAATTGACTAAAGAGCAAAAAAATAGAATATTCATCCAGAAGAAAGTGACAAGTACTAACAAGCAAGTTGTTTATTAGGAAAAAAATAGGATAATTGCTTTATAGTATTGTTGTGAAGAAAGTATGCTGTAACATGTCAAGTGTTAGATAAATGGGGATTCTTGTCAGTTATTAATATTGTCATTATTTAATGATAGGGTTTGAAACTATAGAATATCTGGGAAGGAGCTAGGCTGAATATGAAAGAGGTATTTATAGGATGACATAGAATTCTTTTGGTTGTATCTTTGCCCAATGGGCCTGTTTGTCCTTGAATTGATCATGTGTTCACTTAAACTCTAAATCTGAGAATCTGAGTAGAAAGATCCCATTTCTTAATGTATGAAGAAATAAATGCACATTGTAACCAACCAACCTGAGGGGCGTCTGTCATTGAACTACATAATGTTTGCCAAGTGAAGTAAGGGAGATTACAGAAGAAAGCTCAATAACTATGCCATAAAACATTTTTTTGCATTATGTGCATTGTGAATTCATTAGCAATAATAAAATATAATTTCATAAAAAGATGTTAATGAAATAATCCTTGAAATTAATCACATGGGGTATAAATTGGTTGTTCTACTTCTACCCATTTTAAGACTTGCTAAGAATCTTTTACCAAATTTTTATTCCGTTGTGAACTGGTCAAAATTATTTATACTCAGATCATAGCTACTTAGGAAAACATTATCTCCTTTATATTTTGTATATATGACCATGACTGATTTATTCTGAAGATTCCCCAAATAATTTTACTTTTAAATTATTCTTTAAAATAAAGATACTACAATATGCAATTAAAATTTACCTTATTGTGTAAATTATAGTAAAATACACACCAAGTGCTCAAGTAAAAATATGTGTGGTTTTAAACATTTGTATTCATTCTGGAACATAAAGTTAATAAAATGTATGCACTCATATTTTTGGAAGAGGTTTTTTCTCTCTCTGGTGTTAGAATATCCTGATTTGAAATATAGATAATTATTTTACTCTGTACATATAATATGAGATTGTTTGTTGGACATTAAAAATAATAGCAATATTATGACTAAATATAATTTTTCATTTAGTCCTCAGAATACTGCCAGATTGCCAAATATTCATTTTATTTCTATTTCTTTATTACAAAATGGAGAAGGGAAATATTTTTAGAGCTTATCTATTCTAAAAGCAAAGCAACTAAGAACTTTTGCACTGCCTTAATAATTATTTCATCATTTGAAAAGTAATAGAATTGAAACTTTACTCAAAATGGTATAGTGATGAGAAATAACTCTCTTAATTAATCATGAAAAAACACCAAAGTAAATAAAGACTTCATTAACACAAAAAACTCTTACCTTATGTCTTAGAATCAAATATTATGCATCAAGTACTATATATTTGATTCTAAGGCAGAAGAGAGGTAAGGGATAGACAATGGGGGTTGTCACTATTTAAAAGCAAGAAGCCCCCCAAAATGCAATTAAGTTCACAAAGAAGTCTTTGCAACAAAATCAAGGATAAAGCAAAAAAAAAAGTCTATGATTACTACAATTATTAGTTTGTAGATTACTATTCCTCAGATAGTCCCAAAACCTTCCCAGAGGGTCATCAAGACTAGAATTATTTTCATAATAACATTAAAATGTTATTTATCTTTTAAAATGCTTCTCTTTAAAGAGACTGGATTATTTCTTATATTTGGATTAAAATAATTGATGGAATAGAAACACTGAATTGGGAATCCTGCCACCTTCTCTTAATTAGATTTGCCAGAATCGATAGCATAATGTCATTCTTTCCACTATTTTCGGACATAGAGTTTTTCATAAAATATTTGTATTTTTATTATAATATAAAAATGCTAACATTTTTAATTAATTAGTAAATAGATGTAGAGTTTAATTGTTCTAATTTATAATGATGAGAACATATATTTATGTATCTACATATATATTATATATAGACTAATATCCTTTAGGGACCTTGATAATTTTAAAAAAAGTATAAAACCATTCAGAGCCTCCAAAAGTTGAGAATCACTGATATATATATATATATATATATAT